>NC_056612.1:1716365-2055650 GCF_018340385.1 Cyprinus carpio
ATGATAAACTTGGCTTATTGAATACTCAGGTCCCTTTCTACGAAAGCACTTTTTGTAAATAATATGATCACTGCATAATCTAGATGCACTCTGTTTGACAGAAACCTGGCTAAAACCTGATGATTACATTATTTTAAATGAGTCTACACCCCAAGATTACTGTTATAAACATGAGCCACATCCAAAAGGTAAGGGGGAAGTGTTGCTTCAATTTATAACAATGTTTTCAGGATTTCTCAGAGGGCAGGCTTCAAGTATAACTCGTTTTGAAGTATTGGTGCTTAATATAACATTATCCAGAGAAACAAATGTTAATGATAAATCCCCTGTGAGGTTGTGGGAATTATGTATACAGGCCACCAGGGCACCATACAGGACTTTATGTAAGAGTTGCTGAATTTTTACATCAGAGTTAGTGCGGCGGCAGATAAAGTTTTAATTGTTGGTGATTTTAATATCCATGTTGTAATGAAAAAGACGCATTGCGGATCAGCATTTATAGACATTTCTGAACTCTCTTGGGCGTTAGAGAAAAGGTCTCAGGACTAACTCATTGTCGAAAGCATACTCTAGATTCTAATACTGTCACATGGAATTGATGTTGATGGTGTTGAAATTATTGCAGCCAAGCGATGATATTCCTCAGATCAATATTTAGTTTTGTGCAAACTTCATTATAGCTAAAACTGTAAATTCTACTTCTTGTTACAAGTATGGTTAGAACACTCCCTTCTACCACAAAAGACTGCTTTGTAAGTAACTTTCCTGATGTATCCCAACTTGCTTAGCATATCCAAAACCTCAGACACCACCGCGCAGCTGGAGGGAAAACGAAACTAGAGGAATTTCGTATTGCTTGGAGGGAAAGTAACCTATCTTACAGAAAAGCATTAAAAACTGCTTAAATTTGATTACTTTTCGTCTCTTTCAGAAGAAAACAAACATAATCCCAGGTATGTATTCAATACAGTGGCTAAATTAACGAAAAATAAAGCATCAACAAGTGTTGACATTTTCCAACATCACAGCAGTAATGACTTTATGAACTACTTTACTTCTAAAGTGGATACTATTAGAGATAAAATTGTAACCATGTAGCCAACAGCTACAGTATCACATCAGACAGTGCAACCAACAACATGTATGTTAGACCCTATTCCATCTAAGCTCCTAAAAGAGGTGCTTCCAGAAGTCATAGATCCTCTTCTGACTATTATTCATTCCTCATTGTTATTAGGGTATGTCCCCAAGCTTTCAAACTGGCTGTTATTCAAGCCTCTCATCAAAAAACCACAACTTGACCCCAAAGAACTAGTTAATTATAGACCGATCTCGAATCTCCCTTTTCTGTCCAAGATACTGGAAAAAGTAGTGTCCCCACAATTATGTTCCTTCTTGAGAGAAAAATGGCATCTGTGAGGATTTCCAGTCAGGATTTAGACCGTATCATAGTACTGAGACTGCTCTCCTTAGAGTTACAAATGACCTGCTCTTATCATCTGATCGTGGTTGTATCTCTCTATTAGTGCTATTGGATCTTAGTGCTGCGTTCGACACTATTGACCACACTATTCTTTTGCATAGACTAGAACACTTTGTTGGCATTAATAGAAGTGCATTAGCATGTGGTTCACTTTGCATCAGAGCATTAAAAGTGGTAGCCTATTGTGAGCTAGGCTTGTGTGTTTTATAAATTATTTTCTTTATTTTAGTAAAACGTGAGGCACTGTATAATTTTGCTCCCATTATTTAGGCCTAATTAAAACAAGAAACGAATAAATTACATCTGCACGATTTAACTAAATCATTGAAACTCTAAAGAATGGATGGATAAATAAAACGTCCTCACTTATCAACAAAGTGCACACGATGTAAAAAAAAAAAAAAAGAGCTTCACTTGACAACTTAAGTGATTTTAAATGGAGTCTTCTTTACTTGCTTTACTTTCATATAATTTAAGTAAAGTGAAAATAAATTAATAAATTGATGAATTGTTTTAAATGCAGGTTTGTATAATATTCCGTAAAATATCAGTGCAAGATTTGCTCTGCACATGATGCTGAGTGCACGTGCAGCATTTATTCTTATTTGTCTACATATTTTATCTTCATTACAAATCTTGTTTGGTTTTATTTTGGATAATTGCATGTTAAAAAAAAAAAATATTTACTTTGTAATGCATATGCAAAATGTGAATTATTATTCATATTCAAGTGTTTGTGCAAAAATTATTAATGCGCATGCATGACAGGGAGGCGCCCTCTCGATCACGTGATTATTTTTCCTAATAATGAAATAAATATATCTACAGAAAGCTTGAAATGTCTTTTAAACGAATCAATTCAGAACGAAAGCATTATGTAATCTGTGAAGGTTGTATTTCTCTTTAAAGGCGCGTCCATGTGGAGAGAGTCAGCACTGTGAATTTCATCTTGCAGCCGACAAAAAGAAAACATTTGTTTATTAATAAATAATTAAAATGTCTCCTTTTTCATAATTATTAGGCTACTTCTGCCTGTGCTTTGTGACAAACTTAATGCATGTTCTTGAGCGTGGAATATATTAAGGCTGGATTAGTTGTAAATTTAATATAAATTTGCGATTAGTTGAATAATGACAAATGAACGACTAGTAACTAGAAAAATCTTACGTGGGAAGCAGACCTATTAAATACCATCTAGACATCTCTGTTAAAGTTTTTAAAGAATTTTATACGCGTTTGCATAAATTCTTCTTTCAGAACGGTCTGTAATGGAGAGATGCCTTAACACTGATTTTTCCTCTGAAACACAAAAACGAAAATTGGAATAAAATAAATATTTTATGTTTTGAGAATGATTGGGCTCAACCCTCCCCGCGCGTTTGAGACACAGTGCCGAGCAGAGTATGAGCGGAGCGGAGTGATTCTCACTGGGGCGAGGAGCGGATTTTTTAAAAGTCGGAGCGTTGTGGTTTTCACTCGCTCCAGAACCGCTCCATCACGAGTACAATTCATGCCAACAGCCCGTACTATGACTGCATATTTTGCATGAATTCACATGATAAACATATTTAGCTATATCTTGATACACATAATCTCTCCGATCAGAAGATTATAATGACGGCAATAGTCAAGCATTACAGGCTAGTTCTCAAGGAGTTTGTCTTCCTTTTACTGATTATTTTCGGGTTAAAGCATGATTTAAACAGATACAGCACATTCACACGTAATCGCTGTTGCAATAATGCATTCAAACAAATGTAATCTTACAGTACTTCATCTGTATCTGATTTTGAATGAGCAGAAATCTGTAACAAATGCATCGATCTGTAGATAAAATAACTGACGAAAATGTTAACTGTTATTTTCATCAAACAAAATTTGCACAGCAGAAAGCAGCAATAATACAGTACCTTTTAATGCTGACAATTTTATTAATTTGGCGTTTGGTAGGACAAAAAGTTTGCACACAATAGCCTAATCCCCTTTGAAAACTCTCCTGTAATTTTATTTATTTATTTTTATTTTATTTTTATAAGCTATTATGAACATAACATTTCAACTTTAGCCACGGAGTGAAGGCGGAGCAGTGTTTCTGGTATTAAAGAACGCGGAGCGGAGTGATTATTATTATTAGCGTGGAAGGAAATTGTTGCTGCTCCACTCTCACATACTCTCTGCTGCCGGCTCACATAGGCCTACTGTACTGCCGAGTGAGAGAGATGTTTCGCCCTACGAAATGAACAAGACGTCCGCTGTAGACACGGTTAGACAGTGTCTGCTATATTTACAAATAATTGATATAAGAAATAAAAATAAATACATAACCTAAACCCAGCGGCATAACGAGATGAAAATATAGACTAGAAAATTGATTTAGGCCTACACTTGGTCTGTCCTACGTCCATGACACTGACTCACTGCGGAGTTGCCAGTTTTAATCTGAACAGCTCTTAACGCTGAGTGGATGGTTAGATGCATGATGGGCTAGTATTAAAAAATAATATATTGTTATATTAAAACTTGTTTTGAACAATTTCTTTGTCATTTAAATATTGATTCGAATTGTAAATCGGATTTTTTTTTGTGAAAAAAAATTGGGGATTTTTTTTAGGCCATAGGACTATCGGCCAGCCCTAATGCAACAGTTTTTTTTTTTTTTTTTAAGTTAAGGCAACTTCCTCTGAAATTAAGTTATAATAACTAATAAACTTTATTGCGCTATACAGTAGTCAACATTTGAAGTGGATCAAACCTTTCTTTAAAGTTGTCCTAAAACCTGTTCTGCAAGTTTGAAACCCTCATAAGGCTGTCCATATGAAAGAGCTAGAGATTCACACCTTTATCTCGACCCCCACAAGCTATACAGAACTACCCCAGCCCCCTCCAACTGAACTGAACTCAGTCTGTTTTTTGGCTGTGAGGAATGGTGTGTTGTCATGTTACTGTATTGAAACATGCCTGCACTCACAGCAGCCTTACTCTTTTTATTCATTATTTTCCCGCAGCCCATATTATTATTATCACTAGACCAAAATAATAACAAATTATCAATTGATATTTAATCATTATTTTTGCCAAAATCATTGTTATTTGTGAACGTAGGCGTTTGCGGAAAGCTTTAAGACCAAGCGGAGTCCTCCGTAAGCTGCTCCCGCTTCACAGCGGGCGCGAGCGCTAACTGACCCAACATTTGGCAAAGCAGGAAAACATTCAGTCTGCCTGAAGGAAGATGTATTTCATTGTAAGTTAATGCTGTTAAATAAAGAGTAAAAAAAAAAAATTCCAAATCCAAACACCAGACGCAACCTACACTCTCAGTGTTCTTTCACTGAAAACTATGCATTTTATTTATTTATTCACAGGCTATATGGTTGAAATAGTAATATTTTAGTTGAAAACTTTAAGTGCCATTGTTTAAAAAAATGCATCAAATGTTTCATAGACCTTCAGTTGTCATGATTTGAAAATCCCATGCCATTTGTAATTTCACTGTATGTTTCACCTCCTAAATTACTACCCCAATTCTATAATGGTAAAATTTATTCAGACCGATGGCATTTTTTTATGACATTATTTATTTTTTAGAATAGGCTAATTGTTGCCTACATAAATGGATGAATCAAAAACAAATATAACTTTTTAACTGCAGGCAGATATAGGCCTATATTATTGTACATTACAAATATTTGGATCGTCCCTTATTTTATTAAAGAATAAATACTTATTTTCTTCAAGAATAAAACATTATAAATAAATAATTAAAGAAAGAACCTCTTTAGCCCTTATTTGTAGGTTGTAGGAGATATGCGAGCGATTCATAGATTTAAAAAAGAAAAAAGTGGGTGCTTGGTTTAGGAGATATGATAGAGATTTGTGAAAACGAATACACCTCGTTAAAAAATGCTATGATGTAATTCATAGAAATAACTTAAGCAATTAAAATCTTTTTTATACTAGATTCAACTTGAATTTCAATACTATTAAACTGACTTTAAAATCTCAAGGAGTTTATGTTGAAACGGTAAAACGTCACAGTGCATGTTAAATAGTCTAAATGAACTTGTATAGTATCCGAAGACTTGATTGCATGTTAGCATAAAACTAACAATATATATATATATATATATATAAATATATATATATATAGCCTATATATATTTTTTTTTTTTTTTTTTTTTTTTTTTTTTTTAAATGAACAATTCCTGTATAAAATGTGACAGCAACCTTTATATCAAACATTTTGAAATCATCCACAGCTGAGCATCGCGAGAGGCGGATCTGAAGTTATATTTGTTTTGTTCACGAAGTGAATGTGATGCACAAAGTCATTTTTACATGCAATGGAAAAATAAAGCTGGATAAAAACATACACGAAAACACACTAAAAAATAAATTACATTTGTGAGAGTTGCATTTTATTACATTCAGAAATAATAACGGCAGGCCTAATAATGCTATAGGCTAATGTACCAACAGGATATTTTTAGTTCCCTTCACTTTACAACAAATCCTTTAAATGTAAAAAATTTATCAGAACAGAACAAGAATTACAAATATATAATTCTAATGGATAAATATAATTGCAGCAGGCTATATAATAATATAGGCTTATAAACAACAACAAAAATAATAATAATTAAAAATAATTTAAAGCGATACATAAGGTTGGGCTTATCTCTCTCATTCGGGACAAATCCAAACATGTTGCCCATTTGAAGCTAAACTCTTATTCATTAGGTAAAATAGGCTTTGGATTTCACACGTGTTTCAGTATCGACGGGAAAAAAATCATAATTAGCAAAATTATGCCAAAGTGGCCCGCTGCTCGCGCCGCATGGCTCGGTGAACGGGTGCTGTTTCCAATTAATATGTGCGCGTGAGGCACCAGCGCGATCAAAATCACAATTCACAATTATTGGTCACACAGTAAAGGCATAATTCAAAAATGCAAAGTGTTAGCAGTTTGAAAAATCAAGAATAATAACATGGTTTATTAGGATTTTTTGTGAATTATTTGTAGTTGTTGTTTCGCTCTGCAAATGGAACCTGAAGATTATTATTATTATTTTTTTAACCAAGAATGAACCGAAATGAAAACATTTTAATCCGTGTATATACGTTTGATGAGTAGACTGTAGCCCAAGACTATCCTATTTTTTAATGGCTTTTAAGGATGTTATAATGTATATTATAATGTTATTGTTGTTTAACGTCTTCCTTTCATTTTACAATCACATTCAGTTCGCAATCCGTCCCTTTGCGCCACCTGGCGGTAGTTTCGCCAATGATTTTAACACGCGACTGATTTGCAGTTAACGCCGCGGCGGTATTACCCATTTTGGATGTCTACCTACTGTACCTCAAGGCTCAGTACTAGGGCCGTTACTCTTCACGCTTTACATGTTACCCTTGGGAAATATCATCAGGAAACACGGTGTTAGCTTTCACTGTTATGCTGATGATACTCAGCTCTATATTTCTTTGCGGCCCGGCGAAACATAGCAATTTGAAAAACTAACGGAATGCATAGTCGATATAAAAAACTGGATGACGAGTAATTTCTTACTGCTAAATAATGAAAAAACAGAGGTGTTAATTATAGGACCTAAAAGCTCTGTATGTAATGACCTAGAACGCTGTCTAATAGTGCGTTCACACCAGACGCGACTTGCGCGAATAAATCTCGCTATTCGCGCGTAGTTGGACGCTTGAACATTTTGAGTTCATTCGCTTCATTCGCGCGTGAAATTCGCTTCATTCGCGCGTGAAATTAACTTTAACAACAGACGCGAATTCGCGTCATGGGAGGGGCTTCTGCCAGTTGAGTTCACGCAGGATTGTGATTTCAACCACCGTTTTTATTCGGATAGTTTTCAAAATATTATTGTTATCGTGTTATGAAGGTTAGTTTTAAAAGTATTTCAGGCGAGAATGTAGTTGTTTTAAACTCAAATATGCGGTTTATTTATAAAAACAGCGTCCATTTAAAAAATGTGTTTCGCCGATTTCGGAGACGAGCTCCATGCGATCAGCGGGAGCTCAGTGATCATGTATCCGCCTAGAGCAGTCTCAACTCGGCTAGTCCTTCTCACATTTGCCGCTGGCTCTGATGTCTCTTTACTGGTTCAAGATAAAATATAATTCACTTTCTTCCAAGCAAGATCCTTTTTATTCCTGTTTCTGTAGAAGTATGAAGAAGTATCATATAGCTCCGGGTATCCACATACAGCGATGATGACTTTGTCCTCCATTGTTGTTTCGGATTTTCCCTCCGCTCGCTACGTCGTAATCACGTCACTACTAGAGCAAGCTACTGATTGGTTAACGCGGCGCGAAATTTCGCCAAAGTTCAGATTTTTCAACTAGCGCGTTTCGCGCGAATCGCGAGTTTCGAGTGTTGAGATTCGGGAGAGTTAAACGTTACACGCGTCATTCGCGTGAATCACGTCATTCGCGCCGCCTCATTCGCGCGAAACGCGCCGCAGGTTGTCTATTCGCGTCTTTGCATTGACTTAACATTGAAATCACTCGCGCCAGACGCTCATTTCGCGTCTGGTGTGAACGCACCATAAGGTTTGTTGGCTTCTTTGTATTTTCTTAGTATTGAGTTAGGAACCTAGGTGTGCTATTTGATAGCAACCTTTCCTTAGAAAGCCACGTTTCTAGCATTTGTAAAACTGCATTTTTCCATCTCAAAAATATATCTAAATTACGGCCTATGCTCTCAATGTCAAATGCAGAAATATTAATCCATGCATTTATGACCTCAAGGTTAGATTATTGTAATGCTCTATTGGGTGGTTGTTCTGCACGCTTAGTAAACAAACTCCAGCTAGTCCAAAATGCAGCAGCTAGAGTTCTTACTAGAACCAGTAAGTATGATCATATTAGCACGGTCCTGTCAACACTGCACTGGCTCCCTATCAAATATCGTATAGATTTTAAAATCTTGCTTATTACTTATAAAGCCCTGAATGGTTTAGCACCTCAGTATTTGAATGAGCTCTTGTTACATTATAGTCCTCCACGTCCGCTGCGTTCTCAAAACTCTGGCAATTTGATAATACCTAGAATATCTAAGTCAACTGCGGGCGGCAGATCCTTTTCCTATTTAGTGTCCAAACTCTGGAATAACCTACCTAACTCTTGCAGTTAAAATCTAGATTAAAGACCCATCTCTTTAACCTGGCTTACACACTAATACACTTCTAATATCCAAATCCGTTAAAGGATTTTTAGGCTGCATTAATTAGGTGAACCGGGAACACTTCCCATAACACCCGATGTACTTGCTACATCGTTAGAAGAATGGCATCTACGCTCATATTAGTCTGTTTTTCTCTCTTATTCCGAGGTCACCGTAGCCACCAGATCCAGTCTGTATCCAAGTCAGAGGGTCACTGCAGTCACCCGGATCCAGTATGTATCCAGCCCAGATGGTGGATCAGCACCTAGAAAGGACCTCTACAGCCCTGAAAGACAGCGGAGACCAGGACAACTAGAGCCCCAGAGAAGATCCCCTGTAAAGACCTTGTCTCAGACGACCACCGGGACAAGACCATAGGAAAAAGATGATTCTTCTGCACAATCTGACTTTGCTGCAGCCTGGAATTGAACTGCTGGTTTAGTCTGGTCAGAGGAGAACTGGCCCCCCAACTGAGCCTGGTTTCTCCCAAGGTTTTTTTCTCCATTCTGTCAACAATGGAGTTTTGGTTCCTTGCCGCTGTCGCCTCTGGCTTGCTTAGTTGGGGACACTTCATTTACAGCGATATCGTTGACTTGATTGCAAATTATTGCACAGATACTATTTAAACTGAACTGAGCTATATGATGACATCACTGAATTCAATGATGAACTGCCTTTAACTGTCATTTTGCATTATTGACACTGTTTTCCTAATTAATGTTGTTCAGTTGCTTTGACGCAATCTTTTTTGTTTAAAGCGCTATATAAATAAAGGTGACTTGACTTGACTAGAAAAATCTTACGTGGGGGGCAGACCTATTAAATACCCTGAACACATCTCTGTTAAAGTTTTTAAAACATTTTATACGCATTTGTATAAATTCTGCTGTCTGTAACGGAAAGATGCCTTAAAGCTCCAATATGTAGGAATTTTGTAATAAAATTTCCGAAAATAACTTGCACAGTGTGATATATTTCCTCCAGTTGTGTACTTACAATATCTCAAAAATCTCCAAAGATTTTTTATTTCAGAGAAATTCCGATTTTAAATAACTGGCCTTCCCGGAAAAAATATGTCGCCTCTCAGTGACGCAATGTCCGCTCTATACTTTTTTTCCGGTGTAGACCATTCCACCACACCGGAATATCACATGGTCAAATGCGGAAGTGGTGGTTATGTTATACATATTGCTCTTTGTACTAAGGTAAGGATTTTTATCACGTGTGGTGACCGAGATTATGGCAGTACAATTAAATACAATCGGATATGTGTTGTTAAAAATATATTTAGTCATTACTTGCGAATGTTCGTTCAAATTTACTTTTAGAACGATTGGTTTGAGCACGTTAAACAACACGGCATTAACCATAAACACTTAACACTGCACAACATTAACCCAACAAATCATTTAACAAATAGCTGTAAGTTGTAACGGGATAATATAGTATAACATTTCACGTTCCTTGCAGTTCATTAATTATGATGACATAAAATAATACGATCATATATACAGGTAATACAAAAACGAATAAATTACCTCATCCATGATCATGATTCGTTTATCCAATTTAGATACATTGCTATGGTGAAAACGCATTAAAAACGACATCTCCCATCGTCACCTGCTTCATAGCGTCATCAAGCTTCGCCTTTGTTATTGATGGAAATGCGCCCTCTTGTGGTCAATTACAAAAGTCACATACTGGAGCTTTAACATTGATTTTTCCTCTAGAACATAAAAAAAAATAAAAAAAATAAATTAAATTGATATTTTATGTTTTGAGAATGGTCAACCCTTCTCCATTCTGCAGATATTGTTGCTTCTGGTTTGTGCATTGTTAATCACAGAAAGTCTACAAAATGTTGTCTGCCAAAAACTCTGGTCTTTTTTGTCACGTCTGTATTTCCCAAATTTAAAAAAGACTATAAAACACATTCATAGATGGATACTTTTCTGATGACTGGACTCTGTTTGGGATTTAGAACAACATAAAGAGATTGTTCAATATATTGGTAATGAATACATTCTGTGAGAATTTATATTTCAGGTTTTGATTGAATATCATGTCAGTAATGCTGAAATTGCCAGATAATGAAACTAAAAATAATTAGGCGTACGTGATGTCTCGGGACAGTTTCTTATTACTGCAATTTATATTTTTTGCTAAAATCACTGATTAACTTGATAAACCAAACTTCCCTTCTCTGTAGACATGTTCATCATTCATCTCACTTCGCAATAATAAAAATAACCCTGTCATCAAGCGGACAATTCTTGTGTGTTTATTCAATTCAATTCATTTCAATTCAAGTTTATTTGTATAGCGCTTTTTACGATACAAATCATTACAAAGCAACTTTACAGAAAATTAAGTTTCTACAATATTTAGTAGTAGCTTATCAGTGGTGACTGTCAGTTCATGGGCATATGGCGGAAATGTTCAGAAAAATCAATAAAAAGACGTAAACAAACAGACGATTAACACATTAACAGCAATTATGCAATCAAACTTATAGCAAAATGTGGTAGTTCTGTATGTTGTCTCTGGGTTAGCATCATCTGAGGTCCTCTGAGGGGTTGGCATCATCTCTTCTCAGGTGTTCTGGATCCAGACTGGAGCTTGTGTAAATCCTAGTTACATCCCGTGGCAAAGCAGAGAAACAAATAGAGACATAATTAGCGTAGCTGCTGTTCCAGCCAAGTAAAATTAATTAGTTTAACCCAAGCTAAAGAATAATAATGCACATTTGATCAGATATAACTGCAGTCCAAAATTATGAGATGCATTATTTGAATGCTTGGCCAAAGAGGTGGTGTTTTTAATCTAGATTTAAACAGAGAGAGTGTGTCTGAGCCCCGAACATTATCAGGAAGGCTATTCCAGAGTTTGGGAGCCAAATGCGAAAAAGCTCTACCTCCTTTAGTGGACTTTGCTATCCTAGGTACTATCAAAAGTCCAGCGTTTTGTGACCTTAGGGAGCGTGATGGGTTGTAGCGTGGTAGAAGACTAGTTAGGTACGCAGGAGCTAAGCCATTAAGGGCCTTATAAGTAAGTAATAATATTTTGTAACTGATACGGAACTTAATAGGCAGCCAGTGCAGAGACTGTAGTATTGGGGTAATATGATCATATTTTCTTGACCTGGTAAGGACTCTAGCCACTGCATTTTGGACTGCCTGTAGCTTGTTTATTGAGGATGCAGGACAACCACCTAGAAGTGCATTACAATAGTCCAGTCTAGAGGTCATGATTGCATGAACTAGCTTTTCTGCATCAGGAACAGGTAACATGTTTCGTAGCTTGGCAATGTTTCTAAGATGGAAGAATGCTGTTTTTGTAACATGGGAAATATGATTTTCAAAAGACAAGTTACTGTCTAATATAACACCCAGATTTTTGACAGTAGAGGAAGTAACTGTACATCCGTCTAATTGCAAATTGTATTCTACGAGATTCTGTGTAATGTTTTCTGGTCCAATAAGTAATATCTCTGTCTTATCTGAATTTAATAGGAGAAAATTATTGGTCATCCAATCTTTTACATTTTTTAACACACTCTGTTAGCTTAGATAATTTAGAAGTTTCACCTGGCCTTGTTGAGATATATAGTTGAGTATCATCAGCATAACAGTGGAAACTAATCCCGTATTTTCTAATGATATTACCAAGGGGCAACATGTATATTGAAAATAGCAGAGGACCTAGGACAGATCCTTGTGGCACTCCATATTTTACTGGTGATAAATGAGATGACTCCCCATTTAGATAAACAAAGTGGTAGCGATCGGACAGGTAGGATCTAAACCATCTTAAAGCCTGCCCTTGGATACCTGTATAGTTTTGTAATCTATCTATGAGTATGTCGTGATCTATGGTGTCGAACGCAGCACTAAGATCTAGTAAAACTAGCTGTGAGATGCAGCCTTGGTCTGATGCAAGAAGCAAGTCATTTGTAATTTTAACAAGTGCAGTTTCTGTGCTATGATGGGGCCTGAAACCCGACTGAAATTCTTCATAGAGATCATTTTTTTTGCAGGTAGGAGCACAATTGAGCAGACACAACTTTTTCTAAAATTTTAGACATAAATGGAAGATTTGAAATGGGTCTGTAATTTGCCAGTTCACTAGGATCTAGTTGTGGTTTCTTAATGAGAGGCTTAATAACCGCCAGCTTGAATGGTTTTTGGGACGTGACCTAAAGATAACGACGAGTTAATAATATTGAGAAGCGGTTTTTCTGCTACAGGTAACAACTCTTTCAGTAATTTAGTGGGTACAGGATCTAATAAACATGTTGTTGGTTTAGATGCAGTGATAAGTTTATTTAAATCTTCCTGTCCTATAGTTGTAAAGCACTGCAGTTTATCTTTGGGTGCGATAGATAAACCTAAAGTATTAGACGCTGTAGAATCTACATTTGTTATTGTATTTCTGATGTTATCTATTTTATCAGTGAAGAAATTCATAAAGTCATTACTATTTAACTGTGAGGGAATATTTAGATCGGGTGGCGTCTGGTTATTTGTTAATCTAGCCACTGTGCTAAATAAAAACCTTGGATTGTTTTGGTTGTTTTCTATGAGTTTGTGGATATGCTCGGCCCTGGCAGTTTTTAGAGCCTGTCTATAGCTGGACATACTGTTTTTCCACGCAATTCTAAAAACTTCCAAGTTAGTTTTTCTCCATTTGCGCTCAAGACTACGAGTTTCTTTCTTGAGAGAGTGGGTATAACAGTTGTACCATGGCACAGTACGTTTTTCTCTAACCTTTTTTTTGATGGGGGCAACAGCTTCTAATGTATTAGAGAAGATAGTGCCCATATTGCCAGTCATTTTGTCTAGTTCATGTGTATTTATGGGTACACAGAGCAGTTGAGATAAATCAGGCAGGTTATTTGCGAATCTGTCTTTGGTGGCTGGAACAATAGTTCTGCCCGGACGATAACGCGAAGCTATATAGTTATTATTATTAATACGCAGAATGCACGATACAAGGAAATGGTCAGTAACATCATCACTTTGAGGTACGATATCTATGTCAGTAATATCAATTCCATGCGATATAATTAAGTCTAGCGTATGATTAAAACGATGAGTGGGCCCGGTGACATTTTGCTTTACTCCAAAACAGTTTAATAAGTTAGTAAACGCAAGTCCTAATGCATCATTTGTATTATCAATATGAATGTTAAAATCTCTGAAAATTAGCGCTTTATCAGCGGTAAACAACAGGTCTGAGAGGAAATCTTCTAATTCTTTTAGGAATTCTGTATACGGCCCTGGTTGTCTATACACAGTAGCCAGAGAAAGAGATATGATAGATTTCTTTTGCATATCTGACAGTGTAACATTAAGCATAAGTATTTCAAATGATTTAAACCTGTATCCTGTTTTCTGGGTAACACTGAGAATATCACTATATATTGTTGCAACACCTCCCCCACGACCAATCTGACGGGGCTCATGTTTATAACAGTAGTTTGGTGGAGTAGACTCATTTTAGACCAATATAATCATTTGGTTTTAGCCAGGTTTCAGTCAAGCAGAGTACATCAAAACTATTATCTGTGATCATTTCATTTACAATAACTGCTTTGGGTGTGAGTGATCTAATGTTTATGAGCCCAAACTTTAAAAATTGTTTTTGTTCATTTATTTTACGTTTTTCTGGTTTAATCACAATAAGATTTTTTCTTGATCCTACATTAAATTTATATTTTGACCTCACTATTCGGGGAACAGACACAGTCTTAATAGATTGGACAGCGCAAGTACTTCTATTTAAGTGGGTAGAACAAAAGTCATCATAGCAGTTATTTGAGAATTGGCTTACTAGTCAAATGGAGCGTAGAGTTCTGGAGATGTTGTCCGACAGCAGTCCTGCTCCGACTCTGCTGGGGTGCAGGCCATCAGCGCGAAAAAGCCTAGGTCGCTCCCAGAAAAGATTCCAATTATTAACAAAGAGCAGTTTCTGTTCTTTACACCATGACAATAACCATTCATTTAGTGTAAAAAGTCTACTGAACCTTTCGTGTCCTCGTCGATACGTGGGCAGCGGTCCTGACACGATGATCGTCGCCGCGGGCGTTGTGCTGCGAACCGTCTCGATCAGGCTCCTGAAGTCCCTCTTCAGCGTCTCCGTCTGCCGCTGCGTGGTGTCGTTAACCCCGGCGTGAAGCACGACCGCTCTGGGGCTCTCGTCGGCCTTCAGGATCGCGGGTATCTGCGCAGAAACATCGAGAACACTAGCACCAGGGAAACATTGAGTGTGCACTTTAGCTTCGGCTAACGTAGCACGGACGATGGAGTCTCCAACGATCACAGCGTCGCGTTCCGTCTCGCGGAGGGGAGAGAAGCGGTTCCGTGTGGAGATCTCGAAGACCGGAGGGGGAGAAGTCGTCGCCCGGGGCCTGGCTCGCGTCCTCTGCTGCGGATGCACCCAGGGTCCGTGGTGTCCCGGCGCCGGCGTGAAGGACATCTGGGCAGATCGCATCCTGGGTGCACCGGGCCTGTGCAGAGAAAAACACACGGGGTGGAGGTGGTGGGACTGTTAGCAGCGCGCTGTATACTTACCCTGGACTTGTGAGCGTCAGCCCGGGAGGTTTCCAGCGCGGCTCTCCGCTCTCTCAGCTGGGCCTGCCTCTGCTCCAGGACCCGAATCTGCTTTTCCACGGCCTCCAGCTCGTGCTCCACCGAATGCAGCTCGAACGTGTCGTCACCTGCACTCAAAGGTAGACAAACATCCGCCATTAAAACAAGTAACAGTGAGTAAAGCAATTGTAATGTGTGTGAATAGAGTATTAGCGATGCACGCGGGTTTAACGACAACCACGCTGGTGATGCTAATGGGCTATAAGCTACTAGCGGGCTCGGGAAATCAAAATAAAACTAGTGATAACAAGGCGCTCTGATTGTTTTTTTTTTTGTAGAATACGATAGAGGATATATTCACACGTTATAGAAACGAAAATGATGGTGTATAAAATAGATTTCAACAATAAAAAAAATAGACGATAGAGAATAACGTGACGGAGCTCAAACTAGAGGCATACGACAGCAACAAACAGTTGTTTAAATGCATATATATCATTGTTATTTGTGAACGTAGGCATTTGAGGAAGGCTTTAAGACCAAGCGGAATCCTCTGCCAGCTGCTCCCACTTCACAGCGAGCACGATTCGCGCTAACTGCACCCAGGTTCAACTTATTTATCATGACCCCAACATTTAGCAAGGCTATCAATCTACCTGAAGGAAGACGTATTTCATTGTAAGTTAATGCTGTTAAATAGAGAGAGAAAAAATACATTGAAACAAACAAACAAAACCTAGTGTTGGCTATTCTTAAACTTGGACCTCATTATATTGAAGTATCAGTCCAAACCAGAAGCAACCTACATTCTTTTTGAGTGTTCTTTCATTGAAAAGTGTGCATTTTTATTCATTCACAGGCTATATGGTTGAAATAATATTTTATTTAAAAACTTTAAGTGCCATTGTTTTAAAAAAAAATGCTTTATTGACTGATGTTTCATAGACCTTCAGTTTTTTTTTATATATACTAGATTTAACTTGAATCTCAATACTATTAAACTGACTTTAAAATCTCAAGGAGTTTATGAGTTGAAACAGGTGAAAATGTCACAGTGCATGTTCAATAGCCTACATGAACATATCTTGTATAGTAACCGAAGACCTTGATTGCATGTTACCATGAAACTAACAATATAATTTGATTGTTTTTAAAATGAACAATTCCTGTATAAAATGGGACAGCAACCGTTATATATATATATATATATATAAAAATGTCATGTATAAGTTGCATTTTATTACATTCAGAAATAATAACCCTCCCTACCGCTCTAGTGGCAGAGAGTGGGCTAAACGATTGGTGTGGAGAGAGCGGAGAAACAGGAGCGGCATCCCCACCGGCAGCCATCAGTCCCGCCCCCCTTGGCGGGGCTCTCAGACTCACAAAGTTACCTTTTTCAGTCCCACCCCACCCCCTCAAGGAGGGCCGGGTGACTGGGACCTAGGGAGAGGGACAGGGCGAGAGAGAGAAGGAGGGGGAAAAGAGGAAGAGAGAGAGGCAGATGGTAGAGGTTCACTGACCCCTGGGCACGCCACCATGTGGTCCTCCGCTAGATGGATGGCCGAGTCTAGCGACGTGGGACGGTGGCACTGGACCCACTCGGCTGTCTTCTTCGGGAGCCGAGTGATGAACTGCTCCAGTACCACGAGGTCGATGATCTGTTCCACGTCACTTCCCTCAGCCAATAGCCATTTGCGGCAGGAGTCCCGGAGCTGTTGGGCCATCACGAAGGGCCGACCGGATTCACCCAAGTCCAGGGAACGGAAGTGCTGGCAATGCTGCTCGGGGCTCCGGCGGACCCGCTGGATGATGGCCCTCTTGAGGTCATCGAAGACCAGGAGGTTCTGTACCAGAAGCTGCTGTGCGGCCACCTGAGACTTGCCCGAGAGCAACGGGATTAGGCGAGACCATTGATCACGGGGCCTTCCGCTGACTTTTCAAATAGTTCGAGAACACTTCAGGGTCATCCTGTGGTCCCATCTTATGCAAGGGCAGGTGAGTGGGCACCACGGGCTGTCCGGTGGCTTCAGTATGAACCTCCCGGTCGATCCAGCTCTGGAGCCTCTCGCGGTCCTCCTGCTGGGCTTGGAGAATGGCGTGGAATCGCCTCTCCTGGTCATTTCTCAAGTTCAGCAGGGCCTGATGTTGCTCCTGATGCAAGACCGCGAGGGATGAAATGACTTCCGCAAATGGTGTGGAGGACGGGGTTTGCATGGCGGCGGCTCTCCTTCTTCCTTTCTCAGGTTTCGGCACCAGTATAACGTGTTTGTGAGTGGAAAGGAAGAGGACGGGGTCGGCTTGACTGCTGACGGTACTTTTATTGGCACAGTTCACTCTTTAACTGCTCGAGGTGTCAACAACACCAACATAAAACACAACTATCTCAATAACTTTCACTTTCTTGAGGTTTCTCCTTTTAGCATGGGTCATCCGTCAGCAGTCCTTCTCTTTCTCTAAGACTCCTGTTTCTCCTGGCGTTATATACTCTCTCCACGCCAATTACTGAAACAAGACACAGGTGTTGGTTATTTGCGTTTAACCCACTCACTCACCATTCGTCTCCTGACTCTCTCTCCCGCTGCAGACTTCGCTAAACCACGCCCCCCTTGCCACAGAGACCCAATGTCCTAGTGGTGGATGATTTGTGTATTTGACATGTTTGACATTCTTTACAATACTTCTATACATCCGCCCTGATGCTAGGCCAATACACTGTTTCAAGAAGCCAGAGTAAAGTTTTCCCAGCTTTCCCAAATGTCCGCTCAGAGGATCATCATGTGCGTACTGTAGGAACAATTGTGGTAAGGCAAAAGGAACAATTAGCTGGAGTTTTTGACCTTTTCTACCATCAGGTACACTACGAAATAGGAAACCATTTTAACGACATAGTGAACTCTGGCCATGTCAAGTGTTGTCTGTTTCCCAGCTTTATTTTCTAGTTCTTGAACCTCATTGTCATTGTTTTGAGCTGTAACAATTTGCGAGAGGTCAACTGGTAGGTTGCATGGCTGTGAAATGGTTTTGGCTGACTTTGGCTGGGTCAGTCTTTACCCCTTCATGTGTCACGATGTGTCCAAGGAATGAAAGTGATTTCTGAAAAAAGTTGCACTTTTTTACATTGAGGGTGAGACCGGCTCTATGGTGACAAGAGAAAACCTGTTGGAGATGCTGGAAATGTTCTGAAATTGTTTTGGAATACACAACAATATCATCAATACCATACAGCACTTTCCTTTTACCTCACGTAGTACCTGCTCCATCAGCCTTTGGAAGGATGCTGCAGAGTTTTTCAGGCCAAAGGGTAGACAATGAAATTCGTATAGCCCAGTAGATGTCACAAAAGCAGTTTTTTTAATATTATCTGTAGCCATTTTCAGCTGCCAGTATCCACTTTTCAAGTCTAGTGTGCTGAAAACTGTTGCTCCTTGGAGAAACACCAAGATATCCTGAATTTGAGGCATAGGATAAGCATCTAGATGAGTCTTGGCGTTAAGACCTCGATAATCTACACAGAATCTGGAACCTCCATCTTTCTTTTGAAGTATGACAACGAGTGAGGCCCACAGTGAAGTAGACAGTTGGGTGATTCCCTTATCCAAGAGATCTTGAACTTGAGATTTGATGAATTGCTGCTTCTCTAGGTAAACCCTGTAAGCACGCTTTCAGAACCGAATTTCATCTACGGTTATAATGCAATGCTGTACACAGTTAGTTCGTCCAATCTGCTGAGTACACACAGTAGGCCAGCTTAACATAAGATCCTCCACTTCCTTCTGTGTCTTGAGATCTGTGTCCAATGATTGGGCTAGCCGTAGAATCTGTTGGCGAGTTTCTTCATCACAAGTGGATCCTGGAAGTGCAGGGTAGAAATATGTAGAATGTTGTGCTATTGAAAAGGAAAAACTTTTGGTTCTGGTATAGCAGGCATACTGTACTGGACTTTGTGGAAATCCAATAACATCTTGGACACTAACAGAAAATCAATTCCTAGAATGACTGACACCGATCAGAATCTTGCATGATGGAATTTTGCTGGACCTGTCTGCTGCTTTTGACACCGTTAATCACCAGATTCTCCTGTCCATCCTCAGAAAGATGGGCATCTCTGGAACCGCACTACAGTGGCTTAACTCCTACCTTTCTGATAGATCCTTCATGGTGTCTTGGAGGGGTGAAGTTTCTAAGTCACAACAACTTGCTACTGGGGTTCCTCAAGGCTCAGTACTTGGACCACTTCTTTTCTCCATCTACATGACGTCATTAGGATCTGTCATTCAGAAGCATGGCTTTTCCTATCACTGCTACGCTGATGACACTCAACTCTACTTCTCATTCCAACCAGATGACCCGACGGGTAGTTGCTCGCATTTCAGCCTGTCTGAGTGACATTTCTAGCTGGATGAATGATCATCACCTTCAGCTCAACCTTACTAAGACTGAACTGCTGGTGATTCCAGCTAACCCATCGTTTCATCACAACTTCTCTATACAGCTGGGTTCGTCAACCATAACTCCTTCCAGGACAGCCAGAAACCTAGGAGTTGTGATGGATCATCAGTTAAGCTTCACATACCATATTGCTACAACGACCCGGTCCTGCAGATTTGCCTTATACTACATTAGGAAGATTAGACCCTTCCTGTCAGAGCAAGCCACCCAACTTCTTGTTCAAGCTCTTGTTCTCTCCAGACTGGACTATTGCAATGCTCTCCTGGCGGGCCTTCCTGCATGTACTATCAAGCCTCTACAACTGATCCAGAATGCAGCAGCGAGGGTTGTCTTCAATGAGCCAAAAACAGCTCATGTGACTCCTCTCCAGTTCAGGTTACACTGGCTACCAGTAGCCGCTCGCATCAAATTCAAGGTACTGATGCTTGCCTACAAAACGACCACTGGCACGGCGCCAACTTACCTAAACTCACTAGTTCAGTCTTATGCACCCTCCAGAAGTTTGCGCTCTGCAAGTGAACGACGCCTTGTGGTGCCATCCCAAAGAGGTTCAAAATCACTCTCACAGACTTTTTCCTGGACTGCTCCCAGCTGGTGGAATGACCTCCCGATCTCAATTCGAACAGCTGAGTCTTTACTCATTTTCAAAAAACATCTAAAGACTTATCTTTTTCGCCTGCACTTAACCAACTAATACTAGTACTTACCTTTTTCTTTTTCTTGTCTATCATATTCAAAACAAAAAAAAAAAAAAAAACACCCTGGCTACGTGTTCTGTACTACAGTCGTGGCCAAAAGTTTTGAGAATTACATAAATATTAGTTTTCAAAAAGTTTGCTGCTAAACTGCTTTTAGATCTTTGTTTCAGTTGTTTCTGTGATGTACTGAAATATAATTACAAGCACTTCATACGTTTCAAAGGCTTTTATCGACAATTACATGACATTTATGCAAAGAGTCAGTATTTGCAGTGTTGGCCCTTGTTTTTCAGGACCTCTGCAATTCGACTGGGCATGCTCTCAATCAACTTCTGGGCCAAATCCTGACTGATAGCAACCCATTCTTTCATAATAACTTCTTGGAGTTTGTCAGAATTAGTGGGTTTTTGTTTGTCCACCCGCCTCTTGAGGATTGACCACAAGTTCTCAATGGGATTAAGATCTGGGGGAGTTTCCAGGCCATGGACCCAAAATTTCAACATTCTGGTCCCCGAGCCACTTAGTTATCACTTTTGCCTTATGGAACAGTGCTCCATCGTGCTGGAAAATGCATTGTTCTTCACCAAACTGTTGTTGGGTTGTTGGAAGAAGTTGCTGTTGGAGGGTGTTTTGGTACCATTCTTTATTCATGGCTGTGTTTTTGGGCAGAATTTTGAGTGAGCCCACTCCCTTGGATGAGAAGCAATCCCACACATGAATGGTGTCAGGATGCTTTACTGTTGGCATGACACAGGACTGATGGTAGCGCTCACCTTTTCTTCTCCGGACAAGCCTTTTTCCAGATGCCCCAAACAATCGGAAAGGGGCTTCATCGTAGAATATGACTTTGCCCCAGTCCTCAGCAGTCCATTCACTATACTTTCTGCAGAAGATCAATCTGTCCCTGATGTTTTTTTTGGAGAGAAGTGGCTTCTTTGCTGCCCTTCTTGACACCAGGCCATCTTCCAAAAGTCTTCTCCTCACTGTGCGTGCAGATGCGCTCACACCTGCTTGCTGCCATTCCTGAGCAAGCTCTGCACTGGTGGCACTCCGATCCCGCAGCTGAATCCTCTTTAGGAGATGATCCTGGCACTTGCTGGACTTTCTTGGACGCCCTGAAGCCTTCTTTACAAGAATTGAACCTCTTTCCTTGAAGTTATTGATGAACCTATAAATTGTTGATTTAGGTGCAATCTTAGTAGCCACAATATCCTTGCCTGTGAGAGCCATTTTTATGCAACGCAATGATGGCTGCACGCATTTCTTTGCAGGTCACCATGGTTAACAATGGAAGAACAATGATTTCAAGCATCACCCTCCTTTTAACATGTCAAGTCTGCCATTCTAACCCAATCAGCCTGACATAATGATCTCCAGCCTTGTGCTCGTCAACATTCTCACCTGAGCTAACAAGATGATTACTGAAAAGATCTCAGCAGGTCCTTGAATGACAGCAATGAAATGCAGTGGAAAGGTTTTTTTGGGATTAAGTTAATTTTCATGGCAAAGAAGGACTATGCAATTCATCTGATCACTCTTCATAACATTCTGGAGTATATGCAAATTGCTATTATAAAAACTTAAGCAGCAACTTTTCCAATTTCCAATATTTATGTAATTCTCAAAACTTTTGGCCATGACTGTAGACTAACTGAGACTTGTCATAGCACTTGTATACCGTTGTTGTTCTCTCGTTGATCTGATTGTTTCTACTGTTCTCATTTGTAAGTCGCTTTGGATAAAAGCGTCTGCTAAATTATTAAATGTAAATGTAAATGTAAGTTACATCTACAGACTGCCCTTGGACTTCACATCTCCAACACACTTTGCCTAGAGAGTTTTGTCTCTGTCCACTGGCCAACAGGAACGTCTGGCCTCCACTGGGTTGACATTCTGGTGACTTAACCTGTCAACCTGCACCTAGACGCCGGCGTCCTCAACTTCCCTTGTTTGCACATGTCAATATTTACAAATAGATTAAATGAAACGGGACAAATTTAATCTTGACAAACTATATATCATTATAAAGATTTAAGCCTCAAGCATCGATGACAGATCGCTGTTTTTCAATGGAAAGCTTATAAAGAAAGGTAAGGGTCCACTGAATGACATCTCATGATGCACGTTTAGTCCAACGAAGCAATAACGTTGTAATATGGATGATAATTCCTTTGTTTACATTACAGTTCTTCAGGGACAGAATTGTTTGTGTCCGTTATGGAATAACTCACGCTCAGAAACTGCGTCTTGGTAGTAAAAAAATGGCATGGTTTTGTAGCATACAGTGTCACAAACAGAATGAGATGATCCACAAAAAAAAAAAAAAGTGAAAGATAGGCCGAAGATTGTTTATTTGAATTCTGACGCTCTCTCGTGACGGCTCGTGACGCGCGCTCTGACGCACCTGTCATCTTATGGAGGCGGAACTTAGCGATCGCCTTTTCTTTTATTTTTTTATTTTTCAATATTTTTTCACTGGTGTCAAAAGTATTCACATTCATTACTCAAGTAGAAGTATAGATACTAGGGTTTAAAAAGACTTTTGTAGAAGTTGAAGTATCAACTCAAGATTTTTACTCAAGTAAAAGTATAAAAGTACTGGTTTCAAAACTACTTACAGTATAAAAGTAAAAGTAATGTAAGGAAAAAAAATGCCATTAAGAACAAAAGCTTAGGTCGCGCCACAGGGGCCTATTTTGCACTACCCCACCTCCTCAAAAAAACATTTTTCTAAAGACCATAGGCCATAATGACTATAATGTTATATTAAAATGTTAATGTTGAAAAATTTGGGATGCACTAGGCTACCTGTTTCAGCCGCATATATGCCCAATGAAAATGAACGCACTTTAGTACAATGCAAATACATTAAAGAACTAGAGATATGATGACTAGTTGCCTATAAGTATTGTAATGGTGCAAAAAGTCAAACTTCAGAGGCATATCCTCAATAACCTTTAATGGAATGTAAATGTACATCCAAGCTTAGCTGCAGGAATCTGCGAGGGCAATGGACAGGAAAATTGGTGTACCCAGGGCAGGCTTAGTAACAAGTACCCTTGTATGGTTGTCTATATACAATAAAAAGGCTGTGGGAAACACTGAATGATTAATCCAAGTGATTAATCAAAAAATAAAAATGAAAAATAACTCATAATCCTAATACCTTCTTGATTGATAGCTTCCTGTATTCGCTACATATGTCTGCTATGTCCAGTGTTGGGGGGGGGGGGTAAACGAGTTACAAAGTTGGTATAGCCTACTTATCACAACATTGTCAATCGCAAACGCTAATTTATTCAAACGTCTCACTACCCGAACTACCTACAGTAACTTAATTTTCGGAGGAAGAAGAGAAAGCACCCATTTGATAAATGAGCCAGTAGTGAGAAATAATAACTTTTAAGAAATATATTTTTTGATAAACGAACCCAACACTGGCTATGTCCTTGCTGGAGTGTGATGTGATTTGTGTCATGTTCAGGTGTGATGGATCGCGTACAAACCAATAGGGTGTCGGAATGGTATATGTTTATACTTCTCATCCAACCACAATCAAATTCACTTCATCCGGATGGCTCGATTTATTTGGATAGGTTTTTTTTTTTTTTTGAATGATGACAAGCCGGAATGAAAACAAGGCAAAATGAAACAGCAGTAACGCACCTATTTTTAAAATGTAAGGAGTAGAAAGTACAGATAATTGCGTGAAAATACAAGGAGTAGAAGTAAAAAGTCGGCTGAAAAGTATAGATACTCCAGTAAAGTATAGATACCCAAAATTTCTACTTAAGTAAGGTAACGAAGTATTTGTACTTCGTTACTTGACACCTCTGCATTTTTTTATATATGTGTGAGTGTGTTTTATGTTGAATGTGCCTGTATCTGCATGATTACCATCTGTTTGAGCGCAAATCAGCTCGCTATTACTGTGTAATCACAGCTATCGATGTGAATGCCATCTATATGAATAGAGTGTGATTTATTGACTTTATGGCGCATTTATATGATTACCATCTCTATAACTGGCCATCAGCAAATATTTTCATTGTAATTCATTGTAAATGCTGCATTTCTAGCAATCTCAGGATGTTCTGTAATTGGCATACAAAGTTAAATCTTTTTTATTTTTCTTATTTTTCTTACTCAAATTATTCTTATTGTATTTTTCTAGTGCTCAAATAAATCACTTATATGATGTTTAAGTTCCTGTCTAGTGTTTTATAATTGAAAAAATATGCAGTGGTATGTTTAATGACTAAAATAGTTTGTAGAACCCTTCAATATAGTTGGTAAATATTTTTTATATTTGTGGGGGTTGGGGGGAACTAGGCATAGTCTCAGAAAAATGGTTGCAGGAATCTCATTTTTCGTGATATCTCCTTCAGATTTGAAATTAAACTCATTAGACATTTGACTTTCAACCCATTATTTTTCTAGATTGCTCAAGGACTGATTTCATGTATTTTTATATCAAATTAAAAAAATTTTTAAAAATCAGTGTGGTAGAAAAATTTTCAAGGCACTTCAGTGTCTATAACTTTTAATATTTTTGAGCATCATCAACTCTGGTTTATAAAAAGTACAGCCCAAAGGGTCTTCTTTCCAAAGACACCAAATTATGTGTGTAACACACTGAAGTAAGGAACTGTTACAATTTTAAGTTAGGTAGGGCACTTTCAGCTGTGAGTCCCATAATGGGGGGTGCTGGCTAACAGGCTAACCATTTCCATAAAGACTCTTGGATTAGTGAGAATGTGCTTCCAGTGTCAACAATGGCAACAACATAGCTGTCTCTGAGAATTATGAGAAGGGAAATGTTCTTATAAGCATGATGGTCTAGGCTTTGGTAGAGCAGCACAACATGGTTGCCAGCCTGTGCACTTGCGCTGAGATTCTTGTATCATGGATGCTTTCTTCCTCTGTTCTACACAATTGACCTGACTCCAATACCTTTTGGACTCATCAAAGTCTCTTTCAATTTGTGTCCCAATCCTGACTAAATCTCCCACATCTTTGACAGTTCCTCGTAGTAAACTGGTGAGTCATTGACTGCAGCTCCTCAAGATTGCCTGAACCACTTCTTTCTCTGTCCTATCTTTTTTCCAATTGCAGACACAGAGCACAATACTGAAACGTGAAGTCCCTGAAACTTTCCTTGGCACCTTGTTTCCGTTCCAGCAGTTTCCTGAATGTTAAATCCCTGTAGTTTACACTTAAGAATGAATGCATGAATTGCTCCTTGAACTGTTTCCAGTTGGCCACACTATCTGCCAACAACCAATCTTTGGCTGTCCCTTTTCGTACCACCGAGAGTGAGGCCAGGATTTCTCCATCACTGAGGGGACGAACATCAAAATATTCCTCACACCGCTCAGTGAACACTACTGGGTCATCCTCAAGGGTATTGCTGAAACTGAGGAAATCTAGTTTTATTGGAAGGCTATACTGGATTGAAGACTGGTTGCTCTGGTTTTGAACTTGGCTTGACTGTATGCTATATGTCCTGTTGCTATGTGGAGCATGGGTATCACTAGGTAGATGGGTTGCCGGGACAATAGGGGTAGATAAAGACAATCTCAGTGGTTGAAATTTTTGCTCCAACTGCCGATCTTTTCTTTTTGTAACCAAACGCTGAGTGGTTACAGTGTTCTCATTGCATAATTAAACAGCATATCCTGCACATTCATGCAACCAGGGTTACATAACCTACATGTTTTCTGGTAGTTTACTTCTATAAATCTGGAGTTGTACATAAAACATGCTGTACTTTTTTTTTTTTTTTTGCTTGTTGAACATTATTAAAACAGCCTGGGATTCCCACTGTAATGTAGAATTAAATCCATTACGATCCAATTACATTTCTCTCCCTTGACAGCCCTTGACAGTCCTTGGTGACTGAGTGCATAATCTCCAATTGAATTTGTGTGAAATTAAATTATACAAGCATCAACGTGCAGGCATAATACAGATCAGTAAATAGGCTTGATTTATTGGACAGCCAGTCGTAATGACACCGAAGGGTATGGAATGAAGATGTGTGTAGAATGTACTGGTGATGTAAAGGTGTGTGTGTTTGTAGCCTGTAGTCATCTAGATTATTATTTTTCTTCACAAAAGCCACAGAGGGACAGAAAGACGTAATTGTTCAGAGCTTGATCACTTTGCTTCAAACTCAACGGCATTGTCATTTCACATCTTTATTGTGAGAAGGCATTTTCTTTTTGGGTGTGAGGTTAATAATAAAAAAAATGATATGCTTCAGTAGAGCAGATAAATCATGTCAAACACAGCTGGGCCACCAGGCCTGCATCCGGCCACCACAGAGCTAAATTGATGGTTGTTTCATTGGAGAGGACATGAAAAACTGCCCCTTTTTCTTTACTGTATGACATGAATAGGGTTCTAGGTGTCGCCTATTTTTCACTACATCCCCCACTGTTCTGACTGCAGAGCCGAGTGACAGCTGGATGTGAGACAGCACAGATGTAAAAAGACTCTGTGGAATGATACATTCAAATAGCATCTTAAACATTGTCTGAGCTAGTGTTTAGAATTGTTTGCCTGGGGATTATTATAGCATCAAAGCTGTCTGAACACACTAATAGACAGGTACTGTAATACACATATTTGGTACAGAGAACATGCGGCATATTTTTTGTTAATGAATGGCTTTTACAGTTTTTAGAGAGATCAG
This sequence comes from Cyprinus carpio, assembly GCF_018340385.1. Classification (NCBI taxonomy): domain Eukaryota; kingdom Metazoa; phylum Chordata; class Actinopteri; order Cypriniformes; family Cyprinidae; genus Cyprinus; species Cyprinus carpio. The sequence goes on from NC_056612.1 coordinate 1,743,475, forward strand.
TTAGATAGTAGATGGATTGAACCTTTCAACCATGCATCTGACTTTCTGTGTAAGATAAGGGATATTAGAAGGGGTCAACTGTAAAAGAAGGTCTCTGTCATAATTTATTTACAGAGCTAGTCTAAATAGACGTGACTCATCATTGTCTATAAGAGACTTATGCAGCTGAGATTTACATCTATTTTCTCTATATGATGGTGGTGTGTTGTGAATAATGTGCCGTGTACACGCAAAAAAATGAGTTGGAAAAGTCATTTGATTGAATTCTAGTAAAAGAGAAAGAACTGCAATGCTCGGGCAAACCTCTACAGAGCTGATGTTGCTATAGAGTTAGAACGGTGAATGCGGTTAGCTTTCATAGAAAGAGAATGATATGCGCCAAATGACTTGCTGTAGAAACCAAATACTTAAATGGTTGTGGACGAAATAGCTCAACCCAAGAGCCAGCGCAAACGCAATGACATGTGAAATAAAACGTCCTCATGTATTAAAGACGAGTGGTTTGATTAAATGCTGGAAATAGCTGATGATGGGCACAGAACGGTAACAAAACTCAAGAGACCTTTACAGTCACTCACAGGTGTATTGTGCTCTATTTAGTCTCTTATGCTCATCAAGGCTGTATTTATTTGATCAAAAATATTATTTGAAAAAAAAAAAACAGTAATATTGTGAAATATTTTTACAATTTCTAATATTGGTTTCCTATTTTAATATAGGCCTGCTTTAAAATGAAGGCTAATTTATTCCTGTGAAACAAAGCTGAATTTTCAACATCATTAATCCAGTCTTCACTGTCACATAATCCTTCAGAAATCATTCTAATATGCTGATTTATTATCAGTGTTGAAACTGCTGTGCTGCTTAAATCTTTTTGGAACCTGTGATACTTTTTAATAAAAATTTAAAAAGAACAGCATTTGTTCAAAATATAAATATTTTCTAACAATTTAAGTCTTTACTATCACTTTTTATCCATTTAACACATCATTGCTGAAATAAAGTATTAATTTCTTAAGAAAAAAAAAGAAACAATTTTACTGACCCCAAACTTTTGAATAGCAGTGTATATTGTAACACAAAATGTAGATTTTGAATAAACACTGTTCTTTTAAACATTTTAATTAATCAAAGAATCCTGAAAAAAAGTATCACAGGTCCCAAAAGCAGCAAAACTGTTTCCAACGTTGATTATAAGTCAGCATATTAGAATGATTTCTGAAGGATCATGTGATCATGTGAAGACTGGGGTAATGATGCTGAAAATTCAGTTTTGTTTTCTCAGGTAAACTAAAATATACATCATTTAGTTACATCAAGGGTCAAATCAAATATAAATAGCACATTAAAGTTAAAAGTTACATACTGTTTTGTGTGTGCACTGTACAGGTCTGGTATATAGAATGTTTTTGCTCAGATGGCCGAAATATCTGCCCAATAAAGCAAAGTTCTGCTCAGCAAGAAAAAAAAAAAAATAGAGGGAACATTGATTTACAGATTAATTCAGTCAAAACACATTTTCTAAAATTTTTGTAAAATGCTTAACAATGTTTTCTTTTTTTTTTCTTTTTCCTTTTTTTCATTATTAATATCAAGAAAAACATTCCATACTAATTTATGCAATAAATACAGTGGGTGTAGTCCGAACTTTTTATAACAGTTTTTAACTCCTCTGACTTAAGTTAAGGTCATTCTGACTTACCTTTCAGAAAAAATTTACCGTTTTGACTGGTCCTGTTAAAAAATGTGCACGTATTATAAAAAGTTCTGTCAGGACCTGGGCCCATATTCACAAAATTTCTTAAGGGTAAAAGTAGCTCATAACTTGCGGATATGGGAGAAAATCTTAAAAATAATGGGTGTGTGAGTACTAAATTTAGGAATTTAAATTTTTGTTCTAAGAGGATTTCACAAAGCATTTTAGTGCTAAAACTAGGTCTTAAATCTGTGAAATGTTAGGAGTAGTGAAGAGGACCAACCAAACCACAAACTATCCAAAAGTGTCTGTTGCCGGCAATCTGCCTCGAAACGTAAATATTTTTAGAAACATTTGACGATAATGCGCTTTAAAAACGTATCGTCTTTTGTTTTTGGAGGTTATAGCAACTCAAATTTCAGAATCAGAATCAGAATGAGCTTTATTGCCAGGTATGTTTACACATACGAGGAATTTGTTTTCGTGACAGAAGCTCCGCAGTGCAACAGAATGACAGCGACAGAACAAAAAACACACAATAAAAGAATAAAAAATACAAAAAATACAAATATGTAGGTAAGGAATGACGATATACAAATTGACAATTGTATGGCAGATATACAGGTCCTTCTCAAAAAATTAGCATATTGTGAAAAAGTTCATTATTTTCCATAATGTAATGATAAAAATTAAACTTTCATATATTTTAGATTCATTGCACACCAACTGAAATATTTCAGGTCACTGATGATGACAGAGGGATCCTCTTCTTCATCAGTTTGTTCAGGACTAGTGAGGGGGGTGGAAGTTTGCATCCTGAAAGTCATTTGAGTCCCCACACTGACCATCTTGGGCTTTAGGTTCACCTGCACAGCTGTGGCAGAGGCAGTAAACACCCACACATATGACAATCATGGCAAATCTAAGAGGTTATGTTTTGGTGTAGGCTATGTTTTAATTTCATCAACATGTATGGAAATGTCCTGCATGCATAGAATTTGGCAACGTATGTTGTAGACAGCATATCAACCACTCAAACATTGAATCATCCCAGAAATACCCAAGATTTACCGTGAGACATTCCAGGGGGCTTCAAATTACATTGTGTCACTGTGTCACAAGTGGAGGAGGAGGGCAAGGGGTCATCTATCATAGCACCGACACTGTCCGCGGTCTCCTGCATCGAGGCATCTGTCAACATCTTGCGAAAAGAAATCCAAAATGGTCAGCAACACGATCACGGTTAAATACATATGAAAGAAAACTGTAATAGTCAATTTCCATCCAATTTAAATCAAGCAGCTAAATCAAACACACACACACACACACAAACAAACACACACTGTTGTGAAAGTCGCTTCATTATCACCAGTGATCCAAACACTAACTTTAGCCAAGGCGTTATCTAGCTAAATATCTAGGCGCTAACTAGCTAAATATGCCAAGCTTCTGGACATTGCACTTTTATTTTGGTCCATATTCATGAATCACGAAATGTGCTTTTCTGATGTCAGACTGATCATGACTGTAGTGGAGGAGAAACACGGTATGTAGTATACACAGGGATAGCTAACGTAAACATTAGCATGAGGCTTACCTTAGCCAGCTCTCGCTTGCGGCGGGTGGCACCGATGTTAGTGCTTCTCGGTCTTGGGGCAGGGCAGGCAGAGAGGTGCGTGTGCACAGACGGCACAGTGGTCGGAATAAGCTGTACATAGCTCAGCCTCTTCAGCCCAAGAGAAACCATCCTGATATCCCCTGGGTCGTAATCCTCCTCCCTGAAATGCGTGCTACAGATCTTCGAGTTTGTGGTGATGGAGGTCATTGAAAAATTTGCCCACCTAACACGGACAAATTGTACCCACTGTCTGAGGGTTGCCTTGTCCTTCATGGGGAAGCCATGGACCCTGTGTCCTGTTTGGGTGGAGTTTTTACACCCAGCACAAACACAGTAGTTCACCATTGTCAATCTACCTACTATATATTTCTATCTATTTATCTGTCTAGCTGCTAGCTATCTATGCTAACGTTATGCTATCTGGTTGTCTGCCTATCTATCTATCTATCTATCTATCTATCTCTCTGTCTGTCTGTCTGTCTATATATCTCTCTGTCTGTCTGTCTGTCTGTCTATATATCTAGTCTATCTATCTATCTATATCTATGTATTTATCTGTTTATCTATAATCTGCGCTATCTGAATACTCTCGTCTACTAGTCTCTCTAGTCACTCTCAATGCTCTCAAGGCGGGCTTTGGTAAATTCTCTCCCCAAGGTGACGTAATGCAATGCATTGTGGGGGAAAGGAGAATCATTGGAAAACCCCTGTAAGATAGTACCTACTTTTTCATATTATATTCCATTTTGTGATACCCAACAACATAATATACAATGGATAACAGTTTAAATGTTTATTACCAACAAGCAAATTGCAAAAATTCGTTGAAAAATTAACCCTGCAACACGACCTTTAATAATAATTTGGCAATATGCTGTTGTGGCTGCTGTGTGTCACATGACGACCCCCCCCCCCCAACTCGTGGCCCCTCAAAAACAATGAGTGCATGACTCTCCTGCTTAAACATTAAATAAAATATAAATTTTACATTAAATAAGCTGTCACAGACTATGAAATAAATACCCTCCAAACATGCATTAGCTCTGTTCCAGGAGGAATGCCTTTGCCTAGACACAATTAACATTGATATTTCCACAATATTTACGCTTACAGAAATAAACAGTTGTTAACATTTTGCAGAACAGACAGAAGAAGATCCGTTAATGTGCATTTGGTTTGTTATGTTCAGATGTTCGGTAACTTAGCGGTCATGTGAGGAGTTTTCACTCTTCTCTGTGTCAGAGGTTATTTATACATATATAATACGTACTTTAAAATATAATTTATTTCAGTGATGCAAATCAGAATTTTCATCAGCTGTTACTCCAGTTTTCAGAGTCATGATACTTAAAAAAATTATTCTAATATATTTATGTATTACCAGTGCTGGAAACAGTTTTGCTGCTTAATATTTTTGGGAACCTGTGACATTTTGTTTAGGAATATTTGATGAATAGAAAGATAAAAAGAACACCATTGATAGTAGATCAACATATTGGAATGATTTCTGAAGGATTTTGTGACACTGAAGACTGGAGGAAAGGCTGATGATATATATATATATATATATATATAATATATATATATATATATATATATATATATATGTACACACACACACACACACTCACACACATATTCTTTACATAAATTTTATCTATATATCTAAATAAAAATAGACTATAAATATTCAGTATATGACGCAAAGTAACTAGTAACGAACTACTTGAGTACTTTTTTTATCCGATACTTTTTTACTCTTACTCAAGTAACTATTCAGATTAGTACTTTTACTTTTACTTGAGTAAATAGTTCTATAAGTACTTTTACTTTTACTTGAGTACAGTTTTTGGGTACTCTACCCACCTCTGGACTTGCTTAGTTTAAAAGTAGACATGTCATGCTTTCTATATATATCTCTCTCATGTCTCTGTGTTGAGTATTTGCTGAGTTACAGTTCATTTTAATTGCGTTTCTAAATGAAGATCACTGCAGACCAAGGCTGCAGACAGCGCTCCCTGTTTGTTTTCTTTATTTTATAAATGGACAAAGTTTTGTTGTTATTATGTGTGTATACAAATAAAATTAGACCCTTTACAGATTTGATTGATGTATTGCTCTTATCTATATGATCAAAACTGAAAGTGTAATTTAAGTTCTTTTTGGTGTTATGAGGAGAAGATGCCTCAAAACGCATATTAGCAATAGTCGGCCCCAGAGGGTTAATGTGCTCTGCCAAGGTTTATCAAAGTAAAGACTCTGCCACACATCCCTAAAACGGCTCATTCACACACGCCCCCACATCTCTACGTCACTATGTGGAAATATTTGTGTAATGCCGCCCAAATGTTTACGCAAAGGAAGAAGGCGTGGTTTCAGTAACCACAGTTAATGTTGAAGCAGCCATGTTAGAGAAATGCTGTGTGTATCTAGGCGAAAGCAAAAGCACTTTATTTGGCCTTCCGAAAGTAGATGCATTTAGGAATCTTTAAGATCACTTATAACAGAACAGCAACGCATTTTATGGATGACCGTTTCGTGAACCTAGGAGAGGAGGTAATTTTGACTTTGCTACGACAATCTGGCGTAGGTATGTTTTGTTATTAGTTTTAGTATTTGCTATTGACTGTTCATATGCGAATTTTTGTGCGTCGTGTGAATGAACTGCTTGAACTGATGGTAAAACTAAGGACATTATTAACTGTCTTTACATTTATTTTGAAAGATGAAGCTCTCAATTAGGGAAAGGGGCCTTACATTTCTGACGAGTGCTTGCGGTGTTCTGCCAATCACAATGCACTGGGTCAGTTGACCAATCAAAGCAGTGCTTGTCAAAAGGAGGGACTTTGTAGAAAACGATGCATTTGAGAAAGGCGGGGCATAGAGGAACTACAATAATGTACAGTATTTGAAAAATACTGTGTTTTTTTTAACAAAATAATGTTTTTTGTTTGTTTGTTTGTTTGTTTGTTTTTTCATTAAAGCATATCAACATATTCTGTTACCCCACATACATAAAATAATGATTTTAAAAAAAAGCATCATATGACCCCTATAAGTCATCATGAGAGAGGTTCACAGAGCAACTGAAGTCATCAGCTTCAGTGCTTGACATGACTAAGAATACAACATGACTGCCCCCTACTGGCTATGTCTTTCCTTCCCATTTTAACTGTTCTATTTTGTCTTTGGATTTGTGTAAAGTATCATGAGAGTATTGTATCATTAGATCAGTATTGCGTATCAAACAAAATTGTGACATAAGTGGATGTCTATTCTAGTACCGGACAAGGGCAGTATAATTTGTTTAATCTTTAAGTAATTGGCACAGACAGTACTCAATCTTCTTACAGTATTATCACATGTCTGGATGTCAATATGCATATGGAAATTATGTAAAGAGGTAAGAGAAGAGACAAGAAGCTTATGTGTCTTCCACTGACTTGAATTTATAACGCTTTTTAAATCTTAAAGGTTTTGTGTTTACACAAATTTATTTATGTACTTTTTTTCCCCTTTTTTTTAATGCTCAAAAAGTGAAACGACATAGTGCTCGTTCAAATTGCAACTGAATGTGTTGAGAGGATGAAAGGGCCTAAATTTCAGAATGGGATTGTGGTTACTGCATAGTTTACTCTTTCCTGCAAACTCTGTGCTTATAATTCAGAAAATTCTCATTCTCATATTCATTCAGTGTGGCAGTGTGGGTTGAATCAGTAAATTAATCCATACAGATCAACAGACCAAGTCATTAATATGAAATCTTTCAGATTGTAATCTCAGACAGACAGCACGGGTATACTGGTATACTTAGGCCTGGTCCCAATTCTACCCCTTAGCCCTTCCCCTTTCCCCGTGTCTCGATTCTCTTTTGGTTGAAGGGGTAGGGGGAAGGGGAAGGGGCAGACAGCCCTTCAAACAAAGATTTTTCGGTACCACACAGCAAGCATAAAGCAACAAGAAGAAGATGATGCAGGCTGCTGTGAAGCACATTCACAAGAGTTCTAACAGTTCGGACATTGCGTCAATCAGAGGTATAAAAATTTTTTTTTGTGTCTTTAAACATCAATGTATCGTCAAGAGCCGCAGGGTTTAATTTGGATTTTTCTGTGGATGTTTTTTTTTTCTCTCATAGATTCTGTGACCATTGCCAAGCATTGTACGGCTGAGAGACTGCAATGCCTGAAGCTAAAAATCATAATTTGTGTTCTACTGAAGAAAAAAAGTCACCTACATCTTGGATGCCCTGGGGGTAAGCAGATAAACATCAAATTTTTATTTTTGGGTGAATTACCGCTTTAAAACTTCCTCCATCACTTACCAGTTACACTCGGTAGGGGATGATCTACTGGTGTGAAATTTTAAATTCTAGTGAACAAAACAGCTTGGAATAATGTACAGTCTGCTTATAAGAGCTGAAAGCCAGAGTTCATTAAAAGATGTTACCTTTTATTTGAAAGGTATTTACCCAGTTGAACATATATTGTAAATTTATAAGATATTAAAACAACAACAACCAAAAATTCAAAGGTATGAATCAAGCCACATTTTCCGTTTTGGCCACAACACCTCGAGCACTACCACACTGAGCACAGATGAGATCAGTCTGTGGCACTGCTCAGGTGAGAGCCCAGGTTTCTCTGATAGTGGCCTTCACCTCTTCTGCATTGTTGGGTCTGGCATATCACATCTTCCTCTTCCCAATACCCCATAGATTTTCTATGGGGTTAAGGTCAGGCGAGTTTGCTGGCCAATTAAGAGCAGGGATACCATGGTCCTTAAACCAGGTACTGGAAGCCTTGGCACTGTGTGCAGGTGCCAAGTCCTGTTGGAAAATGAAATCTGCATCTCCATAAAGTTGGTGAGCAGCAGGAAGCATGAAGTGCTCTAAAACTTCCTGGTATATGGCTGTGTTGACCTTGGACCTCAGAAAACACAGTGGACCAACACCAGCAGATGGCATGGCACCACAAACCATCACTGACTGTGGAAACTTTACACTGGACCTCAAGAAATGTGGATTGTGTGCCTCTCCTCTCTTCCTCCAGACTCTGGGACCCTGATATCCAAAGGAAAAATTTACTTTCATCAGAGCACATAACTTTGGACTACTCAGCAGCAGTCCAGTCCTTTTTTGAAGCGAGACGCTTCTGACGCTGTCTGTTATTCAAGAGTGGCTTGACACAAGGAATGCGACAGCTGAAACCCATGTCTTGCATACGTCTTTGTATAGTGGTTCTTGAAGCACTGACTCCAGCTGCAGTCCACTCTTTGTGAATCTCCCCCACATTTTTGAATGGGTTTTGTTTCACAACCTCTCCAGGGTGCGGTTATCCCTATTGCTTGTACACTTTTTTTTACCACATCTTTTCCTTCCCTTCACCTCTCTATTAATGTGCTTGGACACAGAGCTCTGTGAACAGCCAGCCTCTTTTGAAATGACCTTTTTTTTCTTGCCCTCCTTGTGCAAGGTGTCAATGGTCGTCTTTTGGACAACTGTCAATTCAGCAGTCTTCCCCATGATTGTGTAGCCTACAGAACTAGACTGAGAGACCATTTAAAGGCATTTGCAGGTGTTCTGAGTTAATTAACTGATTAGAGTGTGGCACCAGGTGTCTTCAATATTGAACCTTTTCACAATATTCTAATTTTCTGAGATACTGAATTTGGGATTTTCCTAGTTGTCAGTTATAAACATCAAAAATAAAATAAACATTTGAAATATATCAGTCTGTGTGTAATGAATAAATATAATATACAAGTTTAACTTTTTGAATGGAATTAGTGAAATAAATATATTTTTGATGATATTCTAATTATATGACCAACACCTGTATTCCTCTTTAAAGGCTCCCTTTGCTTTATATTTATATATTTTATCTAAATCTAATTGTAATTGTAATAATTTATTTGTCTATTCTTGATCTAGACTGCAATTTCCAGAGAGCTGTCACAAATGTTTACAAATAATTTTATCTTTATTTTCTCTTTTGTTTTTGCTATTTCTTCTTCTGTCCTTATGGCTATGGCTGTGATTTTATACTTCATTAATTCTCAATTTACAACCAAATTATTTGTTAAATTTGCCTTATTACTGCAGTCTACAATGATATTTTCTGCAACATCTCAGAACTGCAGATCTGTCAGTGGTTCATTTTCCAGTATTCTTTTTACATCTTTTGATTTTGCTGTGTTTATTGATAGAAAAATAGTTTTGTGATCTGTTAGAACAGAAGGATCTATAGAGACCTCTTTAACATAATTCACTAAATCCCTTGAAATTAACCAGTAATCTATACAGAACTCTTGAGTAAGTTTACACCATGTAAACTGAATTTTATCTGGATACTTAGGTTTTCCTATAACAGTGAAGTCAAAGGTAGAACATAAGTTATTCTGGAAGAACAGACCTGACTTTTGGACATATTTGGACAGCATATTTAGTTTTAGTATTTGATAAGGTATTGTTAATACATTGGTATCATTGTCAGTATATGTCACAGGAATTCATGATTTGCTGAAAAGGAAAGCAGTATTTTTATTTTGCAGAAATGTAATGTGACTTTTATTATATTCAAGAAACTATGATTGTCAGATTTTAGTTTTTGGAAGAGTCAGTGGGGGACGATTTATAGATGTCATTTAATAGGTACATTTAAGGGGAAAATAATTCAATTTATATTGCTTTACTCAGGTCAGTGGGTGATACTGGTAACAGAAAGCAATGCTGACATTTTTATTTTGAGGAATGTCTATGCAACTAACTTGACCACATAAAATAAAGCTTTTTATTTAAAATTTCAAAGTGCAAAATTAGTAATTGGATGAGATTTGAATACAGTATAGGATGAAATATAGGATGTCTATTGAGTGCATCAGTGATCTCGTCGTCATTGCTCTCTTTTCTTCTTCTCATCCCACTAATGCACCAGTAAGTTGGGTTAAAGATGTGATTATGTAAAAGTAGGGGCCCGATTTTAACGATCTAAGCACATGGTCTAAAAGCGCATGGCGCAGGTGCACTTAGGGCATGTCTGAATACACTTTTGCTAGTTTAATGATGGGAAAAACGGTCTGCGTACCCAGCAGATGGTCTAAAAGTGTTGTCCCTATTCTCAAATGAGTAATGGGTGTGTTTTGGGCATAACATGCAATAAACCAATCAGAGTCTCATCTCCCATTCCCTTTAAGAGCCAGTTGTGCTCGCGCCATGGTGGATTTGCTATTTACATGGCGGAATTTACAAGAGTAAAGAACGCGTTTCCAGAGAGGAAACAGAGATTCTTGTGTGCGAGCAAATAGGTAGCCTAATTCTGATTACTGCAGTGACTATCCATTATGACATGTAGGCATTTTTATATTTATGTAGCCTACACAATAATAATCTTTTTTAATTTTTACAGAGTTCCCACGGGTCCTTGAAATCCTTGAAAGTTTGTAGATCTGAAAAAAAAAAAGATTCAAGGCCCTGGAAAGTTTTTGAAAATAACATACATAGATACAGGTCCTTGAAAGTGCTTGAATTTATTTTGTGCAAGAAGTTTTCTGGAAAGAAATCCATATTATTCCCTCTGGTTCACTAATGTGTTATTTCGCCAACACTTTGTGGCCTATGCATAAAAGATTGCTTGATTTACGTTAGGTATGTGCATTTACGCATTACGTTAAGTGTTACTTTGTGTTGTTCACGCACAAAACTACTACGATAGTACCTCAACGTTTCACAGACACACCGTGAAATTAATGTTGAATTGCTTTGCTTGTTAAGATAATGTAAACCCATGAGGAAAGAAAAATTCATACACAGTAGGTGGCCAACCAAAGGGCCACGGCATTAACTGCAAGTCAGTTCCTACTGTAGGGAGGTGACATGTGGAGATACTGATATGGACTGACCCAGGGGGCAGTACTACATATGGAATGGGTCTCTGAGGCAGGTCCTACCTTAGAGTAGGGATGGAACAGCTGCCAGAAGAGACTGACAGAGTGGGTCTGTCAAGGGAAGACACAGGTTTATCAAGAGGGAAATCTTACTTTGGAAGAATACACACATGGGATTACCCGTAGGGAATCAAGCCATATGGACACCTAGCCCAGTACAGGGGCTGACCGGGACTCCAGGCATGATAACACCAGTACTGGGCCTGGTGACAGCCTACTCCGCCAAGTCTGACCGCCGAGGGTGCTGGAGGATGCTCAACCTGGGAACTCTACTGGGAGAAAAAAGGCGCTTGCATCCCCATGTGAGGGGGAATGGCGCAGCAAGCATGACACTGAGCCAGTTCTTCCTGCCAATTACCTGTTGCCCAACACACGGGAAGAAACTGGCTCTACACGAAGGATGTAAAACCATGCGAAGGTGTTCGCCCAGCTCACAGCTCGACAGATGTCTGCCAGGGAGGCGCCGTGCCCAACGCATAGGAGGAGGCAACAGGAAGGAACTTCAGCTCAACCGAATCAAGCGGCTCAAAGGGACCCCTCTGAAATCCAGCCAGGACAATAGAGAGGTCCCAGGAGGGCATAAGGGGTTTCCTAGGAGGATTTAACCTTCTTGCACCCCTCAGGAACCTAACGATCAAGTCATGCTTCTCCAGGGACTAGCCGTCCACTGCATCATGATGGGCTGCAATGGCAGCCACATACACTTTCAAGGTGGAGGGTGACAGCCTACGCTCCAACCTTTCTTGCAGGAAAGAAAGCACGACTCGGACCGAGCATCTCCGGGGGTTTTCTCGGTGAGAAGAACACCAATTCGTGAACAGACTCCACTTCAAAGCATAGGTCTGCCGGGTCCCGTCCAGAAGCCACACGTGGAGGTTCCAAAGATCTGGACACAGGTGCCATATGGTGCCCAGCCCCTAAAAGAGAGGAGGTTGCGCCAGGGAGGGGCTGTCACGAGGAGCATGAGTTCCAAAAACCAGGTCCGGGTGGGCCAGTAAGGCACAACCAACACGACCTGTTCCCCATCCTCCCTGACCTTGCACAGTGTCTGTGCAAGCAGGCTCACTGGGGGAAACGCATACTTGCGTAGAGCCCGAGGCCAGCTGTGTGCCAGTGCATCCATGCCCAGGGGGGCCTGGGTCAGGGAATAGTACAGCTGGCAGTGGGAAGACTCGTGGGAAGCAAACAGGTCTACCTGGGCTTCCCCGAATCGACTCCAGATCAGCTGGACCGTCTGGGGATGGAGTTGCCATTCCCCGGGGAAAGTGAGCTGTCGTGAGAGCGTGTCGGCTGCACGATTGAGCTCCCCCGGAATGTGGACAGCGTGCAGCCACGTCTGACTCCAGAGGAGGAAATGGTGGGGGAGTTGAGACATGCGACATGATCCTAGACTGCCTTGTCGGTTGATGTACGAAACAGTCGCAGTGTTGTCTGTGTGGACCAACACGTGCTTGTCTAGCAGCAGCGGCTGAAACCGCCATAAAGCTAGATGCACTGCCAGCAACTCCAGACAGTTGATGTGCCAAAGCAGTCAAGGTCCTGTCCAGGACCCTGAAGCTGCCTGCCTGTTGCACGTCGCACCCCAGGCCGTGTTGGAGGGATCTGTCTTGACAACAACATGCCGGGACCCCGGCCTGTAGAAAGGCAAGGTCCAACCAGGGGCTGAATAGGCGGCAACACATCCATGTGATGACACGATGTGTACCACGGTGCCATGCCCATCTCGAGACTCAGGAGTGTAACCAGTCCTGAAGTGGTCTCATATGAAGCAATCCGAATGGCGTAACTGCCCCAGGAGCCTCTGAAAATGTTTCAGTGGTACCTAGAGCTGGGTAGTAACAGATTACATGTAATCTGGATTATGTAATCAGATTCCAAAACTCAAGTACTTGTAATTAGAGTAAACTACTTTTTAAAATACTTGTAACTAGATTACAGTTACTTTTTTATGGATTACATGATTACATATTATTTAAACAATGGTAATAAGTTGTTCATAATTCATTGATTCTCCTAAGTTTCCTTTTTTTAACATTTATATTTTTTCCTAATAAACCTGCCGCTTCTATACGTTCGCGATTCTTCGAGTTTTTCCGGCAAAGAGAGGGAGGGGTGTCAAAATCACGCTCAGAAGAAATCAGCAAAAAGATAATGGAAAATGGAGGGGAACACACTATTGTGGCTCTTTTTGGTGAATTAAATATATTTTTTTGGAATATATTTTTTCTTTGTATCTGTCAAAAAAGTACAAGATTAGTCTAATTCAATATATGTGATATCAAATAAGGGTTAGCACAAATGTAATCTAAATGTTAGTCAAGACACAGGGGGACAGGGAGAGTCCAAAGCGGAGGACCTTGTACTGCCATGCCCGATCCTCAAACGCAAACCGCATAAACGGTCTGTGGCGAGGGAGGATCGAGACATGAAAGTACGTGTCCTTCAGGTCGATTGCTGCAAACCAGTCCTGGGCTTGAACGCATTTGATAATACGTATCTGTGTCAACATCTTGAACGGGAGCTTGTGCAGGGCCCGATTCAAGACTCGCAGATCCAGGATAGGTCGAAGGCCACCGCTTTTCTTGGGTACGATGAAGTAAGGGCCGTAAAAACCCGCTCCTCATCTCCTCGAGGGGCCGGCTCGATTGCATCCTTTGCCAGCAGGACAGCAAGCTACTCGCGCAAGACTGAGGCATCCTGGACTGCCACCGAAGTCTCGAGAATGCCATTGAACTTGGGAGGTCGCTGGGCGAACTGAATCGCATAACCAAGTCGAACCGTCCAAATGAGCCAATGCGACGGGTTGGGCAATGCAAGCCATGCCCCCAAGCTCCATACAAGTGGCACCAAAGGGACAGTCGACGTACCCGCAGTGGTGCAGCGATGGGGAGTTGTGTTGGATGGCCCAGAAAGCATCGCGTTCCCAGAGGAACTGGCCAGAGACACGTGGAGAGGCATTGCGTCTCCGAACCGCGACCTCTTGGCCACTGGCTAAAGGGGGCATTGTGGGTGAGAATAAGGAGGCAGTGCGTCGCTCATTGTCAACCCACGAGCCTTGCAACTCGGAGGAAAGGTAAATTGCTCTTTTATTGAAAATGTGGGTACTGCTGGCCGAACAGTGGCGGAACAGGAAGAAAAGCAAACTGAAGATTCTCCACCTGGCCCTCCTCTGGGGGAAGGAGTGGTGCTGTCTCCGCCAGCTCCTGAAGAGCAGTCTCCCACATCTCCGAATTGCCCGTGTCAGGGCCGCTTTGTCGTCTTCTTAGAGGATTTCGCAGCCAGATGTGACACGGGGGGCGCCACTCTCTTGCGCGGGGCTTGATGCGCCGGCCTCAAAGAAGTCTCAGCGTGGGGTGGAGCTGGTGTGGAGGACGCAGGGGGGTGCCCATGGCAATGAGCAGGCTGAGACGCTGCCTGCGATGGAATGGTGGCAGCTGGAGGATCACGTCGTGGCAAGATGTGTTGGATGGCCTCAGTCTGCTTTTGCACCACCGAGAACTGCTGGGCAAAGTCCTCTACAGTGTCGTCGAACAGGCCCGCCTGGGAGATGGGAGCATCGAGAAAGCGATGTCTCTCATCTCAGCCAGGTTTAGCCAGAGATGGCGCTCCTGGACCACTAATGTGGACAACGCCTTCCGCAAGTGCACCGCAACCGCTCTCTCCACCTGGGGAATGTCATTGCCCCGCCATTGAGGGTGGTGAGGATGGAAGAGGGAGATGAGCGGCTTCTGGCCGTAAAAGGGGCCATCCACGACTTCGTCACCTGAACCAGAGCAGGACGCGGTTATGAGCCGCGCTCTGTGCTAAAAAAACAATCATCCAGCCGCGAGCGCTTAGGGCTGGGCGGTGTAGTCACCTCCAGCCTGGTGCTCACGGCTTCCCGGGCAAGCATGGCCGACAGCTCTGGGTCCGATTCGGCAGCAGCGACAACACCCGAGGGGGCATCTTTAAAAAGTCGCGAATCGTCCTTGATTTGCTCTTTTAGGAAAAACTGCTCTTTTAGCCAAAGCACCCAGGGGAATCACCGCTGCAGGGACACCGCTGTACTGCGTCGTCACACCAACCAGGAACAGTCTTCCACCACGAGATGAAATTGTCTTTTTGTAGCGAATGCTTCCATCATCGACTACTCGGCTCCGAAGCAAAAATCTGAATGAATAGATGCACGCTGTCATCTTATATACCCGTAGGCACGGGGAGTGGCTCAGCATGCAAAATCCAATAGCCAATTTTCATTGCCGTTTTCTCTTAAACTCAGAGATGATTGGCCTCCCAAGTGAGACCCCATATGTCGTTCGACATAACTTGTAGTTACCAACAGATAGGGAAAGTAATTTACACAAAGGCTCTTACTGTTATGGTTATAAAACATTCATTATGAAACCATTAAAACTACACAATTTCCTTATGTTGTATTAAGGGGCTTTCATTTCAATCTACAGGCTAATGAAAGGTTTTGAATGAAAAATCCTGACCTTGGCCGTTGGTCCATTGTATAAGCATACATATCAATGTGTACAAGGCTGCATGTTCACGAGACTTTATTCGTGTCGCAATTTACTCTGATTCACACCATAAATATATACAAATAAATAATAATAATAATAAAAATTAAAAAAAACTTAATAATAAATTGTGAGAAATCAAGAATAATAGGCTAAACCTGCGACATGAAAAACTAGAAATCGTACAAAAAATGGGATATTAACTTGGAATATATAGATTACATTTAAGGATGTGTGCATTATACCATAAAAAATAAAACGTTTGAAAAGGTGGCTTATAGTTGCATGTTATAGGCTAGGCCTAGTTCTAACACATATTTTGGCACTGTAGTCACATTAATGTCACAAATTATGAAAGGCTTGAAACTTTTAATAATTCGCTTTTTTATTTTCATTTATTTCAAATATTTCACACATATTTATTCGTTATCTGGCCACGAATTAAGAAATGTATCACTTTTTATCGTTTCTTTGTATTAATTAAAACATGTTTAAATAATAATGAATCCATTTAAAATAAATAAATAAATAATACGGTTTCGTATACAGAATTTGGCCGTGCAGGAGATTGGGGGAATCCATAAAATGTAAAAAAAAATAATAATAATAATAATTAAAAAACAAATAATAATAATAAATAAACGAATTAGACAACACAATACAACTTAAGAATTTTGTCATTTAATTAGAAAACAACCCCTGGTTCACAACATTTGTTTCCAAACAAAGAAATCAGATAGAGCCCTGCACGGGCCTCAAGCATAAGCCCTATAGCAGCCCGTGTCTCTTTTCTCTCTCACCATTAAAATAGTTCAGTTTTGTTTTTAATTGAAAAGTGATATTTCTTATTTTTTCGTTATTGATTTAGGACCTCGGTGAACAGTCACACCAATAACTGCAGAATCGGCTACTTCTCCCAAAGGAATTAAAAGAGCCTATTTCCTCCCATCTGCACATTCTGAACTCCATTAATTATTAACTAAAGAGTAACAATGCTCAGTTGTATGTATGCATTTAATGGAAGTGACAACGTGATTCCACAACAGAGGACTTTTGTTGGAAAATACCCCCGCAAATCAGAAAACTAATCAGGAGCTAATTATGTGACGTCGACATCATGTGTAAGCTTCCTGTCAGCCTTGTTGTTTTCCGATTAAAAGAGTTGATGACATTAACTCTTTTCACAAGATACAAGGACCCTGTGTATCAAGAAGCATATCATGATCACAACGTATGGAAACCCCCGCGGCCCCACAGGAATCATTAATAATTAATGGACCTCAACACAAAGGATCCATATAGGATCCATCCCATGACTCTGCTTCCTGCTTGGTTGGGAAGTTTTCTACAAACTGAACTTTTCAATAAATGATCTCAAAGGACAACCATTGAGAAATCTGAAGGTTTAATTATATTCACAAATAATATTTTTTTATGTCTTATATATGTTTTATGTGTTCAAATGTAATCGGTGCAACTTTAATCAATGTTTTACTGGTTTTAGCAGATAGTGCTATTAAATGTCTGTAAGATATGGAAAGTTTAGTGTTGAACGAAAGCTCATGTTATTTGCTTAAACTTGGAGCTAATGAAATGTCCCAAATTCTGTATTGGGTGCATATTATGATACTTTATAAGGTATTAACCAAAGTTCCACAATGGAGTTCATCTCACATGACGATGTCACAGGATGCTTAATCAATGCACAAAGAGAAACAGTACGGGGCATGTCTAAGTTCTGCAACAGCATCCCATTGGAAGATCGCGTCGTGGGATGGACCAAATCCTCTTGGATAAAACCACAATGCCTGAACTACTTCAGCGCACGCTTCCTTCTTCGCCATGGCTTGAACTACCTACTCCAACGCTGCTAGCGTTCTTGTCATCCAGAACTCAAAACACTCCGTTGAAACTTCGTGACTGCCAAGAATCTTCGAAGTCTTGCAAACCGCGAAACTATCCGAAGGAATTCCGAAGCTCTACGTAACCAGGCAAACCAACCAATCATCAGGAGGGTTTTCCCAAAAGACGTCATCCAAACGACAGATCTGCAACCAACCCGAGGCGTGGGGATTCCCTGAGACGAGGCAACAAGCGAATCTCCAACTCCGCTTTTCAGCGCAAATGCAAGTAAAACAAACAAACTTCATTCCTTGCTGAAATAAGTGCAGATTGATCTTAAGCAGTAAAGATAAGACACATCTCCGCTTTTGTGATTTTCTTGGTGCGATCTAATGAATAACTTACTCCTGGGACTTCATTCAAATTCCGTTATCATCCTCTTCAGTAACTGTGTGTATGTACGTGTGTGTGTATGTATGTGTATGTCCATTAGGTTTTAGATCCATGTAATAGAGTAGCTCAATAAATTCTTGTTTCGTTTATAAAGAAGTATTGTCTTGTGTGGTGTATTTTAAGATTAAATTTTGCCCAGATCCTATGCTACCTAGCTAGTAGTTTATAAATTATCATTCTGTTTGTATTCTCATTAAGCCATGAAGTAATATAAACAGAATGGAAAGGATATACTGAATTTTACGTTCGCTGGACGAACAGTTGATGAAGTATAAACTAATTAAATTTGGAATCAGTTCAATTAAAGCAATTCGAATCTTTAGATTCGATTCTTCTCAAAATAAATGAGCTAATATTTCCTTACATTGATTAGTTTAGAAAAATGTTTGGAACTTTTTTATTTTTTTTTGAGTTTGATCAATTTAGCCCTCTCAAATCATCAGGACTTGCTTAAAATAAAATCTGTAGATATAGAACACTTAAAGCATATTACAATGAGTGCCCATTAATCATTTAAAAGTGCACTGTTAGGTGTATATCTAAGCATTTGTGCAGAGAGTGTGGAAGTTAATGCACGACAATAATAAAAAAAGACACCAATACGATCCCTTCAATTTGTTCTTCATAACAGTGGAAACAACTTGAAGTACACCGTCATTTTTGCTCATACAGATAAGACTAATATTTAATCCGGAACTGTAAATGGTGTACCCTTATTTTTGTATAAACTCTCATGAATATCAACAAAACGTTGTGCTTCTGTAAAATAGAGAAAATAAACCAGATGCGCTTTCTGCCGTCTCTGTCTGCGTGAACATGTCAAGCTCGAGCTGAAATGCAAAGCTCTAAAAGCAGGTGCAGTTTAGCTTTCCTGTGTCAGAAACTGATGGTTTATATTCACAGTAAGCTACATATAATACATATAAGACTGAATCCATGAAGGGCTAATAATGACAGTAAAACATTAATATTATCGCGCTTTGAACAGACTGAAACCAGGCTGATTACATAAGATATTGCAGAGGGAAATAATTAATTATTATTACAGCAAAAAAAATTGTTTTTGTTCTATTAATAAATTTTATGTGAGACTGAAAAATAAACGGTCCTATTACCATCAGTGCTATAAGTCAGTTTTATAGGCTACTCATAAAAAGCAGCATCAAAAAGCAGCTTGCATATATATATATATATATATATATATATATATACATATATATATATATATATATTAGGCCTATAAGATCAGCATTAGAAAATAATAAACATAATAATTATCTGCTTATAACTGTTATTTTTATTATTGTGAAGTGAGATGAATGAAGAGGGCGTCTGTCTTGCGCAAACACGCAGTGGAAAAGGGAAGTTTGGTTTATCAAGTTAATCCATGGTCCAGTGGTAGAAGTGATTTCAGAAATCCCGATAATTTATAAAATTATTAATACAGATGTATGTATTCTGCAGTTCATTGTTTTTTTTTTTTTTAAGATATAGAGTATTTTAGATAGTGTGTCCTTTTTACACTAATAAGCATCCAGTACTGTGACTGAATTAAGTCCAGCTGGAGGGGGTTGGGGTTAGTTCTGTATAGCTTGTGGGGGTTGAAATAAAGGTGTGAATCTCTTGCTCTTTCATATGAAGAGTGTCTGATCAGCATTTTAAACTTGCAGAGCAGGTTTAAGCAAAGTGTGTTTTAGGACAAATGCCTTGTTTGGTTTGGCTTTTGCAATTTTTGCAATGGCATACAACGGCATACAGCATTACATACAATATAATATGTTTTTTTTTTTCTCAGGAGACATTGCAGTTTCACATTTTGCATATGCATTACAAAGTCATTTTTTTTACATGCAATTATACAAAATAAAACCAAACAAGATTTTTAATGAAGATAAAATATGTAGACAAATAAGAATAAATGTTGTGCGCCGCGCCACGCAAATCTTGCACTCTGATATTTTAAGGAATAGAGTTTTCTAATGGATTTAAATTATGTTGCAAATTTTTTTTTTTTTGAGTTTTATATAAATATATAAATGTACAAAAGCATGTAAAGTTTGCTCCCTTTAAAATCACTGAAGTTGTCAATTAATGAAGCTCTTTTTTACATTGTGTGCACTTTGTTGATTATAATGAGAGAACTTGAGTTTAAACGTGAGGACGTTTTATTAATCTGTCCATTCTTTTCAGTTTCAATGATTTAGCTAAATCGTGGCCAGGTTTAATTTATTCATTTCTTGTTTTAGTTAGGCCTAAATAATGGGAGAGGAATTGTACAGTGCCTCACGTTTTACTAATAAAGGAAATAATTTATAAAACATGCAACAATTTCTTAATCAGTGTACAAACAGGTATCTTCTTTCCAAGTAGTTATCTGTCAAAATAAAGGACAGGTAACGAATAACAAAGTATATGCATGTCAAAAATGCTTGCTTTTTATTAAAGGAATTTTAAAAAATATATATATTTTTTTTTTGTGATAAATATAGGCCTAAAATGTGAACATATTGACATTTTGCATATAGATCCATGTATGTAGCCTAGCTCACAAAAAATAGGCTATTCACTTTTAATGCTCCGATGAAAAGTAAACCACCATTTCTTAAGGATAATATAACACTGTTAAAAGTTAAATGTTTCAAATCTAAAAAATGGTTTTACACTGTGCAGCTTAGAGAAAATATAAGCACAGGCTCATTTGGCTTGACATTTATCCTGCTTGAATTCGTTCTAAGAAACGCACACAACTTCTTAAGTAGGCCGACTTAATTTTTATCTGTGAATATTAAATATTTTAACTACAGTGTTTTTCTTTCATTTTCCCCAACTGCAGCCGTCAAATGTAACACATCGGCGAGGCAAAGCTGATGGCTATTTGCGAAAATGTACTTTGATGCCTTTGTTTGATAACTTATGGTTAAAGCGCCACTCAGCGGTCAAAAGCTGCAAATTCACTTTGCAGAAGCGGCGGCGGTGCTCGCTGCCGTAGAAAGCACACTCTGGTTGGCCACCTACTGTATCTTAAAACTTCTGGTTACAGTACATGAGCCTAAGCTCTTTTCAATAAAATCCATGCAAAATAGGGTTGCTAACCATTCAGTATAATACAGAATTGTCCTGTATTTAAGGCATCAGAGAAGCATTCCGTATGAAAGCTATACAAAACGCAGTTTGTCCCGTATTCGTAGGCATACGCCATATGACCATCTAGAACATACAAATGACAATCATTCTTTTTGCACTAATCATTGTTTGAATTGCGAACATAACCACTCATTTGCCTCTGCTGCCTGGACACTAGTGATGGGTCATTCTTGAACGATTCGTCCATTTTGAACGAATCTTTAATGTGACTCGGGACGAACGAGTCGTCTCGGGGAATAAATCGTTCAGTCGCGCATGCGCAACTTCCTATGGGCTCTGTACTGAAATTAGTTCACCTTTTTCGAGTCCTAACACTGAATGTGGTAACAAAGGTGATAAAGATCGAGTCACGTGACGTGCTCATGAACCTAGTCGCACTTGAGTAGAGCTCCGTACGTTTGGCCCCTTTTTGCCGATTTTTTCGTTTTATTTAAAGTTAACTTCTTCAATAATAGTATTTCTGATGGCTTTCAGTCGGAAACAGCAGGAGATGTCTCCGTCGGCTTCTCCGATTAAGAAGAAATCCAAGCCACCGACCACGGATGATATGGTGGATAAAATGGCGAATACTGTTGCGCACTTTGAGGACATTCTAAGAACTGAGTTGACAGCGATGCGGAACGAATTCGCTTCTCACATGTCAGTTGTTCAGTCGCTATGCTCCAAACTGGATCTTCTTACAGGGGAGATGAGAGAACAAAAGAAAGTTGTCGCAGATCACGATAGGCGAGTAGCCGCGCTCGAGCAACAGGTTGTGGACTTACAGGATCGCAATAGACGCAGTAATCTGCGTCTGGTTGGATTGCCTAAAGGGTCCGAAAAGGACGACCCTGTGGGCTTTTTGAAAAGATCGCTACCGACGTGGCTTCCGTCTCTGGCGGGCAAAGAGATTGAAGTGGAACGAGCGCATCGCGTGTACACAAGGCTCTCCTCAGAGTGCGCTAAACCACGGGTTTTCATCTTTAAACTGTTGCGGTACACGGACAGGGAGCTCATTTTGCGGGCCACCAGACTTCACGCCCCGGTGAAAACATCCGACGGAGCAATGGTGTCTTTCTTTCCAGACTTACCGCAAAAAAAAGAAGTGCATTCGCGCCAGTTAGGAAGGAAATGAGAGAAGCAGGCATCCAGAATTTTCTTCTCTATCCTGCAACGCTGAAGGTCATTCTCAATCAGGGTGAACCTAAAATGTTAAACTCCCCAGAAGAAGCTAGAGTTTTTCTCAGATCCCATTCATCCTCCAGCTCTCAGTGAACTCCAGCTGGACATTTGATATCTAATCGGAGGGGAGAGATTCTCAATGGTTAGGCGATTGTGTCTTTCACTGTTCACTCTAATGTTTACTTCTGAACTCATAGTTACTAGAAGGTCTCATTAAGTATACAGTATCGCTTACTGATTATGGTGGTATAATATTTATGTTTTAGTTCTATTCCTTCTCTCTTATTTTATTTATCTATTTAATTTTTTCTTTATTGTTTTCTTTTATTTTTTTAATTTATTAATTTTTTTTTTTTCTTATTTTATTTATTTATTTAATTTTTCTTAATTTTTTACAATGTTGGTGCTTCAGTAATGTGCAGGTTTTTGTTGACGCCACGGATCATATTAAGGGGTGCTGGCAGATCAAGGTTTGTTCTTGGTTTGATCTGCCATAGTTCATGGAAATGTGTTTATGTTTTTTTGAAAACTGATGGGAAGGGTGAGGGTGGGGTTTTTTTGATGGTAGACTCAACTGGTTTTGTTTTCAAATTTGTATTTGGTCTTACTATACAGGAATTCTGTTTGATACCTATGACTGACCTTAATATTCTAAGTTGTAATATTAATGGCCTAAATGGCCCACACAAACGTACAGGTTTTCTGGATTTTTTGTGAAGAAGAAAGATTGATATAGTGTTACAGTAGTTCAAGAATCCCATTTGAAAGAGGAGGATGTACACAGGTGTAATAATAAGTTTTATGAAGTGGTATCTCATTCATCTTCGGATACTAAAACCAAAGGTGTTCTAATATTGGTGTGGAGGACTTTAAATATTACTATTTTAGATAAAGGTTGTGATACAGATGGTAGAATAACACATATAAAAACAATAGTGGAGAATAGGAATATTGTATTTATTTCAGTTTATGCCCCTTGTACTCCTGACCCTACTTTTTTCTGTTTTGTCTACCTATCTTTTAAAATTTTCAGATTTTGAAATTGTATTGGGTGCAGACACGAATTCTGTAATGTCGCATATCCTAGATAGATCTGGACCGAAGGAATCACACTCTTAAGGCTTCTGTTCTGACAAACCTTAGGCAATGTGTAACCTCAGCTTCATTGGTGGATAGTTGGCGTTTAATTAATCCTCCTGCCAAGTCTTTCACTTTCTTTTCTGCCACTCATAAATCCTATTCGCGAATTGACTATATTTTCATTTCTACTTCTTTATCTTCAGGTGTTCATGATGCCGATATCTGTTCCTTATCTTTGTCGGATCATGATGGAAATTTGTGCAGATTATCTTTGATCCCTCGGCCATCTCGTGCAACTAGATGGCGATTTAACCCTAAATTGTTACAGGATGAAAACTTTTGCAGTCAATTCAGAAATAAATTTGCTGAGTTTATTGAAATTAACCAAGGCTCAGTGGATGATCCGCGAACACTTTGGAATCCAGTTAAAGGATTTATAAGGAATAACTCAATTTCATATGCCTCTTTCCTTCAGAAAAAACGACATAAAAAGATAGCTGAACTGGAATCACAGCTCCAGAATCTGACTAGAGACAATCAACGTTGTTTCTCAGACAATACACTCAGCAAAATTATGGCGGTTAGGTCTGAACTTAATTCATTACTGAGATCCAGGGCAGAATTCCTGATTCAAAGATGCAGGCAGAATTATTATTTTCAAGGAAGTAGACCAAGTCACCTTTTAGCTCTAAGAATATGCAACAGTGAAAAGTTTGCTAATATTTCAGCAGTGAAATCCCAATCGGGGCTCATTAAGACAGACCCAAAAGACATTAATATTTATTTTCATTCTTTTTACTCTAACCTCTATACTTCTTCTGCTGTTGGTGACCCTGACTCTTTTGCATCTTTTTTGTCCAATCTTGATTTACCTAGGCTGTCAGATTCGGATTCGGATTACCTGGCTGAACCGATTACTCTTCAGGAGCTGGAGTCAGCAATCCGATCTATGAACAAGGGGAAATCCCCAGGTTTAGATGGTATTCCAGTCGAATTGTACACTGTGTGCACAATTATTAGGCAAGTTGTATTTTTGAGGATTAATTTTATTATTGTACAACTACAGTGCTCTTGGTCAATCCAAAATGTTAACAAACCCTCAAACCTGAACATTTAAGTAGTAAAAGTGAAGTTTTGGCGTTCTTAAGAGAATATCTACATGTGCACCATTATTAGGCCACAATTAGTGTGCAGAATTATTATGCAACTAAATGAAAAACAAAGATTTTCCCATCTCACTTGTTTATTTTCACCTGTTAAAGTGAGAATAATAAACAAACTCAATTTACAAACCACAGCCTCCCAGACACTGTTCAGAGAGGTGTACGGTTTACCTTCACTGTAAATTTCCTGCTTAAGAAGGGCCCAAAAGTTCTCAATAGGGTTTAAGTCAGGCGAAGAAGGGGGCCATGTCATTAGTTTTTCATCTTTAAGGCCTTTACTGGCCAGCCACACAGTGGAGTACTTTGATGCATGTGATGGAGCGTTGTCTTGCATAAAAATCAAAATCTTCTTGAAAGATGCAGACTTTTTCCTGTACCACTGCTTGAAGAAAGTGCCTTCTAAAAATTGTCAGTAGGTCTGAGAGTTTATTTTGAGTCCATTTTCAACCCGAAAAGGTCCAACTAGCTCATCTTTAATAATACCTGCCCATACCAGTACCCCACCTCCACCTTGCTGGCGTCTGAGTCGAAGTGGAGCTCTGTGTCCGTTACTAATCCAAGCACGGGCCCATCCATCTGGTCTGTCAAGAGTCACTCATCTCATCAGTCCTCAAAACCTTTGAAAAAGCGGTCTTCAGATATTTCTTGGCCCATTCTTGACATTTCAACTTATGTGTCTTGTTCAGAGTTGGTCGGGTTTCAGCCTTTCTTACCTTGGCCATGTCTCTGAGAACTGAACACCTCCTACTTCTTGACACTCCAGGAAGGTTGCAGTTGTGGAATATGGCAGCACTGGAGGATAATGGGTTCCTGGTAGCTTCATGTTTGATTCTTCTCAAATCTTTGGTGGTTAATTTGCGTCTTTTCTTCTCAACACGTTTCTTGCGACCCTGTTGACTATTTGCTTCAAAACGTTTGATGGTTCGGTGATCACGCCCCAATATCTTAGATATTTCAAGAGTGCTGTATCCCTGTGAAAGACTTTTTTACAATTTTTGACTTTTCAGAGTCAGTTAAATCTCTTTTTTGGCCCATATTTCCTGAGGAGAAGAATCTGCCTAATAATTATGCACACCTTGATATAGGGTGTTGATCTCCTTAGGCCACACCCTCCCTCGTTACACAAAAACACATCACCTGATATGCATTAAATCCAATAAGCATTCAAGTTTATACAGCTTGGACTTGTAAATTATGGATAAAATGATGATATGGTCAAAATAATTACTTGCTTAATAATTGTGCACACAGTGTATTCTACTTTTTGGTCGGATTTAGGCCCCCTCATGTTAGATATGATAAATTTTTCAGTTACTCAAGGCTCTTTTCACCCATCTATTAATATAGCTGTTATTTCTCTCTTGTTAAAAAAAGATAAAGATCCGACTTCTTGTTCTAGTTATCGGCCACTTTCTTTGATAGGGACTGATGTTAAATTGTATGCTAAGGTACTATCTCGTCGTCTAGAGAAATTTATGAACAGGCTAGTTCATCATGACCAAACAGGATTCATTAAATCTCGCTCAGCTTCGGATAACTTACGCAGGTTATATCATATTATTAACTCAACTAATAGTTCGTCCTCCCCTTGTGCTGTATTATCTCTAGATGCAATGAAAGCTTTCGACCAGCTAGAATGGAATTATTTATGGGCGGTTCTACAGCATCTGGGTCTAGGATCGATTTTCATAAACATGATAAAAGTTCTGTACGTCAATCCAGCAGCCTCTGTTCTCACAGGTTCTGTTTGCTCTAACCCATTCTTTATACATCGAGGTACTCGTCAGGGTTGCCCGCTTTCTCCTCTGTTATTTGCATTATCCTTGGAACCCTTAGCTCAAGCGCTCCGATGATCTGAAACTATTTCTCCCATAATTATAAGGAATACTCATCATCATATTTCTTTATTTGCTGATGATATCTTATTGTTTTTGGAGAAGCTGTCACATTCTATTCCTCATATATTGAATTTATTTGACCATTTTGGATCTCTCTCTGGGTTTAAAATTAATTGGAGTAAGTCATGTCTACTTCCTCTCAATTCTAAATTTGATCCCACTTCCCTTTCGGTATCTATTCCATTGGTTCAAAACTTTAAGTACTTGGGGATAGATGTTTTTCCTTCTCTGCAAGAAATCCTTTCAAAAACTATAATAGTATTCTAGCCAAAATATCCTCAGATTTAGAAAATTGGTCTCGTCTTCCTACTTTTCTTCAGGCTCGTATATCGGTGGTTAAAATGAACGTTCTCCCACGTATCAATTTCGTTTCTTCCATGATTCCTCTCACTCCACCAGTTGGCTATTGGAACAAACTTGATGCATGTGTTTCACGGTATATATGGAATGGGAAACGTCCTCGTATTAAACTGACTACCTTACAACGAAGTAGATTACATGGAGGTCTTTCTCTCCCTAATTTTAGACTGTATGCTCAAGCCTTTTCCATCCACCCTTTATCAGTTTGGTTTGACCCTGATGCTTCTGTATCTTGGAGAGCAATTGAGGAATCTAATGTGTATCCATATCAATTGAAGCATCTTGTTTTTTTGGGGGTTCCGCTTAGGCAGTGTAAATCTAGGTTTGGTCCCATTGTAACCCATCTCCTATCCACATGGAGGGATGTTGAAAGACGTTTACAACTAGTTACAATATGGCATAAGCATTCACCAATTTTCCACAACAATAATCTTTTATCAGGCAATACTCCATTCCATTGTCCGCAATGGACTCATCATAAAGTAAGCACTCTGGGAGATATCTATGATGATAGTGGTTTACAATCCTTCCAGAATCTTAAAACTCAATATAATCTACCAGGCACTTCATTTTTTATGTATTTGCTTATTAGATCGGCCCTACGGGCATATGGGGTGCCCTGGAACTCTCAACTGCCTATTCACCCTTTGCGCAAACTAATCCTTCCCTCTGAGGAATTTTCCTCTTCTGCTTCAGTCATCTATCTTTTTCTTCTTGAGCATTCATACAAACCTTTATCTATTACAAACTGTTTGGGCTAAGGATCTTAATGAGGATGTACATGTTTTATTTTCGGATCAGATATGGGGAATGTCTTAAACTGTCTTCTAAAAACCCTAACCACCAAATGATTCATTGGAAATTGCTGCATAGGGTTTACTTGACTCCAATGAAACGTTTTCATATGAATCTGTCTTCTTCTCCTAAGTGCAATCTCTGTTCACAAGGATTTTTAGGCACATTTTTGCATTTCTTTTGGGAGTGCCCCTCTCTCTCTCCTTTTTGGTCTCAGCTCTCACAGGACCTTTCTTATTTGTTGGGTACTGAGATTTGTTTGACTCCACGCCATTTTTTCATGAATGACTTTTGGGACCTCACCTTGTCCGTCCAACAAAGATGTTTACTGTTAGCTGCTCTCACTGCAGCAAAAAAAGTTGCTAGTCAACCGCTGGAATCCTCCTCACACAATGGACAGACGAACCTGGGCGGTATATTTGTTGGACATTATCTTGATGGAACTCTCAGCTTCTCGTATACATGGGTCTAATGTGAAAACTGTTAATTTATGGCATTCATCTTTTAATGTTGTGTCATCTTTTCTAAAATCTTTGTAAATATTACTTTATTGTATTTTATGTATTAATATTATTTAAATTATTTTTATTATTATTTACTTTATGTATTTATTTATTATTTTTCTTCTCTACCCTTAAGTCTACCAGGGGGTGGGATGGGTTCTAAATTTGTATAGTTGCTTCTTTGCTTGATACTACTGTTCACAGAAAAAAAATTTCAATAAACAGTTGTTAACAAAAAAACAAAGGTGATAAAGAGTTAGTTATTATTATTAAGTCTCTTTCCGGCTCAGACAGCATAGGTTTAGCGTATGGGGCTTTAACGTGATGAACTAATGACTCAAACCCGAGGACTCGAAAGATGAACTAATCTGGGCCCGGTTTCCCGATAACGCTCACTCTTAGCGCGGTAAGAAGACTCGAAAGATATATCTTACCAAAGTTGTTTATGTTCATAAGTGTGTTCCCCGAAGTGTCCCTTAGGAAGCTTCTTAACAGGCTGCCACTTACGTCCGACATTACAAAGGCGCTGTCCCAAGTGAAGGTGCTGAATAAGTTGGCATCGATTGCTCAGGAATCGATTTTCAACTTCACGCGAAGGTGCATTACAGCGTTAAGAAAGACAACACATTCTATGCAAATGAAACATTCCTCAAATTATTCCAGTAACATTTATTTTAACATAGTTATCCGTAAAATATAGACTATTAATTAAATTATCAAATCGTCAGTAATATGATGTTCACACGATATGTTGTGACGGGTAGACGAACCGGGTCTCCCTCGCTAATCATCCACCCTCCTTATCCCATTGTGCCACTTGTGCCGCTTCTTGACATGGTGGGTTTAAGGATTTTTAAAAATTTTTTATTAAATTTTTTATTTTTTTTTTATTTTATTTTAGCAGAATTAATTCGGGTTAGTTTGGCAAGCGCAGGTCTGAGAAGGTCCAGCAGCTCCATAATGAGTTGTGTTGGGAGGCGATTTTTTTTTTAATATAGCACGTCAGGCAAAATGTCAAAAGGGCTTAAGTTTTGCCGAATAAAAAAACTGACATGGACTAAACAGCTCCGCTGCCGGCGCCGTCTTTGATTCAATACAAGGACACGTTGGATCGCTGCCATAGTTGGTCGCTTACTGGACACCACCATGCTTACCCATTTATAGATCTTAGCCATTTAGAGCCAATTGTTTGCCAGATTTTAATTATCAAAAGTGATTGCCAATTTTAACGCTTTAGTGACATTACGAAATAGCCTAGGCTAATTACCACCATATTAGTTCTGATACCAAATAAAGTAAACTTCATTAATACCTGTACAGAGGCGTGTCTACGTGGTGGCCAAGGGTGGCACAATGATACGGCGGTTGGAGCGTGCCTCTCCCGAGCGGGGTCCCAGTCTGTGAGCGATGTTCACGGAAAAGGCCAGTTGGTCTGCGATGTCTGGTGAGACCTGGCTGAATAGGTAGACTTGTTTTAAGTAAATTTCTAACTGCATCTGGCAGTGGCGGATCCTGGCATGTGTAGCTGCCTACGGCCACTTTATTCTCCTCTTTATACTTAATTTTAGGCGGTTTCTATAGCGTGATATTTGACATATCGAGAGTGCATAATGTTACGTGATCCATGTAATGCGCGATCACGAATCTCCACTCGCAAGTGGATTTCCTTCACTCACACAAAACTGGATGTGTGCTTTTAAATATACATTGTTCTTTTATGAATTGGCTCTGCTTGTGCTCAAAGATTACGTGTATGCTCAAACATTCTTGCATCACTGAAGACTAGAAGCGTATTTTTTTCTAATTCAGATGAGGAGTAGGCTTATCTCATTAAATGGAAGCAAGCTGATTATAGTCAGCCTTAGGTATTTATTTATGAATAGCCTTCTTATTTTAGTTAAGTGCTTAACTTATAAATATGCATTTATTCAATTGTTTTATTAAGTGCATTTGTATTTTGTTGTTTTTGTATATAGTTTTGCAATAAAAGTGTATTAACCAGGTTCCAGAAATAATTACTGATGTTGCTTCTAAAATTAGTGAGGGTGCTCTAGTCTTAATGCCCATTTTCACATATTTTCTCCCGTCTATTGCTTTGGTCATCATTGTGTCAATCACTGCTACTTCTAGAGTGAATCCCACATAAATATGCAGATGTCCCCCCCGCCAACCTCTTTTGAGCCAGTGCCCCAGACTGGCCACCCCATTTAAAATGCTCTAGACATGCCCCTGGGCCTGTATCCATTGCGAACATATTTTATTATTAGTCTTAAAATGTCCATAACATAAAATCATTTTTGAGCCACAACATTGTCAACATACATAGTTGGACTTGTACTGCGCTGCGCTGATTTCTAAAGACTGCTGCAAAGTGGCGGCGACTAGCGTCTCGAGCTCAAACAACGCTAAGAGAGAGCTTACGAATGGTCCAGACCAACCTTACAAAAGTGTGACTTACAGAAGATATACTTAGCGTACAAACGTGTGGGGAATCGTGCCATAACATTAAGAGAGAGGTTAAGGAATAGGTTAAGAACTACTTAGCGATAAGAACGTTTTGGGGAACCGGGCCCAATTCTCTTTTCGCGCTCAGAAAGCTGTCACGTGATGAACAAACGACTCAAACCCGAGGAGTCGAAAGATGAACTAATCAATTCTCTTTCCGGCTCAGACAGCATAGGTTTAGCGTATGGGGCTGTCACGTGATGAACAAATGATTCAAACCTGAGAACTCGATGGTTTACCTTATCGTTTCATTTTGCGGCTCAGACAGCATAGGTTTAGCGTATGAGGCTATCACGTGATGAACAAACGACTTAAACCCGAGAACTCGAAAGGTGACCTAATCAATTCTCTTTCCAGCTCAGACAGCATAGATTTAGCTTATGGGGCTGTCACGTGATAAACTACTCAAACCCGAAGCCTTGTCAGATAAGAGGTGAGGTGAACTAATCATAGGCTAAAGACCCAGGTAAATAATGAATAAATCTTTTCTGTTTCTTATAGCATTATAGTTTTGTATTGTGATCAATGTTTTCATAAGTAGTAGATGTGTTAGAGAAGTAACACGTAACATTTTAATTAGATTTTGCTAAAATGAAAGAAAATACTCGAAAAAAGATTTGTTAATTTTGCTGAACAAGCCTCAATGGTCAGAGTCGGTAAAATGATCCGAACTTCCCATTACTACTGGACACTCCCATTTCACTTCCGCTAATGGCAATCCCCTTCACCATCCGTGTTTTGATTTCAGCAAATCAGTTTGGGTGAATGCAAAGAAAGTGATTATTGATCATAAGCACAACATCCAGCTAGGCAAGAAAAATTGCAATCTACCTAAGGGAAAGACATCTTTATGTTAATGTTGTTAAATAGAGAAACAAAATTACACATTTTTAAAATTGTAACTTCTAGCATATTCCTAAACCTGGACCTCATTAATATTGAAAAACAAATTCAAGCACCAAAATCAGCCCACACACTCCAATTTCTCTTTATTTAAAAAATTATCATTTTCACGAATTCATAGGCTACATGGTTGCAATAACATTTGTTCAAAATTTTAAATGTCATTGTTTTTTTTAAAAAAAGGAATGCTTTACTGATTGTAGTTTCAGTTGTTATACTTTCAAATTTTATGCCATATTGTATGTAATTTCACAATATATTCACTTCCTAAATTACTACACCACTTGTGCAGTCACAATTCTATAGTGGTAAAATTTTCTCAGGCCGATGCTTTGTGTATAACGTGTGACATTTTTTGTATGACATTAAACTTTATTTTTAGAATAATTGTACATAGGTTAACCAAAACAAATGTGATTCTTTCTGAGAAACTTTTATACACTTAATTGACTGTAGACATGGAAATGACACTCTATGTGCACTGTAAAAAATAAATTCCTTAAAATTTACGGTAAAAAAACAGCAGCTGTGGTTGCCGGAATTTTACCGTAAAAAAATGGTAGCAACATTTTAGGTTTTACGGTTTTAACTTAAATTTACAGTTTAATAATGCTAATAATAAATAATATAATGTTAATATACCAACCTATTGAAGTCTTTTTTGTACCTTTGTAATACACTGGTAACCACCAAATCCAGGTGGTGATGAGAGTCACATGATGACAAGCAGCTTTTAAATACAAAGAAATATAGAAGTGCACAGTGTCATTCACACAAACACTAAACACCATCATGGTAACACACATGAAACTGAAATGATGCAATAAACATTAATTTAACAACATTGGGTGTAACACACAACCCCTTATGTACAAAACGGATAAGAAAAAACTAAGAAGAAGCATAGTTATTTCAAAAACAACAACAACAAAAAAAAAAAAATTTTTGAAATGTAACACAGGTAATTCTTGGAACGTCAATTTACGGTTACTCCCTGTAAATTATAAGGTCTTTTTCCACTTCCAAAAAATGGTATACTACCGTAAAATTACATGTAATATCCAATACAGTTTTTCACCCTATATAGACTTTTCATCTGGCACACGCGCCTGGCCCGAAGTTAACTTCCGGTCTATGTTTGTTTATCAGTCTGGCTATGGCGCCGTCTACAAACGCAGTTAAAGTTAAGGTGATGAGTAGACTGAAGTTGGGCTCAGGTGGTTGTGCTGTGGGATGTGTTTCCCATACATTTATTTATTTGTGGCACTCGCAATATCAAAACTGAATGATTTTCCCAAAATGCTTCGTTGAATAAACATGAGCATGTACTGCACTTTTTAAAAATCAAAACGAGGTGCGGGTGTTTTTATATCACTGTATTTCTGAAGGAAGACTACCTTTAATTGGTCAATTACATTTTCGCTGTCATTTTCATTTCATCTTGCATGTTATTAGCCTGATAAAGCAGTGTTTGTGAGCTCAGCGCTGCTTTGTGTAATGTGTACATCAGTTACTGGAGAAAACTGTTTCTCCCGCTTTAAAGCACCTCCTGCTGGCAGAGAATGAAGTTGCATGTTCAGTAAGTCTGATTTACGCAGCAAACATATTTAGCTTGTTATCAAAAATAATCTACTCTAGAGGGACTACTTAGCTGTTGTTATTGCTTCTATTTGGAAGTCTACCAGAAGTTAAGTTAGGGCCACAAAAGCGCGCTTGCGCTGTAACCTTTGTTTATGTTGTTGCCGTTGAAACTGTCTATAGTAGGGAAATTTACTGTTAACCATTTAACACGTTTTTACTGTAGCATTTTTACAGTCTTTTACAGCATGGTACAATATATATATATATATATATATATATATATATATATATATATATATATATATATATATATATATTTCGAGCGTCCCTTATTTTCCTATAAAGAAGCACAGTTGTCCCTTATTTTCATTTTCTAAAGTTGGCAACCCTAATGCAAAAGTTAATATCAGATCATTTTAGAATACAGTTTAGGATGTACAGAATGTATTTCAGTTTTATGCAAAACAGATATACGACAATTAGAATATCAGATCTCTGTCATAAGGCCAAAAAAATATGCTTTTTTGCATTGTTGTGTTTGACACATGAAAACTGTAACAATGTATCATACAAGGTAACATGATGTAACCTTGCTCTCACTTTGAAATGTGTCTCCACATTAAGTCCTTGAATTTGAGGGTATTGGACCTGGAAAGTCCTTGAAAGGTCCTTGAATTTGAAGTTAACCAAGGTGTGGGAACCTTGTTTTTAATATTTGGCATGTTTGTGTGCTGCTGCGCATCCCTGTGTGTGTAACAATTAGAGTGTACGTGTGTTGTGGACCCGCCTATATGTGCATATTACTAACGCGCTCTTTAAATAACAAAAAAATAATAATACTTTGACTTTGATCTGAATTTATTACATCATCCAGAGACAAATCCGAAAAAGTTGTTATGGCTGCTCTACGGTGACATTCACACAGTTAAAAATAAAAAGCCACTTTCCTAATTTTAGGATCCTTTGAAAGTAATTATTTTTAGTCCAGTGATCCTGCTGTACCAGTTTTTCTGTCTGTCCATATAACGTGAGTGGACAGGGATAGGGCTGTCAAAATGGCTGAAAAACTAAATTCAAATTTTTTACTTTAATATTATCAATATTCAAATTATATTTGAATTTAAAAGCATAATTTCAGATAGTGAGAAAAAAACCTTTTGGTTTCTCTCCTGAGGCCACAAGAGGGCGCATCGAGCAAAATATTATGCAAATTTCTTCAAAGCAGGGGTGTTGGATGCACACAGGCCTGACGGGCACAGGCCCGCCCACACTGATGAGAGGCCCCCCAGTTTATTAAACAAATATAATATTTGTTAAGTAATTATTGTTTAATCTATTTTAACACAATTAGAGAACTATTATAACATCTCAAATAACTAAAATAAATAAAATGTGTTTTTGCATAATTTTTGATGAGTTTGATTGACAGCAGTGTTAGCCAATTGTTATCCGGGGTCTGTTTTGGGCATGTTGCGCATGTACATTTGTACATGTTCACCCATTCAGTTGGACTGTAATTAGAAGCTGTGTAGCAACTCATAATGTAATAACTGCACAATGTAATAAGTATTACATTATTGTTGTAATAAAGTCTTCATAATGTAACAGTTTTCTCAAAACGTAATAAAATCTTCAGCTCATAATGCAATAATTTTTAAATGTAATAAAAAAAAAATCACATAATGTAATAGGTCATTGTATGAGAAATGTATTACATTATGAACACACTGTGGCAACTTATAATGTAATAGCAGTTCATAAGGTAATGACAGCACATCATTTAAAACAATTATTATTATGTTTGCAATATCATAATTATCTTTCAATATAATACATTTGAGCAGAAAACATAGTTTTATTAAAAGAAAATTAGGCTACATTGTGAACTTTTATATATTTTTTTTTATTAAAAGAGATATAGGCCTGGTTTCACAGACAGGACTTAGACTTAGCCAGGATTAGGCCGTAGTTCAATTAGGACATTTAAGTACAAACCCGATTCCAAAAAAGTTGTACAAATTGTGATTAAAAAAAGAATGGAATCATTTACAAATCTCATAAACTTATATTTTATTCACAATAGAGTATAGATAACATATCAAATGTTGAAAGTGAGACATTTTGAAATGTCATGCCAAATATTGGCTCATTTTGATTTCATGAGAGCTACACATTCCAAAAAAGTTGGGACAGGTAGCAATAAGAGGCCGGAAAAGTTAAATGTACATATAAGGAGCAGCTGGAGGACCAATTTGCAACTTATTAGGTCAATTGCAACATGATTGAGTATAAAAGAGCCTCTCAGAGTGGCTGTGTCTCTCAGAAATCAAGATGGGCAGAGCATCACCAATTCCCCCAATGCTACGGTGAAAAATAGTGGAGCAATATCAGAAAGGAGTTTCTCAGAGAAAAATTGCATAGAGTTTGAAGTTATCATCATCTACTGTGCATAATATCATCCAAAGATTTAGAGAATGTGGAACAATCTCTGTGTGTAAGGGTCAAGGCCGGAAAACCATACTGGATGCCCGTGATCTTCGGGTCCTTAGATGGCACTGCATCACATACAGGAATGCTACTGTAATGGAAATCACAACGTGGGCTCAGAAATACTTCCAGAAAACATTGTCATTGAACACAATCCACCGTGCCATTCGCTGTTGCCGGCTAAAACACTATAGGTCAAAAAAGAAGCCATATCTAAACATGATCCAGAAGCGCAGGCATTTTCTCTGGGCCAAGGCTCATTTAAAATGGATTGTGGCAAAGTGGAAAACTGTTCTGTGGTCAGACGAATCAAAATTTGAAGTTCTTTTTGGAAAACTGGGACGCCATGTCATCCGGACTAAAGAGGACAAGGACAACCCAAGTTGTTATAAGCACTCAGTTCAGAAGCCTGCATCTCTGATGTTATGGGGTTGCATGAATGCGTGTGGCATGGGCAGCTTACACATCTGGAAAGGCACCATCAATGCTGAAAGGTATATCCAAGTTCTAGAACAACATATGCTCCCATCCAGACGTCGTCTCTTTCAGGGAAGACCTTGCATTTTCCAACATGACAATGCCAGACCACATACTGCATCAATTACAAGAAGAAGGATCCGGGTAGAAGAAGGATCCGGGTGCTGAAATGGCCAGCCTGCAGTCCAGATCTTTCACCCATAGAAAACATTTGGCGCATCATAAAGGTGAATATGCGGCAAAGAAGACCTAAGACAGTTGAGCAACTAGAAGCCTGTATTAGACAAGAATGGGACAACATTCCTATTCCTAAACTTGAGCAACTTGTCTCCTCAGTCCCCAAATGTTTGCAGACTGTTATAAAAAGAAGAGGGGATGCCACACAGTGGTAAACATGGCCTTGTCCCAACTTTTTTGAGATGCGTTGATGCCATGAAATTTAAAATCAACTTATTTTTCCCTTAAAATGATACATTTTTTCAGTTTAAACATTTGATATGTCATCTATGTTGTATTCTGAATAAAATAATGAAATTTGAAACTTCCACATCATTGCATTCAGTTTTTATTCACAATTTGTACAGTGTCCCAACTTTTTTGGAATCGGGTTTGTAATTTTTATAAATGTGCCTTAGAAAAAAACATTACTGGTGTGCATTTTGCACCTATATATTTTAAGATCAGTAAGAGCAAGTTTCTTTCAGTTGAAACAGCTCAGACTTAGATTTTAAGCCATGTCTGTGAAACCGGGCGATAGTCATTTAAATGGTTGTTATAAAAACACGTTTATATTCTACACAAATGTATAGGCATAATATACAGTAGGTAGACAACCAAAATGAGTAATACCGCCGCGCGTACCACCGCCACAGGGCCGCGGCGTTAACTGCAAGTCAGTCGCGTGTTAAAATCATTCGCTATACTACCGCCAGGTGGCGCAAAGGGACGGATTGCGAACTGAATGTAATTGTAAAATGAAAGGAAGACGTTAAACAACAATAACATTATAATATGCATTATAACATCCTTAAAAGCCATTAAAAAAATAGGATAGTCTTACAGTCTACTCATCAAAAATTTAAAGAAAGACCTTTACACTAGGGCTCTTATGCATGCTATTGTTTTTAAACAGTCATTACATACATACATACACATATACATATATACACACACACACACACACACACACACACATATATATATACATATATATATATATATATATATATATATATATATATATATATATCTCTTCAGATTCCATTTGCAGAGCGAAATAAGAACGGTCATTTACAAATAATTCTTATTCACTCTGTTATTATTCTTGACTTTTCAAATTGCTAACATT
Organism: Cyprinus carpio; assembly: GCF_018340385.1. Lineage (NCBI taxonomy): Eukaryota > Metazoa > Chordata > Actinopteri > Cypriniformes > Cyprinidae > Cyprinus > Cyprinus carpio. Next base: position 1,780,935 of record NC_056612.1, read on the forward strand.
TTGCATTTTTTAATTATGCCTTTACTGTGTGACCAATAATTGTGAATTGTGACTTTGATCGCGCTGGTGCCTCACGCGCACATAGTCATTGGAAACAGCAGTTGTTCAACGAGCCATGCGGCGCGAGCAGCGGGCCACTTTGGCATATTTTTGCTCATTATGATTTTTTTTTTCCATCGATACTGAAACACGTGTGAAATCCAAAGCCTGTTTTACCTAATGAATAAGAGTTTAGCTTTAAATGGGCAACATGTTTGGATTTGTCCGGAATGAAAGAGATAAGCCCAACCTTACCTTATGTATCGCTTCAAATTATTTTTAATTATTATTATTATTTTTGTTTGTTTGTTTATAAGCCTATATTATTATATACTGCAATTATATTTATCCATTAGAATTATATATTTGTAATTCTTGTTCTGTTCTGATAAATTTGTTGAATTTAAAGGATTTGTTGTAAAGTGAAGGGAACTAAAAATATCCTGTTGTTACATTAGCCTATAGCATTATAAGCCCTGCCGTTGTTATTTCTGAATGTAATAAAATGCAACTCTCACAAACTTTATTTATTTTTTAGCGTGTTTTATTGTACGTTTTTATCCAGCTCTATTTTTCCAGTGAATCTAAAAATGACTTTGTGCATCACATTCACTCCGCGCGCTCAATCTGCCTCTGGCGTTGTTCAGCTGTGGACGATTTCAAAATGTTTGATATAAAGGTTGCTGTCACATTTTATACAGGAACTGTTCATTGAAAAAAAAAAAATATATATATATATATATATATATATGTCAATAATATATATATATATATATATATATATATATATATATTGAAAAAAAAAAATATATATATATTGTTAGTTTTATGCTAACATGCAATCAAGGTCTTCAGATACAATATAAGACACAAGTTAATTTAGGCTATTTAACATGCACTGTGACATTTTACCGTTTCAACTTATAAACTCCTTGAGATTTTAAAGTCAGTTTAATAGTATTGAAATTCAAGTTTTAATTGCTTAAATTATTTCTATGAATTAAAAGTTAGCATGACTTTTTCATCATAGCATTTTTTTAATAGCTGTATTCTTTTCTGAAACCAATCACCCACTTTTTTCTTTTTTTAAATCTATTAATCGCTCGCATATCTCCTACCAACCTACAAATAAGGGCTAATAGAGGTTCTTTCTTTTATTATTTATTTATAATGTTTATTCTTGAAGAAAATAAGTATTTATTATTTAATAAAATAAGGGACCAAATATTTGTAATGTACAATAATATAGTCCTATATCTGCCTGCAGTTAAAAAGTTATATTTGTTTTGATTCACCCATTTATGTAGGATACAATTATTCTAAAAATAAAAATAAATAATGTCATAAAAAACGCCATCGGCCTGAATAAATTTTACCATTTTAGAATTGGGGTAGTTATTTAGGAGGTGAAAATACAGTGAAATTACAAATGGCATGGGATTTTAAAGCATGACAACTGAAGGTCTATGAAACGTTTCTATAATGCATTTTTTTAAACAATGGTACTTAAATTTTTCAACTAAAATATTACTATTTCAACCATACAGCCTGTAAATAAATAAAATGCATACTTTTCAATGAAAGAACACTAAGAGTGTAGGTTGCTTCTGGTGTTTGGATTTTTACTTCAATATAATGAGATCCAAGTTTAAGAATAGCCTACACTAGTTTTTTTTTTTTTTTTAATCTCTATTTAACAGCATTAGCTCAATGAAACATGTCTTCCTCCAGGTAGACTGAATGTTTTCCTGCATTGGTAAATGTTGCGCTCATGATCAATGAGTTGTATTCGCTCAAACTGATTTTATAAAATCAAACCGCTGACGGTGAAGCTGGGTCAGTGATTGAGGTATGCTGTATGTTTTGCTGGAGAGCAGCAGACGGAGGATTCCGCTTGGTCTTAAAGCCTTCCTCAAACGCCTACGTTCACAAATAACAATGATTTTCGCAAAAATAATGATTAATTATAAATTGATAATTAGTTATTATTTTGGTCTAGTGAAAATAATAATATGGGCTGCGAGAAAATAATGAATAAAAAGAGTAGGGCTGCTGTGAGTGCAGGCATGTTTCAGCCCAGTAACATGAAAACACACCGCTCCTCACAGCCAAAAAACAGACCGAGTTCAGTTCAGCTGGAGGGGGCTGGGGGTTTGGGGGGTAGTTCTGTATAGCTTGTGGGGGTCGAGATAAAGGTGTGAATTTCTTGCTCTTTCATATGGACAGTGCCTTATGAGGGTATCAAACTTGCAGAACAGGTTTTAGGACAACTTTAAAGAAAGGTTTTATCCACTTCAAATGTTGACTACTGTATAGCGCAATAAAGTTTATTAGTTATTATAACTTAATTTCAGTGGAAGTGCCTTAACTAAAAATAAAGAAATAAATAAATAAATAAATAAAATAAAAAGATGAAAACTGTTGCATAAGGGCTGGGCGATAGGCCTTATGGCCTAAAAAAAATCCCCGATTTTTTTCACCAAAAAAAAAAAAAATCCGTTTTACCATTTATATCGATTTTTTTTTTTTGCCTCCCTACTTAAAATCAATATTCAAATGACAAAGAAATTGTTCAAGACAAGTTTTAATATAATTCTTTATCATTTACCAGTCAAATTTATAACTGAGACAAGATGATTAATTAAAAGCAGTAACGTTATTACCAGTGCTTTAAGTGGGGCGGTACGCACCGGTACTCAGTACCGCCACTTCCAAATATAGCTCTTGAGCGTACCGCCACCTCTCCGTGCGCCCAGAACGTGCTTTTAGCGTACCGGTATGCTCATTTGGACATCTGTTTTAATAGAGGTTTTAATCCTTTGCCTGCGCTGCCGCTTTTCAGAGCGCCCTTCATAATGCACGCTTCCTAATTCGTCCCACCTAGAGCAGAGACTACATTACCCATACACCCTTGAGTTTTACAAGTGAAAAGCGCATGCGTTGCTTTTGCCGCTTTCAGTGTCAACAACTCAACGTGGCCGGAGAGGGTGTGTGAAACGCGCACACTCGGCTCGGTAAAAATACAAATACATTGAACAACACTTAATATGCTCTCCTGGCTTCAGACTCTGAGTACTAAAAGAACACGGTCAGAATCAGATGACTCGCTGGCTGACACCCTGTTCTACTGTTCTATGGTTATGTTATGGTTATGTTATGGTTAATTTATTTTATTTACATTTTGTTAAAAAAATTTCAATACCCTTTTGCACATTTTATTTATGTTCAGTAGCTCTTTCTAAGGGTATTTTTTCAAAATCCTTTTGCACATTTTATTTATGTTCAGTAGCTCTTTCTAGCTCAAGCAAATCCACAAAATAATAAAAGGATTTATTATTTTTTTATAAGGTCGTCTGTTGACTGCTGTATATAAAACCCCTTCAACATAGTTGTTGTTACCTCAGGGAATGAGGGGAGTCATCAAAAAAAAAAATATATATATATATATAGGCTATAATACCGGCACCTCTTTTGGGCCACTTAAAGCACTGGGCCCGGTTCCCCAAAACGTTCTTATCGCTAAGTAGTTCTTAACCTATTCCTTAACCTCTCTCTTAAAGTTATGGCACGATTCCCGACACGTTCGTACGCTAAGTATATCTTCTGTAAGTCACACTTTCGTAAGGTTGGTCTGGACCATTCGTAAGCTCTCTCTTAGCGTTGTTTGCGCTTGAGACGCTAGTCGCCACCACTTTGCAGCAGTCTTTAGAAATCAGCGCAGCGCAATACAAGTCCAACTATGGTATGTTGACAATGTTGTGGCTCAAAAATGATTTTATGTTATGGACATTTTAAGACTAATAAAATATGTTCGCAATGGATACAGGCCCAGGGGTGTGTCTAGAGCATTTTAAATGGGGTGGCCAGTCTGGGGCACTGGCTCAAAAGAGGTTGGCGGGGGGGACATCTGCATATTTATGTGGGATTCACTCTCGAAGTAGCAGTGATTGACACAATGATGACCAAAGCAATAGACGGGAGAAAATATGTGGGCATTAAGACTAGAGCACCCTCACTAATTTTAGAAGCACCATCAGTGATTATTTCTGGAACCTGGTTAATACGCTTTTATTGCAAAACTATATACAAAACAACAAAATACAAATGCACTTAATAAAACAATTGAATAAATGCATATTTATAAGTTAAGCACTTAACTAAAATAAGAAGGCTATTAATAAAATAAATAACTAAGGCTGACTATAATCAGCTTGCTTCCATTTAATGAGATAAGCCTACTCCTCATCTGAATTAGAAAAAAAGGAGCTTCTAGTCTTCAGTGATGCAAGAACGTTTGAGCATACACGTAATCTTTGAGCACAAGCAGAGCCAATTCATAAAAAAAACAATGTATATTTAAAAGCACACATCCATTTTTGTGTGAGTGAAGGAAATCCACTTGCGAGTGGAGATTCGTGCTCGCGCATTACATGGATCACGTAACATTATGCGCTCTCGATATGTCAAATATCACGCTATAGAAACAGGATCCGCCACTGCCAGATGCAGTTAGAAATTTACTAAAAACAAGTCTTTTGCAAGACATCTGGTGGGGTGGGGGTGGGGTGGGCACCTGGGGTGGCCAGCCACATTTCAGTGGGGGCCGGTGCCACCCCTGGCCACCACATAGACACGCCTCTGTACAGGCCTATTTATGAAGTTGACTTTATTTGGTATCAGAACTAATATGGTGGTAATTAGCCTAGGCTATTTCGTAATGTCATTAAAGCGTTTTAAATTGGCAGTCACTTTTGATAATTAAAATCTGGCAAACAATTTGGCTCTAAATGGCTAAGATCTATAAATGGGTAAGCATGGTGGTGTCCAGTAAGCGACCAACTATGGCAGCGATTCAACGTGTCTTTGTATTGAATCAAAGACGGTGCCGGCAGCTGAGCTGTTTAGTCCATGTCAATTTTTTTATTCGGCAAAACTTAAGCCCTTTTGACATTTTGCCTGACGTGCTATATTAAAAAAAAAATCGCCTCCCAAGACAACTCATTATGGAGCTGCTGGACCTTCTCAGACCTGCGCTTGCCAGGCTAACGCGGCGGAATTTTGCTTTAAGCCCTGAAGTCCAGCTGCTTGCAGCGGTAAGGTTTTTTGCTACAGGGAGTTTCATCGGGGTCGTGGGAGAGGGCTACGGCCTAAGCAAGACCTCGGTGAGGAGGTGCGTCCACACTGTCACCAACGCCCTTCTGCGCCATGCAGGGGAATTCAAAGTGTAAAGTACCTTACCATTAATATAAAAGTGTATTACATATTTTTTAGAAGTCGTTAAACCCATGCCAAGAAGCGGCACAAGTGGCACAATGGGATAAGGAGGGTGGATGATTAGTGAGGGATACCCGGTTCGTCTACCCGTCACAACATATCGTGTGAACATATTACTGACAATTTGATAATTTAATTAATAGTCTATATTTTACGGATAACTATGTTAAAATAAATGTTACTGGAATAATTTGAGGAATGTTTCATTTGCATAGAACGTGTTGTCTTTCTTAACGCTGTAATGCACCTTCGCGTGAAGTGGAAAATCGATTCCTGAGCAATCGATGCCAACTAATTCAGCACCTTCACTTGGGACAGCGCCTTTGTAACGTCGGACGTAAGAGGCAGCGTGTTAAGAAGTTTCCTAAGGGACACTTCGGGGAACACACTTAGGAACATAAACAACTTCGGTAAGATATATCTTTCGAGTCTTCTTACCACGCTAAGAGTGAGCGTTATCAGGAAACCGGGCCCTGGTTATTATCTTAATACTGGAAAGACCTTTATTTATTTATTTATTTATTTTTTAATACAAGCCCATCATGCAATGATACAATTAATTATTAATCCGCTCCGCGCTAACTGATACCAGAAACACTGCTCCATACTCGCAACGTGGATAAAGTTGAAATGTTATTTTCATAATGTAACCTATAAAAATAAAAAATAAATAAATAAATAAATAAATAAAATTACAGGACAGTTTCAAAGGGGATTAAGGCTATTGTGTGCAAACTTTTTTTTTCCTACCAAACGCCAAACTAATAACATTGTCAGCATTAAAAGGTGTAATTGCTGCTTTCTGCTGTGCGAATTTTGTTTGTGATGAAAATAACAGTACATTTTCATTTATTTTATCTACAGATCGATGCATTTCTTACAGATTTCTGCTCATTCAAAATCAGATACAGATGAAGTACTGTAAGATTACATTTGTTTGAATGCATTATTGCGACAGCGATTGCGCGTGAATGTGCTGTATCTGTTTAAATCACGCTTTAACCCGAAAATATTCAGTAAAAGGAACAGACAAACTCCTTGAGAACTAGCCTGTAATGCTCGACTATTGCCGTCATTATAATCTTCTGATCGGAGAGATTATTTATGTGTATCAAGCTATAGCTAAATATGTTTATCGTGTGAATTCTTGCTAAATATGCAGTTATACTACGGGCTGTTGGCATGAATTGTACTCGTGATGGAGCGGTGCTGGAGCGAGTGAAAACCACGACGTTCCAACTTTTAAAAAATCCGCTCCTCTTCAGTCAGAATATCACTGCTCCGCTCATACTCTGCTCGGCAGCGTGTCTCAGACGCGCGGGGAGGGTTGAGCCCAGTCAGAACTACGAGCCCTGAGTGGAGCGTCGGCCGTTTTATTTTGGTGCGTCCATACAATATTTTTTTAGAGTATGAAATATAAATTTTCACAGAATGTAGCCTATTCATAAACAATAGGCCTATATTAAACCATCTCTTTAAGTTTTTCTAAATCCCAAAAAGAGTCCAGACATCAGTAAAGTATCCGTCCATGAACATGTTTTATAGGTGACAAAAAAACACCAGAGTTTTGGGAGACATTATATTTTGTAGACTTTATGTGATTTAAAATGGACAAACCAGAAGCACAGATATCTGCAGAGAAGGGTTGGCCATTCTCAAAACATAAAATATCAATTTTATTTAAATTTTCGTTTTTGTGTTTCAGAGGGAAAATCAGTGTTAAGGCATCTCTCCGTTACAGACCGTTCTGAAAGAAGAATTTATACAAACGCGTATATAATGCTTTAAAAACTTTAACAGAGATGTCTAGAGGGTATTTAATAGATCTGCCTCCCACGTAAGATTTTTCTAGTTACTAGTCGTTCATTTGTCATTATTCAACTAATCGCAGGTTTATGTACATCTATAATCCATAATGAGCCTTAATATATTCCACGTTCAAGAACATGCCAGAAGTAGCCTCATAATTGTGAAAAAGGAGACATTTTAATTATTTATTAATAAACAAATGTTTTCTTGTCGGCTGCAAGATGAAATTCACAGTGCTGGCTCTCTCCACATGAACGCGGCTTTAGAGAGAAATTAAACCTTCACAGATTACATAATGCTTGCGTTTTGAATTGATTCGTTTAAAAGACATTTCAAGCTTTCAGTAGATATATTTCTCATGTATGTGAGACACCCAGATTTTCAGTTATTTCATTATTAGGGAAAAAATCACGTGATCGAGAGGCGCCTCCCTGTCAAGCGCATTAATAATTTTCGCACAAACACTTGAATATGAATAATAATTCACATTTTGCATATGCGTTACAAAGTAAATATTTTTTTTTTTACATGCAATTATCCAAAATAAAACCAAACAAGATTTGTAATTAAGATAAAATGTAGACAAATAAGAATAAATGCTGCACGTGCACTCAGCATCATGCGCGCCGAGCAAATCTTGCACTCTTACATTTTACAGAATATTGTACAAACCTGCATTTAAATGCGGCTGCAATTTATTTATTTCATTTATTTATTTATTTTTACTTTACTTAAATTATATGAAAGCAAGTAAAGAAGTCTCCATTTAAAATCACTGAAGTTGTCAATTAATGAAGCTCTTTTTTACATCGTGTGTTTTTTGTTGATTATAATGACTTGAGTTTAATCATGAGGACCTTTTTTTTAATCAGTCCATTCTTTAGAGTTTCAGTGATTTAGCTAAATCGTGCAGGTTTAATTTATTCGTTTCTTGTTTTAATTAGGCCTAAATAATGGGAGCGAAATTATACAGTCCCTCACGTTTTACTAAAATAAAGAAAATAATTTATAAAACACGCAAGCCTAGCTCACAATACCACTCTTAATGCTCCGATGCAAAGTAAGCGGGGGACGTGGGAACTATATTGTGAGAGGGGGGGCGGGATTCTTGGGGGTGGGGGGGGGGGGGTGTTAGTGTAGGCCTATAGTAGGCTGTGTTATGTATCCTGATTGACTTTATGATTAGTTAAATCTGTTTTGCACATGCATCGCCACAGAGTTAACCATTTCAGACAGTACAGGACAGCCTCTGTCTCGTTCACTTCACGTCTGTGGCCGTTACGCACAGCTCAGTGTGGCCCAGGCACGGCGCCAGGATTCCGGTTTTGGATGGGCCAGACCAATCGTGGGTGGGCCTTAAATTAAAAATGTTTAAATAAAAAAAAAAAAAAAACCTTTATCAAATCACTGCTTAACCTAATAAATAGCCTGTTATAGTTTATAACAGGCTATTTTTTTCTGTTATATTATCTGTGCGTATACATAATATAGATTTTAATAGCTTGATGCTCTTTAAATATTTTGTTGCATTGTTAAAAGTTTCGGTGCATAGGACAGACCTATCCGCGATCGCTCTCCAAGGTTCTGACCAAAGAAGAGCGCTTTGGAATCTCCATTACGCATGAAACGCATCATACCTGGGCTGCGTTTCCCGATAACATTGTCTCTTAGCGCGCTACGAAGACTCTTCAGGTATAACTTAACTAAAGGTATACTACCACTAAAGGTATACCATTGCTAGGCGTCTTCAGGGGTATCATCCACTCGCGAGGCATAGGCGCTGAAAGGCAGAGGCGCTGGCGCCCTCCTAGCAACGGCGCTTTTTTTGGTAAAACATGATTTTGACGACTTCATTAAGTTTTGTTTTATAGAAAACTCTTTTTAAAAGATATTCGTTTTGTATAAATTGTATCTTAATTTTGATCAATGTTTTATCAATCAATTGCCCATATTTAATAAATAAGAAGCAAATATATAGCAGACAATGTAATAACCTTAGTGTAATTGACAGAATTACTAAAAAATATTTTGCTACCTAAAAGCTAAAGATTTTTTGTGTCACGCATGCATGCATGTCTATTTCCCTCATATTAAATATAAAACGCATGTGGACTGATATTTTTCCAATGTCTGGACTCCTTTATTAATAGAGTATATAAACAGACGTTTCAATATATTGGTATTAAATGCATTTTCTGAGAATTTATATTTCAAGTTTTTACTGCAAATGTCGAAATTCGCGCTCTTTGGTCCATCAGTGCTTGAATCACTGATCACATTAGAATAAAATATCTCATAATAAAATACAAAATCGACTGATTTATGAATGTATATGCATAGTTCTCATCAGTCGGAAATACAGATAAACGCTTTCATTTGTTGTATTTTTGATCCTGAAAGAAAACAGAACAACAAAAAGAGCGAGTCATATGCCTACATGGAGTCTGTACGTGTTATGCTTCTTACGCGGACTTTTGGGACTCAGTTTTGAACTGGTGTCAAGGCGCAATGAATGAAATGCACAAATGGTAATTAAATAGTACCCCTGAAATGAACGAATGAATGATGATCTGCTTTTATGTAAATTTTTTTCCTTTTTTATTCAGAATATTCACAAATGTGTTAGCTATGGCATGAAATATCTGATATTCCGATTGTCAAATACATGCAAGTGGAAGTGTATTGTTGTTGAAACCCCTTTATAACGATCGCGTTAGTTGAGCTGTATGCGCGATATAATTTTATGACAAAATTTTGAAATGTAGGCTTAAATCAAACACATTTTAATTCAGATTCTGTATATATATATATTCCGTATATATATATATATATATATATATATATATATATATATATATATATATATATATATATATATATATATACGGAAAACAAAAAACAACGAAAAAAAAAAAACAGCTGGCTGACCCCTAGAGGGGTGGGGTGGGGAAGAGAGAGGGGGGGCGGCCGCCCTCCCCGCCCCCCCTGTTCCAACGTCTATGAAGTAAACCACAATTTCTTTTGAATAATATAACACACAATTCGTATTATATAAATAATACTGCACACTATTTAAATGTGTCAAATCTAAAATATGGTGTAGAGAAAATATAAGCACAATCTCATAGGCTTGACATTTATCCTGCTTGAATTCGTTCTAAGAAACGCACATATCTTCATAAGGACTAAACTTTCATCTGTGAATATTAAATATTTTAACTAGCCTAAAGTGTTTTCCTTTCATTTTTCCCGACTGCAGTCAAATATAACAAAACGGTGAGGCAAAGCTGACATCTATTCACGAAAATGTGCTTTAATGCGCTTGTTTGAAAACTTGTGATTAAAGCACCACTCAGCGGTCAAAAGCTGCAAATGCACTTTGCAGACGCCGCGGCGGCGGTACGAGCGGCGGTAGAAGTAACGCTTTGTTTTTGATGTTAATGTATTTTTTTTTTTGAATTTTTAATTAGTCGGTTTTATCTTCCTGAGGTAAATGTCATGTAACTGACACATTCTTCACAGGATGTTATACTGATGATTTCCCTGGTTAGGGGAAAACCAATTATAGGCACAAAAATGATGTGTGATTGTAAGTTGTACTTAATTTTTCAACATATCCTCTGATGTTATACAGGTTATAACTTGTATTATATTATAAGTGAAGAATTGTTAATTTAACTTGTGCTCCATGCTGCCGTTGCCTGAGGCAGATCTATCCCAGACTAGACTTTGGAAACTTTTTTTTTTTTTTTTTTATTTGTTCATAAAAAACGTCTCAGGTTACGAATGTAACCATAGTTCCCTGAGTAGGGAACGAGACACTGCGTCCTCTAGGGGTCGCTATGGGGAACACCTCGTTGTGACCCGTGTCTGAAGCATACATTGAAAAACACCAACGAGTTGGCCGGCTACAGCCTCTGACGTCACTACCGGCGCGACTATAAATAAGCGCCAGGAGAATACGTCATTCACTTCTTCGTCTGAAGCTTGTGTCCGAAGCATGGCAGGGAGCTAGAGGACGCAGTTTCTCATTCCCTACTCAGGGAACCATGGTTACATTTGTAACCTGAGACGTTCCCTTTCAAGGGAACTTCGAACTGCGTCCTCTAGGGGTCGCTATGGGGAACAGTATACCCATGCCGCCATGCTGAGGGGAGTGCAGGCCAGAGTCATGGCAAACATTAAGTACCAACTTTACCATTTCCATGGGAGTTGCCCCTGGGACGTTTAGACGGCTGTCCATGACATTATCCCTTATGGCCAAAGGCCTAAGCTACATACTCAGTTATTTGTTAGGGCCTCGGCCCGGGATAGAGCTAAAGGCTTGGAATCAGGAAGGATTCCTTTAAAGGGATACGGCTAAGAACCCAGTATTTATACAAGGTGTTGCCTGTCACACAGGGGCTACCGCTTGCTCTCACATAAGCTTGCTGAAGGAGCTGTCTCAACAGATCCCCAGTAGCAACACCCTGTTTAGATAGGTATCCGAGGATACATAAATGGAGTGGCGCCCAAGATGAACGGGGCTCTTACCAACTCAAGAAAGGGCACGAAGCAACTGCGCGAAGCCCTCACCATATAGGATTTTAGAAAGAACGCAGAGCACTAGCGTGCGAACTTACCACAGTGTGGATTTCAGAAAGTGCGCAAAGACTTCATGTGCACACTTACCATAACATGGATTTTCAAATACTGTTCTAAAGAGGGGCTCTCGTGGCACTCTGATCGAGCAGCTCATAGATGGAATGGTGCATCTCAAACAATATGTTTGAGAGTCATCAACTCGATCTGTGGAAATAATGCTGGAGTGTTCTGGGAAAAAACAAAGTCTCAGTCTCATATGAGAGGAGAACTCCGGATTCAGAGTAGCGCACTCATAGGCGACCCTTCCTGGAAAGGTGAGTGCTGCTAAACTACCACGAGAATCACCCAGATAGCATTGAGAGAAGCGATGCTTGAATTGTATAAACAAATACACGCTGGCTGAATGGAGCCCAAGGAAAAACGGTCTAACAATCTCAAAAGGGGAATGAAGCTGAGCGCGTAACCCTTACCGTACAGGATTTCAGAAAATAGTCTTGCATGCACATCTACCACTAACGTGGATTTTAGAAAGTGTACAGAGCTTAGCGTGTGTACTTATAGGTTCCTAAGCATCACAGAGGCGCTGAACTGCACGGGAGAGGCAAGCTCAAATTTTGCACACCTCTGGCGAGGGGAGCATCACCTGAGGCAGTATATACAGGAAGACTTCCGTAACTACCACCTCCACTTCCCGCTGGATGTGACAGCACAACTAAGAGGCCAGGAGGCCCCTCAGGGTGACCTGGCCGGACATCCATGAAATTCCCTGCAGTGCTGTGTCTGATGATCAGCGAGGCTCCTGCAGAAGCCTCTGATCTCGGTCGCCTAATACCAGAGCACGAGGTCGGACGGCCGCTGCTGACGAGTGTTTAGTAAACGTCGTAACTGAGCACTGCAAAGGAAACTCACAGAGTTTATTAGTAGACACATAACCACCAGCAATTTAATACACATAAATATATACATCAAGGATTACATACTCACCCACCCTCCCGCACTGGAGCCCCGCTCAAGGGGCGCCTCCTTTTAGTCTGGACCATCAGTAAGGGGGTTGCTATGAACATAGAACCAGCCACAAACATCATAGGTCCAGCATAGGAGACTGTTATGCGAGAATTTTCTACCTAACCTCAATCAGGTGGAGAGCTGGTGGTTACAGGGGAATTAGGCAGGGGAGGATAAAAGCAGAAGTTAAAAACCACCCAAAGATAATGAGTAGATACCTAGGTATCACTCCGATTCGGATGAGAAAGCTGCCTCGTCTGAATCACATCCCTCAGGTCCTACTTATCTCCTCATGACCCACGATTCCTCTTACCCCTGCCCGCAAGTGGGGGAGGAGCGCAAGCCGCGACACTAGCCTTCTGCGCCCGTCTTTGATCCTCAGGCTAAGACAGGCAAGGACCCCTATGTTGTTCGGGCTCGGACCTGGACCTTCTTGGAATGAAGGATTTAAAGGCAGCTGAGCGCATCCTTGCCTCCCTGAACTTCTCGACCACCGTCTCGACGGAGGTACCAAAAAGTTTGGAAGGCGAGACCGGAGTATCGAGAAGAAAGCCCCTTTCTTTCCTCCCAATGTCTGCCAGGTTCAGCCACAGATGTCTCTCTGTTACCACCATGGCCGCCATAGACCTACCCATGGTGGAGGCGGCCTGCTTGGTAGCACGGAGAGAGACGTCTGTGGTTCGGCGCAACTCGGCTACCTGGTCAGCTGAAAGGCCCTCGCCTTTATCCAGGTCATTCAGCAGATCAGCCTGATAAGCCTGAAGCAATGCCATTGTGTGCAACGAAGCCACAGCCTGACCTGCTGCTGCGTATGCTCTGCCATTTAAGCGGGATGTATGCTGTAGGGGCTTAGATGGCAAAGAGGGAGATTTAAGAGAGGATGTTTCCCCCACAGAGAGATAGCTAGCCAGCTTCTCTTCTACAGGGGGCATCCTCTCATAGCCGTTTTCACGCATCCCCTCGATGTTGGCATAACTCGTATGCTGAAACTGATGGATGCGAGAAGAAAACGGCCTCTTCCATTCTTTTTCGACTTCTGTATGTAAATCAGGCAAGAATGGAAGGCTCACCTGGGCTGGAGGGATATGGTCAGACAAATAACGCTCATCGAAGCAACCACGCAGCGTCACTTTGCTGGCACGCTTCCATGGCAAGTCCAACTTTGCCGTGATGTGATCCATAACCTCTAACAGCTCCGCATACACAGGGCAGGAGGATTGAGAAGGCTCAGCCTCAGCTTCTTCACCCTCAGACATCTCCTGCCCTTGGCATGCAGATCGCCCCCTCAAGTACATCGCATACGTGCTCTTCGCCCAAACAAGAGACGCAAAGACTGTGTGTGTCATCAGGTGTCAAATAACGCCGACACGGATGTACAGTGTCTAAACGCCTTCCTAGTGGATGCCATGATAAACAGAGAAAGATCGCTCTTACCGTGGTCGTTTCTCAGATGCACGCTTCAAACAAAACAGTCAATGAAGACGAAGAAGAGAATGACGTATTCTCCTGGCGCTTATTTATAGTCGCGCCGGTAGTGACTTCAGAGGCTGTAGCCGGCCAACTCTTTGGTGTTTTTCAATGTATGCTTCAGACACGGGTCACGACGAGGTGTTCACCATAGCGACCCCTAGAGGACGCAGTTCGAAGTTCCCTTGAAAGGGAATGCCTTCAGTTCAAGGACATAGAATTTAGTCGGGTGCAACTGAATTGTTCCTAGCAATAATTTTGATCAATTAAAATATATTTATATGTAACCACTTTCATTGTCATCATAACATGGACATTACCTGAGATGTTAAAGTCTACATAAAATTTACAATATTTATTTTGTTAGTGCACATTGCTAGCCTTAAGGTCAACAACTAATAAGTTAATCCTCTGGAAAAAAAAAATCTTTAATCTTTAATCAAAATCTGATAAAAAATTTTTGCTCTGGAATGGCATGCCTTCTCTAATGACGTGAGTTTGACCGCTCGGGCAGAATATGCTTAACCCTGCCCCTTCAACCATTAGTCTGCTGTAAGTGAGAGATGAGAGGAGGAGTGCGAAAATGAAACCCTGTCCTCTACTCAATATTTCCCTTCAGTTGGAAATAGGGCACCACACTGAAATCCAGTCGGCAGCTACTTCCGGTTCATGCAGACTTTAAAGTAAATATGTCAGGAAACTGCGCTCTTTCAAGGATGTGCATTTAATGCATGGCCAAACTAAGAACATAATCTAAGTGTTCAAAACATGCAAAGTATGATTGCCAACTGTTCCCGTATTTAAGCAACATTCCATATTAAATCCATACAGAAAACAGTTTATCATGTCACATCTAGTTTAGGGAGCTAATCACTCTCACAATAAAACAAAAAAATGAGCACCCTTAGTTGAAACTAATAATAACATATTTGGATAACTCTTCTGTGCATATTTACATTTGCACTTTGGAGAGCATCAGATGTTTCTATTTACAATGTTTACAACATCGTGCAGTGTAGCTAATCACAGACATGTCCACTGAACAGATGAACTGAGTGACAGTCTCATTGCATTTGATATTATAAAGGGAGCACTCTTTGCACACATATTAGACTATCTGTAATGCATTCAGAATTTTAATTAAAGGGGTTTTTTTCATGACGCTAACACAATGTCCCCTCACTAAAGTTCAGCTATAGTTTAGTTATAATATATAAATGCTTAAATGAATCTCAGACGTGAACATATTTGCTTTGCTTAATCCATTCATGTGCAAATTAATTCTAAAAAAAAATTAATTTGTACATGAATCTATTAAAAAAAAAAAATTATAATATGTCCACGTCTGAGATTCATTTTGTCATTTATCTCCATATTATACACATAGGCTAAATAATAGCACAAATATTTTGACTGTCCCTTATACTGGGCTGCTTATACTTTATTATAAGTATGATTATATATAATTGACAATATTATGATATTTTTGGTCAGTTTATAATGTAATACATTTCTCATAATATAATAGTTATTACATTATGAGCTCAAGATTTTATTACATTTTGAGAAAATTATTACATTATGAACATTTTATTATAATAATAATGTAATACTTATCACATTATGTGCAGTTATTACATTATGAGTTGTTATTATAACTTTTTGTTCGGTTGTTATTTTGTGGTTTGGTACATTTGTTTTTATTAGTTTGAATGTTGATTGTGTGTTTTTTATTGTGTCGGATTTGATGTTTAAAACAAATATTTACATTATTGCGACATATAACCAGGCCCCCAACTCATCCAACAACCCACACACCCTTGAGTTTGCGGCTGGGGGCTACGGATTTGCGCTAAGCCACTGGAATCTGTCCGTTAGTTAGTCTAATGCCCACTCACTTTTGCCCAGGCCTGCCCAAAAATAATATTCTGACTATGCCACTGCTTCAAAGCATAATAAAATGACACAACTATCTTTGAAAAAAGTGTGAAACCAGTAGAGTGAGCGCACCTCCATTCTCCCCAATCAGCACTGCTCTAGACAACTGCGTAAAAAAAAAAAAAAAAAAACAGAGTGGGAGACAGAGTGTGTGTGATTATGGCGTCTACAGGGTCAGATCAATAGTTAGGCAAATTAATACTAAACAAAAACTTATGTAATATGAGATTACTTCGGCTTAGAAATGACAGACGGCAAACAAAAAAAAGTAATGTTAATTTGCAAGAGCTGTGTCACAACACATATCAAGAGCTCCCTTATTGGTTCTGTTTTCAGTACTGGAGAATAAAATATATATTTTTAGATGTTTTTGTTAGTACATGAACGTTATCTTGTACATTCTATCTCCCCAACAGATTCTAATTTGAGCTAAGTTTATAATGCATGTTCGCTATTCCCAATTCAGAAGACCGCACACACAGCCTGTGTCTCTCTCTGCCGCGTCTCACGGAGGAGCCGTTTACACTTGCCACACACACACAGCCTGTCTCGTAATGCTCGGTTATACTCGCACATGGCTCCGCACAGTCTAACTGTCCCTGTCATACAGGAAACGTGAAAATACTCCCAAACTCCTAAACACCTGAAATGAGCCTATATAGCGATTTTATTATTCATACAGTGTGTCCTCAGGGTCTTAAAAAGTATTAAAAGTTGATAAATCAATTTAGAGAAAATTAAGGCCCTTAAATTTTTTTAAAAAATCTTAAATGCCATTTACCAAAGTATTAAATTTTGTATCATCTTTTCATTATGTATATTTGTCCGAATAGTGGCGTTCTGTGTAGTTTATTTATGGAATCCCGCAAGAATTGACATCATCTGTTATGGCGCTCACTGACTGAATGTGCTGCTGCATGATAATGCGGGGCTTGATGATCCTGTTCTCGCAGAATTTCTGACCATTACCGCATGCTCCCAGTTCCATCCACTCCTGCGATTTTTGTATCCGCTCCCGCAGACATTCTAATATTGTATTAGGGCGCCGCTATCAATATAGTGTTGGATGCAGGGTTGTTGTTGTTGTTTTTTTCCCAACAAAATTGGGCTGCTTTTAAACTGTTGCCATCGGTTGATTTTCCCCAGTGGGTTAAAGGTTTGAAATATTGCATAAATTACATTTGGTTGAAATGCTTGCACTGAAACATTTTACATTCTACCTGTAATAAAACTGCTAAATCTTTTGGGCCACACTAGCAGGAAGCATTTGAGCTGTGTTTATGATAAATGTGCATAACAGTGACTGTAAAAATGTAATTTAAGAATGGAAATGTCATTTTTATATTTGGGACATGGTAATTGCGCTGCTTTGGTTGTTTTTTTTTTGTTGTTGTTTTGTTTTTTTTGTTTTTTTTGTTTTGTTTTTTTTTGTTTGTTTTTTTTGGTGTGTTGTGTTTGGGGTGTGTAATTGTTGTGATGTAATAGTTGTGAACATTATTTTATCTGACATGATCAGGTGCGATCATGATCACTCTATCAAGTCTGCATCAAATCAAGCACTCTGTAATCACAGGTAAACTGTCTGATCAGTCAGGTGTTTGTCGTGAGAAGTGTTCCATATAACAGCTATGGTTTGCAGAGATGTATAAGAGTTGATGTGACAAATACATCTTTTGAATATACTGTGTGAACTCATTGTCCCGTTAGCTCAGAGAGCTTTATTTTCCCTCCTCAATAAGTTTTGTCAGTTGTTTTGTTTATTGGTCTAATTCTTGTTTCTTGGGTTGCATTGATTAGTCACTCAGTTAATTATCTTGTGCTTCGTTCCCACCCTTCTGAATTATGTTGTGTTGATAAGGAGTTATCACAAAGTAGGTCTGTTTAGTTGTGCTATCTTACAATCAATAAAGGCCTATAGTAAATGTAAGTTAAAGTGTCGCTGATGTAACCAGTTAAAATTTGGAGTGGTGATGAGGTCTTAAAATGTATGGAAAAAGTATTAAAAAAGGTCTTAAAAGGTATTAAATTTAACTCCATGATACCCTGTCATATAAAAAAATAATAAATTCTGGATGTCGTTACAGAGGACTATAAGACTACAGAGGCACACTGTGTGAACCTACAATCCTATATTATAGGCTATATATATACGGAAAATACATGAGTGTCACAGCAAAGGGTCTGAATACTTAGGACCATGTGATATTTCAGTTTTTCTTTTTTAATAAATCTGCAAAAATGTCAACAATTCTGTGTTTTTCTGTTAATATGGGGTGCTGTGTGTACATTAATGAGGAAAAACTTAACTTAAATGATTTTAGCAAATGGCTGCAATATAACAAAGAGTGAAAAATTTAAGGGGGTCTGAATACTTTCCGTACCCATTGTATATACAAACCTGATTCCAAAAAAGTTGGGACACTGTACAAATTGTCAATAAAAACAGAATGCAATGATGTGGAATTTTCAAATTTCAATATTTTATTCAGAATACAACATAGATGACATCAAATGACCACTATTTATATATATATATATATATATATATATATATATATATATATATATATATATATATATATATATATATATATATATATATAATTATGATCTGTTGTGGTTTAGTTTTCTGTCTCCATTATCCTGTCTAGTTAGTTTCCATGGTTTTTGATTAATTATCTCCACACTTGTTTCTGTTCTGCTTGATTACGTTCACTGTTTTTTATTAGTGTTGTGTTCTCCTTTTTTTGTTTTTTTTGATTTTGTTGTTTTTTTTTTTGTTTTTGTTTTTTTTTGTGCTTTTTCTCTTGTGTGTTTTTTTAATAACTATTTTGATATTATCTCTTTCGTCGTGCGCTTTGCTTTACACACCTCAACACGTAAAAGAATAGTGGACCAAAAGTGAGTAGCTAAGCAGCGTTTTTCTTTCTTTTTTGTTTCGTTTTCCTCCCCTCTTCCAGAATGTACCTACTAGCAGTCCAGTTCCTATGCCTGGAGCAGTTGGACCATTCGCTGGAGGACCACACCAAGGACTTTCTCAATTTGGCGTGTCTCACCCACTTCCCAGACCGGGTGTAAAGCACACCTACCAGCAAACAGTCCCAAGGAGGATTTCACTGGTTTCGTGGAGTGGGTGCTGGTGAATTATGGATCTCCATTCACCGTTTGCCCCACTGAGGAGGATTTCTCCAGCATCACTCCCGAACCAGAGACCAGCCAGCTGTCATCCTGCTGCACGGAGCAAAGGCCAGAGCCCATGCAAACGCAGAGTCTGAGCCGGCCGTGATTAAAGAGCCAGTGCCATTTAAAGCAACAGAGCCAATCATCGCCCTGGATCTAGGACTCGAGAGCATGACTGACCAGGTGTGTGAGCCGGCAACATCGTGCGCCGTGGGAATACTGGTGGAGATCGAGGGCTTGGAGGGAATCCCCACCCACACTCGCTGAGGGTGAGCTGCAACTGGTCACTGGACTATACTATGAGGAACTTATGGACATTTTCCAGATGGATTCAATAGATTGGTTTGGGGAGGCATTACCCAGTTTTCCTGTGTCTCCGCTGGTTCCGCCCAGTCCTGTATCTCCTGCGTCTCTGCTGGTTCCGCCCAGTTCCTCAACCCTATCTCCGCTGGTGCCTGTCAGTCCCTCAGCTCACCCACAATCAGCGCCATCTGGGCGCTCTGATCTGCCTCGGGACTTCCAGTCTCCAGCTCCACCTAGGCATGAGGATCTCCTGTCTCCACCTCCAGCCTCCGAGCCCTGGACTCCACCTCAGTCCTTCGACTCATTGGCTCCGCCTTGGCTCTTAGCTCCCTGGTCTCCACCATGGCCTGTCATCCCACCAGCTCCACCGGGCTCCCTCGTCCCTCTGGCTCCACCTTGGTCAGTCGTCGACCATCCACTGCCTTGGGACTCCACTCCTCTGGCTTCACCTGTCGCTCCTGCTCCACCGTGGTCTTCCGGAACCCCGCTGCCACCTCGGTCACCTGAGCCTTCTGCTCCGCCTTGGCCCTCTCAATCCTCGGTGTCACACTGGCTCTGCGGCTGCTCTGCTCTATTCTGGGCTCCTCATCCATCGGCTCAGTCTCCATCAGTTGGCCCCCTGGTGTTGTCAGCTCCTTCTCCACCATGGCTCCTCCCTCCGTCGACTCCACCGTGGACCGCTATCCTGGCTGGCCTCTGGAGTTCCATCTGGCTCCTCCTGATCCAGGCTCCTCCCTCCATCCACTCCACCCTGGCACTATGGTCTATGCTCCCTCTCCTTTGTCTGCCCTTTTCCTTCCATCCCCGCCCGCCTCCTGAACCCCCACCCTCCCTCCTCTGGACTATTTATGTCAGTGCGAGGACGCACCGTTCCGGGAGGGGGCGAACAATCACGGTTATGATTTGTTTTGGTTTAGTTTTCTGTGTCTCCATTATCCTGTCTAGTTAGTTTCCATGATTTTTGATTAATTAGCTCCACACCTGTTTCTGTTCTGCTTAATTACTTTCACTGTTTATAAGTCCTGTGTTCTCCCAATTCCTTTGTCCACTATTGATGTTTGATCATTTGGATTTGTGTTTGGTTGTGCCCTGTTCTCTCCTGTGGATTATTAAAATAACTATTTTGATATCTCCTTCGTCATGCGCCTTGCTTTACACACCTCAACACGTAACAATATTAGTTTAATGTGTATTAAATTGAGTGGAAATTAATGGTTATACTGTAATCATATATGTTTGTTCATGATGAAAATAGTTTGTAAACTGCTTAAAACACAGTTTACAAACATCAGCATGGATTCTGATCATGGAATGAATGAAGCAGAATTGTATTAATAACAGACATACGATGCTTACATCTTCTCTTTATCGGCAGAATTTTATTTTTGGGCGGGCCTGGGCAAAAGTCAGCAGGCCTAGTAGCCTAACTAACAGACAGAGCCAGACTCAATATTCAGGTAACTTCAATCTTCTTTTCTTTGAACTATTGAAAAATAAACTGTAGAACACAATGTAAGACACACACACAGTAAAACTACCACATCTCCGTCACTGTCACGAATGTGCCCATTGCCAACATAACCTAAAATCATTCACAATAGCCCCAATCCCTAAAAACTGCTGCAGACTGCAGTTGATTAACAAAACTGTGAAACTGTGTAAAAAAGAATCTCTCACACCAGGTCACTAATACATGCACTGCATGAAAAGAGGTGTATCCGTACTAGGAAACTCCTGTATACTCCACTGATTTTCGGAAGTATCTACTAGTTCCACTGAGGGTAAACTTCTAATTCCACCAAGTTAGGAAACTCCCGTAATGATACCAATTCGGATGTATCTTGCTGAAGGGATATCCCCGTGGTATATGCAGCCATTTGTTGCCATGGCAAGTAATCCCCTGAAGAATGTTGTCAGGAGACATTTTCACACCTCAAGAGCCCTTTCACTTCACACCTTGACACACCTCTGCTGTCCTTATTGCTTTTTTTTTTCTCAACATTGATTGGTTGTTTTAAAAAACACACACACCCCAACCCTGACAACTATTGGGACAGTGACCTGTCAATTTCCTGATACTAGTATTTGATTGGTCACGGTTTTCCAGTTAGCCCAACCCAAGCCCTCATAGCATAGTGACTTGATTGGTTTTTGGCCAGCTATGTTAATAAACCATAACCCCCCCACCCACTATACAAACCAACCCCCTCAAAAATGGAAAACAGAATGGATTCAGAATTTCTTTTTATTAAAATTAAATCAAAACACTTAAAGCATTAAATATATAAATAAAGCATTAAATATATAAATAAAACTATAGGAACTGTACAGGGGAAAAAGTACTTTTATAAAATTTAACCAAACACAAGCAATATTATAACAGTTAGAGAATATAAAACTAAATAATATGTACACAAAGCAAAGTACTTTTATAAAATTTTACTAAACACAAGCAATATTATACTGTTACAGAATATAAAACTAAATAAACTACTTAATATGTACACACAGCACAAAGTATTTAAAATGTAACCAAACACAGCAAACACAAGCAATATTAAAAGAAAATAAGTTGCAGAATATGAAACTAAATAAATCTAACCTAATAAGTATACAAAGAATAAGATAAAATAGAAGAGAATAAGTGAAAATGTGCAGTTTGTGGTGCAATTATTAAAATTGCAAAACCAGTGCAGTTTAGTTAAAGTTGAATAAAGGAAGGTCCATCATGTCCATTTCCATCAGCCTTGACACGCTGATGATGCAAAATTAGTGTAGCGCATGTCTGCCTCCAATCTGCGCTGAAGCTCCTCACAAAGTTCTGACAATTGTGGGTTCCTGTGAGATGGAGACCTCACAATCCACACTGGCCTTCCATCAACAATGGCATCCTCCTCGTCAGACATCAGCTCCACTGTTGCAGTCTGCCAAAGATCTCTCTCTCTGCATCGGTTTGAACAACCTTGGACCTGGAATCCAGCAACTGCAAAACACACAATGTGTTAACCACTAAAAAACACCCAGAAATGTATCAAACTTAAAGGAATAGTTCACTCGGAAATGAAAATTCTGTCAATGTACTCACTCTCATGTTGTTACAAACCTGTAAATGTCTTTGTTCTGATAACCACAAAAGATGGAATGTTTATAATCCAACCAATCATGAGCCCCCATTGACTTTAAAGTAGAAAAAAAAATACTATGGAAGTGATTTGGAGCTCATGATCAGTTTGATTTCAAACATTCCTAAATATTTTCTTTTGTGGTTATCAGAAGAAAATAACAGAATTTTCAATTTGGGGTGAACTATCCCTTTAAAGACAAGTTGATGAATTTCTACACTTACCCGTCTTTTCCTTTGTCGGTTTTTTTAGCTCCTGTTTTTAAATGGCATCTCTTAGCTGGGACTTTTCTGGCTGAGACAAATTGTACTTTCTCCGAAGTGTTTCAAAGTATGTCTTGCAACACGCTGAATTAAAGAAAATTCAGATAAGTGACAGAGACTACACTATTGAAATCATAAGATGGACAAAATATAAGAGACTAAAATTATGGACATTAAAATTTGTTAAACAAACATTTTAAAATTACCTTGTATACACTCAGGGTCTGCATCTGCAAAAGTTGATTTCAATTCCTCTAGCTAGTGTTGAACATTTATGTCAGGAAAAGGACCATTTACATCCAAATGTAATTTGATGCACACAGAACACAACCTAGAAATATATTTCAGAATATAAACTGCTTAATCGGCCATTTTCAGTAAGATTTAACGTTACTAAATGTTTGTATGCCTGTGCGTTTAACTGGAATAATGTCCAACAGATATCTGTTTTAAAGCAGTGGGTAATTCACTGCTGATTTGCTTAAAATCTACTTTGCGATTCTGTTGGCGAACATGTTTATGGTGCATTCTATTCAACCCGTTTTATTGCTAGTGAAGCATAAATAGACAGCGCGGCCTTTACAAGTAATTTGCGCAATGTATCTGGTTGACATGACAACCTCACGCGCTTGCTGCTGCGCTAATCATAGTAAAACCGCTTTAAATGGTACATGGATTGTGACTTTGTACGTTTACTACAGAAATGCTAAAATGTATTTAAAAGTTTGACTAACCAAATCGACCCCCCCCCCCCCCCCCCCGCCCCACGCGTACAGCACCCCCAACCTAAAACATCTTCCCGCGCCCCTGGGCGGGCCTGACTGCTGAGGTCCCATACAGAAGTCACATAGATCGAAATATATTTAAAATAAATACATTTTTATATATTGAAATATCTTAAATTTAAATAGAAGAAAATATGTTTTATAAAATATATGTAAATATATTTTAAAATATATTACAAAAATATATGTAAATATTCGATTTTGGCCGCTTTTTAATATTTTCCACATATATTAAACATATGTAAATATATTTTTATTGGAAATATTTACATATATTTATTTCCCATATATGTAAATACATTTAGATATCAGACTATGTAAATATATTCATTTGGAATATATGTCTATGTATTAATTTCTAATATTTGTTAACATATTACATTTCAGTACATGTAAATATATTACATTTATATATATATATATGTGTAAATATATTTTATATTGTAAATATTTACATATATTTATTTCCCATATATGTAAATACATTTAGATATCAGACTATGTAAATATATTAATTTGCAATATATGTATTAATTTCTAATATTTGTTAACATATTACATTCCAGTACATACACACATACATATATATATATATATATATATATATATATATATATATATATATATATATATATATATATATATATATATTTTAAAACATTCAAATACTGAACAGAAATTGGAGACTGAAAAATGTAAAAATCCCCAGACAATGCAACTTAAAAACTGTGACAGTATAAATTCACTTGCAAAAATGAGCAGTATATTCAGATGACATAACACCTACTATAGAAAAATAAGAATTTTATTGACATTGATAAAAGAACAGAGTGCACATAAACTGCACAATTAAAACATAAATCAAACCAGCAACTTTACTGAAATTGCTATTATGAATACTAAAGGATGATGCTAAAACCTGAAAAGTAATTCTTGAAGAGAAGTTTTTTTTTTAAAATTAATGAAATAAAGTCTGTGTTAAAAAAAACAAAACAAAAAAAAAAAACAATGAGTTGTCTAATAGAGAGGGTGAAAGAAGAACATCCAAACCAGTAGTGTCATGCTAATTTTGCCACTGTCTTTACTTTACGAAAAAACACCATTATATAAATCCATAAAAAATCTTGAAGGAAGCAGGGGCAGGGTTTGGATGTTCTTCCTTCAACATCTCTATTAGACGACTCTAAACTCTAACAGGGAATTGACGCCAACTTGGAATTGATGGCCTGTCCCAGGTGTCCAGCAGTTGCCTTTTCATGGCGTTTCATGACAGCATCTGCAAAACAAAACAAGAAAGAAGATAAAAAACATTTGGATTAGTCAGTTGTTACTTGACATGATTCTGGTCAAGTGTTTGTACCCTTAACCTTTTAAGGTCACTGCACACTATAGTCAGTTATTTTCACACATTAAAAAATAAATACGACCTCATGTTGTGTCAATCACATTTACACAATGCCTCCGAAACTTGTGTCCGCCATAAAAAAAATATTGGATCTTAACCACTGAAAGAAGACTAGGACATTAGCCGCGTTTCCACCGCTGGAACTTTACCCAGGAACTAGGGACTTTGGGCTGGTACTCGTTGTGTTTCCACCGCAGGAACCAGGATCTAAATAAAGTTCCAGGTAGATAAATCTGAAAACACCGTCTTTGCGTTTTCGTCTGGACGGCGAATCTGTATATTTTCTGAAACGATGACGTCATCAGCCCACGTCTCCCCCCTAGTCAGACACCTCTACGTCATGTTACAGCAACAAAAACATGAACACACACTGAATGATTGTCTTTTTATTAACTAACATTAACACAGATTAATAAATGTATTGTTCCATGTTAGTTTGTGTGCCAAGCTCAAGGTTTATGCGCATAGTCCATGTCTTCTCCATTTTTAGTGTATCTCTGTGGAAGAATTACAGCGCCACATGCTGGTCTGGCATGTATACTACATCGTTTTATGGTTTCGTGTGGACGCGGATATTTCTTGAGACAAGAAAAAAAAAAAGGATCGGATTGGGATAAGCTCCAGCTTCGTGTGGACGTAGCCTTAGTCTGATAGCTTTCTGACCCTCCATTGAAAATGTATGTACGGTATACCCTCCATGTCCAGAAAGGTAATAAAAACATCTTCAAAGTAGTCCATGTGACATCAGAGGCTCCGTTAGAATTTATTGAAGCATTGAAAATACATTTTGCTCCAAAAACAACAAAAATTACAACTTTATTCAGCATTGTCTTCTCTTCCCGGTCTGTTGTGAGTGCGACTGACTGCTGTGACTATTGACGTACGACGCTGCTGACGTGTTATCTTTGTTATTGGGTGCACCAGAAAACACGTCAGCAGCATCATACTTCAACAGTCACAGCAGTCGCGTTCACAACAGACCTGGAAGAGAAGACAATGCTGAATAAAGTCATAATTTTTATTATTTTTGGACCAAAATGTATTTTCGATGCTTCAACAAATTCTAACTGACCCTCTGATGTCACATGGACTACTTTGAAGATGTTTTTATTACCTTTCTGGACATGGAGAGTATACCGTACATACATTCTCAATGGAGGGTCAGAAAGCTCTCGGACTAAATCTAAAATCTCTTAAACTGTGTTCCGAAGATGAACTGAGGTCTTATGGGTTTGGAACAACATGGAACGAGTCATTAATGACATAATTTACATTTTTAGATGAACTAACCCTTTAAAATGAAAATAAAAAGGAAATTGATATAATATTTCATTTCATTGTATTGTAGGCTGTATATATACACATTTCCCTGAACGAAGTACATTTCTGCGGCTATTATTATTATGTTTAAATGAAAACAAAAGGAGGCAGTGGTATTTGATATCATAGCCCTTTTCGTCTTATTGTAAATATACAGTGAGGAAAATTGCAGTAGCCAAGGCGAGCTGACTGATGTTAAGTACGCTGTTGTTTGCAGAATTACCAGACTTGCGTTGTTTTGTCCGCGGGAGATCACACTCCCGAGTCGAACTTGCAAAGTCCGAACTACCGAGGATGCAAGTCCGAAATATGCGTACTCTGTATTGAGAAACACGCGCAGGCTTACGTCACCAGACTATTTGCCTAATCTTCACGGTACTTTAGACCGCGGTGGAAACGCTGAAAGCAACAGGTCTGTTGGGGAAAAATAGTTCCTGGGCAAAAAAGTTCCTGGTACAATTGTTCCGGGTAATTTCGGTGGAAACGCGGCAATAGATATGACTTTATGGATACACAGCAAATGTGGGGGAAATTATGGTTCACACTGGTGCACTTCTGAATAGATGTATTATAGCAAACCGGGTTTAATGAATCTCACACCTAACATACAGCATTATGGTCATTTCACACTGCCACCAATTTTGTTTTGTTTGGTCAGTGCGTTCACCCTGTTGGAGTATGGCAAGTGTGAAAAGTTCATTTGCAAAAACTGATAAATGCCATTTTTAAAAAAAATGTGTATAGCACGTATAGCACGATCTGAACCCTAAATATGTTTGGTCAAAAAATCCGGTATTGTCCACTTTCCTGGCATAATAAAATTCAAATATAAACAATGGTGGTTATAAATGTAATGTGAAGCTTTTACATTCACAATGCTCATTTTGATCTTGGTGGTGAAGTGTGCAGAAAATTCTGCTGGACTGAAATTTAGTCTTTGGTGAACAGTTTTCAAGAGTGAAAATAAGATTTAAGTTTAAAGCACCTTTCAGGCTTGTGTGAGGTTTCCACAAGCAACAAAGTCTACTTGAAGAAACACTTTACTACATTTAAAGTTTAGAAAATCTTACTTATAATTCCCACCTTCACCATCGATCTGGCATGGCAGATGACCTTTACAGACTGTTTCACTTTGAAGTGAGGCGCAGTCACAGTACTCGGTTCTGTCTTACCAGGATTAATTTTCATTTCAAAGCCCTTTTTTTATTATCATCTGTGTCTCATTTTGAATTATGTTGTACCTCTCTGGTTGTAGTGTCCGCAGTGCAGTGTTAAACAGGATGGCCTTGTAAGACATACAGGACTCAAAAAATATTTGATATTTATTTGACATATATTTTTAATATCTGATAAACTTCTGAATGTTTGGGGGTTTTTCTTACTAGTCAGATGGTTCATAGTGCCTGGAGAAGTTCTTCAACAAGAGGTCCACTCCAACTCTGCTGCACGGTCATCAGCATGGAAGAATATAGGAAAATAAACAATGTCATAGTGCCTGGAGAAGTTCTTAGTATAGAATGTCAGATTTATTAGAAATAAACTACAGCAGAGGTGAAATGCAGAAAAGAGAAAGAATAATGTACAGAACATACAAAAAATCTTAAGAAAAGAGAATTTACGTTTTTAGGTTTTAAAGATGCTTGATGATATAGGTGAAATATATTGTATACATACATATAAACGGGTATATATCGTTTAGATTTGTAATGTTTTTTTATTGTTAAGATTTGTGATGTTTTTTGTTGTATTTTGTTGTTCTAATATAGGTTGTATTAGTAATATTGTGAAATATTATTGCAATTTCTAATATTGGATTCCTATCTTATTATACTTTTAAATATCATTTTTATTAATTTATTTCTGTGACACAGCACTGTATTTTCAGCATCATTACTCAGAACATCATTCTAATAAGCTGAGTTATTATCAGTGTTGATAATATTATCAACTGTTGTGCTGCTTAATATTTTTTTGGAACCTGTGTTCCATAAATAAAATAAAAAGTTAAAAACAACAGAATTTATTCAAAATAGAAATTGATAATATTCTAACAGTATCACTTTTTATCCATTTAACACCTTAATCCTTGCTGAATAAAAGTATTCTAAAAGTTTCTTTAAAAAAAAGAAATATACTGACCAAACAGTAGTGTATATTTAACACACACACACCAAAATATATTTTGAATAAATACTGTTATTTATACTTTTTATTTATCAAAGAATCCTTAAATAATATCACAGGTCCCAAAAAATATTAAGCAGCACAACTGTTTCCAACACTGATAATAAATCAGCATAATTTAATGATTTCTGATGGATCATAATGATGCTGAAAATTTAGCATGGCTTTACAGGAATCAATTATATTTTAAAGTATATTAAAATATAAAACTGTTATGTTAAATTGCAATGATAGTCTATTTCACAAAATTACAGTTTTTTCTGTATTTTATCACATTTTTAATTATCTGTTCACATCTTATTTTTTATTATCTGTGTGTTGTTGTTGTCTCTGTGTTCTGGAAGCTTGTGACACTAAAACAAATTCCTTCTATGTGCAAACATACTTGACAATAAAGCTCTTTCTGACTCTGACTTGCGTGTGTGTAATAGCTATACAGTAGGTCTACTACAGTACAAATGGAAATGCTTATTTTTCAATTAAAGATAACTTATATAATTAATGGACTGCTTTGGGTGCTTGACACTTCATTGGTCGTTTTGTTGTTTAAGAATGATATTCAAGGTTAAGAGTACGCTGTAAGTTATTTAAATATAAATAGTTTCATCTAACGTTAGGTATTTAACAACATTACCTACATTAAAGAAAGACGACTTTCCTTATTGATTCTGTCTTCCCTCAGGTAAAATGCACGTGTTCTTGCATGGCTGGATGTTGGAATCACGTTGTTTGCATTCTCCCAAACTGATTAACATTAGCTGAAGTCGAAACGCGAGCGTTAAAAAACCTATCTTGGTTAGCGCGAGACCCGCTCGCTGTGAAGCGGGAGCGAGCAGCCGACAGAGGATTCCACTTAGTCTTAAAGCCTCCCTCGAACAGCTATGCTCACAAATCAAACACTGGTCAAAAAAAGAAAAAAACTGATTATGAGTTTTGAGTTTGGTATTCGTAGGTCTACGCGGTCATACGGCATAACGTTATGCCTTAAATACGGGACAAACTGCGTTCCATACAGCTTTCATAATGCTTCTTTAAAGCGTTAAATACAGGATGATACCATATTATACAGAACGGTTGGCAACTCTAACAGTGCATACTTTTAGGTTAAATTAATTAGCTTTTTTTTAATTCATCCATTAACAATTTGCCAACAAAACATTTACAAAGCTATAAAAAAAAATCTTCTACACAAAATATGTGACTAAAATCCCAAACTTTCATAAATAAGAGCTCAAATCTATAGCTAGCTTACCTCTTATAGTTAGCCTCTGTTAGCTCACGGTTGTGATGCTAACGGACTTATTCCCATGACACTGAACCATTTCTGTAAAGTAAATATTCAACAGAAGCGTGTCAATTACATGTAAGAAAGTGTCAGGAAAACTTGTATCTATTATTTGTGTAATTTTAGGGACTAAACTTACCTGAAAGCAGTAAAAACAACAGTGAGAGACGGAGAGATTTGCTACTTCTCAGCTGAGCTGCCGCCCCATTTCCATGGTAACTCCCGCCACAGTTTAAATGCGCCTCGAATGTTCAACGTGCGCGCCCATCAAACACATTACACAGCGTTTACATAGTACATAAAATTATAAACTTGTTCTGACACTTGATAACATATTAAGTTGATAGTAGGCCTAAATAGAATTAGAATATAGGATCTATATAATATAATATAATATAATAATAGCTTTAAAAATGGTAAACATAGTGTAGAAACAAAATGCATTGCTGCACTGCAAAAACGCATTGATTAAAAGTTATTTGAGGCATGAATATAATGTAACACACACTTGCAACATATGTATTTTTAAAATAGATTTTCAAAATATATTTCAATATATTTAACAGTGCTTCACATATATGTGAATATATTACCTTTCCGTATGGGGTGAGACAGACATTTAATGATACACGTAGGCTACTGCATTGTTTTGTTTTGTTTCAAACAGTTATGATATTCCAGCTGTAATAGGCCACCTCCAGACTCAAGTTAAATGACATTTAAAATTCTCAGCTCTCAGTTTCTGTCCATTTTATTACGAAATTCAGACAATACCGTTTTGGCGCTAGAAAATGTGACGTGACATCGCTTTAGCGCCTCAGTTCAAGTAAACCGATCTACTTTTTGTTTAAAGATACAGTATACAACTTACCGAAAGGTATATATGCCTCTTAAATAATATCGATCAATCAGTCAATAAAACAGCAGGAGAACAATTATGTAACAGAACGTTACATTTACCTCAAGAAAGCAATTTAAAGACCATAGCAGGGTTAGTTGAGAAAAATAGCCATAGAAAGGAGTATTTTGCTAAACATGTGCACTACATTACATATTTATTATATTTTCACTTGTGTCATTAAATAATTGTTATTATAATGAAAACTGCATTATATTTAATTTAAACTAATTATTTGAAACCTTTAATAATACCAGCTGATGCTCTGTCTCTGTATGTTTACAGCATTTATGTGTGAGATATATTTTCTCAATTTGTAATCAATTGAGAAAAAAAAAATCCCTTTAAGTGCCAGGCAGAAGCCTTAAACCTACCGTCGGTCTGTGTCATTAATGTGAACAAAAGATAAAGAGAAATAACTCACTGCTCTTGACTAACAGCTTTAACAAGGATATCTTTATATATACATACACACATATGTACATATATATATATATATATATATGTATGTATGTTAAGTGAAGTATTTTACATTTGATTATGCAATATCTGTACCTGAAAACGGTGCTTTTTATGATATTTTCTTCTTATTTTATTACTGACTGTTCACTTGTCTTCAGTAATGTTTGAACTTGGTTTTGATAGTAAATAAATTCTAATCAGTAATTTTACATGCAGATTAATGTATGTATGTTTACATGCATAGTGGGCCGGTCTGGATGAAGTCCAGGGCTGATTTTTTGTCCCAGTCCAGCCCTGATTGTCATGTGTGATTGTAAAAAAATTTGTACACAGCAAATTATCCAGTGTTGAAATCCTAGTGTTGGGGAATTTTAGAGTAAAGTGTTAAAGTTGTGGTGTTGAATTTTAAAGGATTAACACTAACTACTGTAAACAGCCCCCTCTGGCCGGTGTTAATACGCAGAGTTACCTTTATTAACACTGTTGAGTGTTAATAGTCACATCCGGGACATTTGCTCGTGCTTCGGTCAGGTGCGCGCCTGACCCTTCTGAAATATTTTTTCACAGACGCCATTTTCTTTGCTCGCGATGCGGCTCATATGAGGACGGAATACGGCGAAATAAATTGTATAATCTTACTCAAAAAATGTGTTTTGTAATATCATATCGTTTTATAACGACATTTATTTGCTGTGTGCACATAAACGTTTCTCAAGGACATTTCCTTTCACTCACGATGCGGAACAGTAGAATGTGTTTTTTAATATATAGTTTTTTTATAGAGGGAGATATTTTGTTATTTTCTCGATGGGTTTATTTCTGGAGTGTGTTTTTTATTAAAGTAAAAATGGGTAAGTAAGTGTTTTACCTCGTTTACTTGTATTTTATAAGATGATTTTACTTTATGATGATATTTAAATGCTGTGCGCGCCTAAACGAGCCTAACCGTCTCTCACAGATTTGAATTGATGTGCAGCGCGGACCAGGGTGGAGACGCGGATTACTTAAAGAAGGGAGAGAGCAGAAGTAAGCGTTTTACCCACTGATCTATATATTATTCCTTAAAGGGTTATAGTTTACCCAAAAATTTAAATAATCATCTACTCACCCTTGAATTTTGTCTTATGTCATATCACAAAAGGAGATTTAAATAAAATGTTCCGAATGTGCTTGCCCATACAGGTGCTGGTCATATAATTAGAATATCATCAAAAAGTTGATTTATGTCACTAATTCCATACAAAAAGTCAAACTTGTATATTATATTCATTCATTACACACAGACTGATTTATTTCAAATGTTTATTTCTTTTAATTTTGATGATATTTCACCTGTTAATAATATTTTTGATAAATGGATCTGAAATGATTCTGTTTTTTCTCCCCAATTTTACAGAAGCACTTTTGTGATGCTGCAAGTGGGAGTGGATTTCTTGCTTAGCTGGAAACTGCAGAGAACCACGTCTTGTCGTCCTGAAAAAAAGAAAGAGACTACTTTCTCCAAGGAGGTCCAAACGCCATTGGCACAGACTTTGTTCAGTGATCAGTAAACTACATTCAGCCAGGGCCGTCCTTAGAGGGGTGCAACTGGTGCAGTCGCACCGGCCCCGCACTTGAGGGGTAAACAGACTGAATAAGCCCCCCCTCCGCCAACCCGGGAACGCTCCCTACTTCGCACTGGGCCCCGAATCAGCTAAGTACAGCCCTGCATTCATGGTTGATGATTAGTGAATGAGATGCTGTGGTTTAAGGAGATAAATGTAAGCACTATAAACCTGATTAAATTGAGAATACATATGGACCAAATACATTTTTTGTGCCTTTGCACTGATTTGCTTTGACATTGTTTTAATTGTTGGAAAGAATGTTCTTTATATGTATTGAAAACACTGAAGGTGAAGACATTTTGGTGCAGGGAAAAAGAGTTACAATGTTTCAATTAAAATAAATAAATGTGTAAACATGCATTGTTTTGTGGATTCATTTTTCTCTCTCTCTCTCGCTCTCTCTCTATATATATATGTTATATAAAATATTTCAAATTTGTAGTGCATTTTATTGTTTTATATTCAAATAAATTCATGTTTATTTTTTTTTTTTAATATTATTTACAGTTTTATTTTTTGTAT
Source organism: Cyprinus carpio (assembly GCF_018340385.1). Classification (NCBI taxonomy): domain Eukaryota; kingdom Metazoa; phylum Chordata; class Actinopteri; order Cypriniformes; family Cyprinidae; genus Cyprinus; species Cyprinus carpio. The sequence continues at coordinate 1,814,387 of NC_056612.1, forward strand.
TTAATTTGTTTTAATTTTTTAAAATTAGTATTAATATTATTTGGTTGTGTGATTAATCACCATAAAGTGTAAAATTTGTATACTTAAGAGTGATAATTTCTCAACACCTTGAGTGTTAAATGATACACTAACGCAGTGTTTGAATAATAAACACTTTCGTCAGTGTTGTTTTAACACTAGCAAAGATGGACCTGTATGTTCACCCGGAAAGTGATAATTTTAACACCCATGGTGATAAATCTCCCAACATATTTTTGCTGTGTATGTGAGTGTCTGTTTGTTTGTTTGTTTGTTTTTTTGCAAACAGTACTGCTATAATGTTAGCGAGCTCTTTGTGTTCTCGGCTTCGCTTTGTTCATATACATCAGTATTCCTTGAATTTGCTCGATTAAATTAAGTATTTAACACAATTTTGGGTAATGTGTGTGTGTATGAATATAGAATGCAGCACAAGGATCTTTGAAAATATTTTATCCTGAAATATCCATGTAGCACTCGGAACGGAGAGTGGTGATTTTTTATTTTAATATTATAATTTAATTATTAAATTTTAATTTTAGATGTGATTTTGATTTGTGTTCTGATTTGTACATTATTAAATAAAAAAAATATATTAGAGGTCGTCACAAACTTAAGGTGTAAACAAAATACTGCGTATTTTAGACAGTGTACTTTAGATTTACTAGCAAGATAATTTTAATGCCTTGTTCGCAAGAAAAACGTATGTTGTTTAAGAGAGAATAATCTTACTGAATGTGCCAAAGCATCCAATGTTTTATGACTATTGAAGGTGTCACATCCTTGTTTGTTTCACACCTGCGGGGTCCTACCTACATCCCCAGTGTGATATTTAAATAAGGTTTTATGGGCATATAGAAGACTTTCTGCATTGTCCTTTTACAATGGCTGCTGCTGCTCCAAACAGTCCTGAAACATCTAGAAGAATGATGTGTGTAACACCGCCAAGAAGTTCTGTTGAAATAAGAGAGGAGCTTACTTTTGCACCAAGGAAAAATCAAGGGAAGAGCCTAAGAAAGGTTCTCAGTGAAGATGATGATATTGTGAAACAAGATTTCACTGTTTCTTATGATCGTGTGGGGAGATTTGTGTTTGACAAAGAGTTGAAGATTTTGGGTATTTTGTTTTTGGAATCTTACGAAGAATATACATCTGAATGCACCTACCTGCTTTTGACCGCCGTAGACTGGGCATACTTCTACAATCAAATTTGGAGAAACTTTAATATGGATGAACACATTTGGTACATTTTCCAATGGGATGGTACAACGCCTGGTATGCGGTACCATGCGAGCAAGCCACCAGACTACTTATCCATAGCATCCTGTTGGAACAAAACGCTTCATGACCAGAATTATCTAATGCTGGTAAATAAACGTCAGGAGGACTTTGAAACAAACTTTGACTCTGATGAGTATGATCGTGACTGGCCTCTTCCTGAGGTCAACCCTTTCGAATGCTGCAAAACGAGTCTATATTTCGAGCAATGTGACATACCCATGTTAAACACAATTTTTTCAATGATAAACAAGCCATTTCAGTCAATTTAAATGTATTTTAAAACCGAATGATCTGTCTGATAATAGTGTATTCGGTATAACAAACCTGAACAATAATATTGTAATGTTTCTTTTTCAGCGTTTACTCACCCATCTATGTGTTCCTGGCTGAATGTTTAATAAATGGCTATTGGATTAAGTTTTCCAAAGCTGTAATAAATTATACACATATGCTTGATGACCATATGCATCAGTTTGAACATTTGTCCTCGGTAATGCGGTTTAAACATAGTGTCTATGTAGTCTATTACATGACATGCTTTCCCCGGGGGGAACAGTCGCACTTCAGCTGATCATCCGTAGCGGCGCCAGAACTCCAGTTGCACTCCATTATTAATCTATTAATCCACGACGGTCCAGGCCTTGTGCAATTTCAGTTTCAATTTCTAGTTTATGGTTCAGATCCATCAAAGCCTTATTAACTGAAAAATTAGAGAGTGCATCAGCCTCAGACAAATTTGATTGTTGAAGCTGATTCTGTCGGTCCACGTAGATAATGTTTTGATCAACAAGATGTTGCAGTATCTCTGTCGACCATGCTGTCAAACCCTTGTTCACAGATCAAGGAATGCCTGTGATAACTACAGAGTTTATGGGGTCAGCCACTCATAGGGGATGTAGACTAGCCATAGTCACGAGGAAGTAGTGGCAGATCTTCTGTACATTCGAACAAAAAACGAAAAAAATGGGTGGTCTTGTTTCTACGTTTCAGATGTTGCTTGGTTGGTTGTTGAGATGGGGGTGCTGCACTCAATAGTGGAGGAGGGTGAAGGGGGCCTAATAAGGGATGTGTTTTGACAACTTATGTCACCAAAGAGAATTCTGTCGTTTTCACTGGAAGATATTTTGATTAAAGCAGTGGGCAGCCATTTATGCTGCAGCGCCCGGGGAGCAGTTGGGGGTTCGGTGCCTTGCTCAAGGGCACCTCAGTCGTGGTATTGCTGGCCCGAGACTCGAACTTACAACCTTAGGGTTAGGAGTCAAACTCTCTAACCATTAGGCCACTACTTCCCCTTTGTGAGCGCAGTTTGCTTGGTGTATAGCATTGCCAGGGTCACCGCTATTTTTACCGCTCCAAAAGCGGCACCTAGTGGCAAAGAACTTATTTGCATTTTTTTATTCAGACCAACGCGAAAAGACCAAAAAGTGGGCAGGTTATGTTAATGTTTCATGCTGATGTCAACATGAAATGGTTTGGGATTCGTTTTAAAAACGACTCGTTTCAATGATTTAGATTCGACTCTTTTCTTTTGAGAGACAATAACTGTATACACGGTGCATTTAAAACTTTGCAAGATGTTTTCATTCACTTAGAGCTGTGTTTCACACTGCATGAAAGGTAATTTTCAAAAATCCATAATAGGGGCACTTTAAGAAGTCCACTGTATGCCATAAGTGGACTCTTACTTGCATCTCATTTTGTAACATTTGTTATACTGATTCTAAATAGCTAAAATGCTAAATAGGCATAAAAAGAACCACTAAAAAAGTTTCACACTTTTAATTGTCACCATTAATTAGGTGTAACAAACACAGAAGACATCAAATATTATTTAGTTTAAATAAGAACCCTTTTTCCAGTTGTTTTTGTATGAATAGAAAATGAAGTCTCAAACTATGATGTGCAAAGGGCACAGAATCAGTCATATTCAAACTATGTGCAGTAATCTATGGTTACCAAATTCATTAGAAATCTCCGGAACCAAACACACATTTAAAAAAACAGTTTGTGGTTGGAAGTAAAATATACATTGTGGATGTCAGAACATATGTTATAGATTTTGGCATGCAGACCACCTCCTTGCAGACCCCATCAAACTGTACAGAGAAGACTGTTCATCAACATGTAAAAGGTGTAGAAAACACATTTGAGGTCTAGTACACAATATGCTGGTTACACTTAAGCTGTGTAAAGGTGAGTATTGACACTACAGAGACAAGACAAAACCATTTCAAAGATCAAAGATTATACACAACTATGTCAGTACAAGTTTGACAATACTGAACAGGAATAATTCAGAAGACACAAATTGTGTTGTAACATCAATGCAAAAGCTTTTTCAAGTCAATGTTACTGTATTAGAAAACAAAATTTAAAAAAAACTTTTTTTTTTTTTGCATTCGTTTTCCATCCTTTTCCGCTTTCCACAAAGGTAATAAGGTTTCAACGCTTGGTAGATGAAGCAGACTGGCTTCCTCCCTGAAAAAGAGACAATAAACACAAACTTAAATTGACTGATGATGTTACATGTTTATTAATGATGAAAAAAAAAATCTTGTTACCATTTTGAAGATCCGGGTTAAAGTGTCTCCACGTCTCTTTTGGCCTTTGGTGGAGCTCTGTGATTTCTGGTCTCTCTGTTAATAAACCAGATAGTGTTGTCATAGATACTGGGGTTTTTCATTTCTCCAGAATTTGAAGAAAATCATATTGCCAGTATAGAAGAAGTGAGAAATAGAGTTATTGAGTGAATTATAAAAGAAAACAAAACAACAGCTCCTGACATAAAGCGAATTGATGATAATGAAAAATTACAGATGAATTCAAAGAAACAAAGCTACTGATTTCTAATAAAATACTAAAATACATAGCCTACTATGTATGAGACTGGGGTAGTGGGAATTTGCTGTTTCCATGATAATAGTAAAATAAAAATGTGAATTCAAATCAAATCTATATCACCTAAAGCATAATGTTAACAAACTTCTTGAAAGGGAACAGGTGTCAACCTCAGAAAATTGAGACTTACCCTAGATTTGGGGGTAGAGGGAGAAACCTAATTGGGGGTAAAGCAAAATGCAATGAAAATCATCCATAAAAGAATAATTATTCTATCTTTTAATGGTGTGGTGTGAGAGACGGGAAAAGGAGGTAAGAGAGATACGAACAATGGTTCTGAAAAAGTGCACAACAGCATTCTCATCTGGACGGCGACGAGGAGATGCGCTCGATCTTTGAGGTGATGCAGACAAGCCACCACGAAAAGATCCCTGTGTTGAAGAGATTACATTTTTGATCATTAAGCATTCCATCACAACAGTATCTTCAGACTAAAATCTTTGGTCCAAACTTTCAAAGACGGTAGGAAAGTGGGAACAATGAATAGGGAAAATTCTTCCAAAGCTGATGAAAAAAAAGTGTGCCTACTGTATTAATGAATACTGTACATTTTTTTTTGACATACTTTCACATTTCACCAATGGTTTTTATTTATTTATTTATTTTTTGTACTAGTAGTAGGGAAGATTGCCTATTCAAATACATCCTTCACGGCCCTCCCTCTTTATTTCATAACTGTATTAGTCTGCATATATCAGTTGTTCAAGCTTCCATTACTAGCTCTTCCATTACACAACAGAGGCTTGGGATAAGAAGCGTAAAAAATTGGTTCTACACATAAGAGTGTTTTAAGGACAAAAACCTGACATGTCGTCAATATATATATATATATATATATATATTTTTATATATATATATATATATATATATTTTTTTTTTTTTTTATGGATAACCCAGCTAACAATTTTTGGTTCCCAGAACAATCTTAAAATGAAATTCTACCATTCTCTATTGATTTGCTACATTTGATCCTGAAAGAAGTTGGGCGACAAGTGGCAATATAAATCTTGGAAATATGGATGTGCCCAAGGCCAAATGGGTCATGGTGGCAAGGGATGTCCCCCTACTTGAAATAATCTTTAAATACCAATAAATCATCAAATGTTTGCATATTTGTATTCTGTGGGTAAAAACTGTTTGTGCATTATTAATAGTGACAATGCTGTTTTAAAATACATATTTGAGTTTAAGAGGTTTAATGTGTAACAAAATCTGCATGTTCCCACTATAGATCAAAAAGGTAAAAAAAGGATGTAGTTGCAGCAACATTTTTAATACAAATAAAAATTATGTTGCAAAAAGGCCTATAGATTTTATTTAAAATCTGCTAATTTGGCTGTGGTGTTACTGTCTCCACTGGGGGGAAATAGTGGCAAGTAACGCACAGGTATTTGATTAAAAGGAATTCAAATCAAAATGTCCTAAACCTTTACAGAATATAGAAAAGTATACTATGTGTAAAGAGGTTTTTTTTAATGTAAAAAGGTAATTTTATCTAAAAAAAAAAAAGAACAAGCATTTTTACAAAACCTGCCTCTCGTTTACCAAAATTGAAAAATTACCCATACTTTATCCGGAAAAGCACGGGTAATGTGTGTGAAGAATGAAGAATTATGAAGCAATATAACTTCAGTATAACTTAATAATATAAAAACAGTTCAGATGATTTGGTGAGAAAGCGGTTCGAATGAGTGCAAACTGATTCAGATGGCTTTTCAACTGTACAGTCTATTCACTGAAAAGAAAGAACTGACTCAAGGATGGTTAATTCATGAATGATTGGCAATTGCTGAAAACGTTTCTCGGGTCAGTCTTAGGTCACCTGCAGGCACTGCTGCAAGTTCTTCAATAAAGACATTTGTCTGGTTTTATACTTCTAGCAAATGCTATAATATACGTTTAAGCCAAGTAATTGTGTACTATATTATTAAGGCCTGTTCAAACCAACACAAGTGTTTGGCTCAAAAACATAGACTTTTGCATGCAATTTTTCTGTTCAGACCAATGCATAAAAAAACAGCAGAAGAGCTGAATGAACATGTAGATTCACTCTTTGACTGTATATGGTACTTTCAGAAAAGCAGAAACACCCTGGTTACTCTGGAACAAAAAATGCCATATAACTTTTTATTTTTGACACCTGCTTTTCATGGAGAAGAAAGAAAGTCAGAGATTTTTGTATTCACTGTTTTGTACTCACAAACGACACCAAACACCAACCCCGCATAGTAAAACAGTAGGTAAGAAGTACCCAACAATGACCGATGCTCATGTTGGTCTGAACAGATGCATTAATAGACATTGGTGTGAACAGGCCTTTGTATCCATCCATGCCCCAAAATGCTTATCCTCTGTACACTCTCAGAAAAAAGGTACAAAAGCTGTCACTGGGGTGGTACCTTTACAAAAGGTACACTTTTGTACCTTTTAGGTACTAATATGTTCACTTTAGGTATTTATATGTATCTTTAAGGTACCAATATAGACTGTTTAGGTACAAAGGTGTGCCTTTTGAAAAGGTACCGCCCCAGTGGCAGCTTTTGCACCTTTTTTGTTTTGTTTTTGTGGCTACTTGTTTATTATATTTATATTATATTAATTATAATTGGTTTCAATTAATATAATTAATTCATATAATTATTTTATAAAGTGGCAAGAAGTGGCTGTTAATTTTAAGCATTGCATTTAAATTAAATTAAATTAAATAAAAAATATACATATAGATGAGCTTTAATGTATCCAACTAAACTTACATGTTTTCCTTTTGAGCTCTGTGTGAAACAATGTAAATAATTTAAGTTTATCATTTTGCATATAGTTTCTTTCTGCTGCCTTCTCAAACTTTTGCTTCAGGATAAATGTTTATTCCTGCCTTGTAAATACATTTAAATTGTTAATAACTACATCTCGTAATCTTCAAAAAAAAAAGAAAAAAAAAAAGTGAATTGTGCTGATTCTCACAAGAAGTGAATCTAACTGACGCTTAGCTGATGCTCTCCACTTTGTTTGCTGCACACATCACACTTCTAGGTGCACGTGCTTCAGAGTTAATCACAAACCAGTTGACAGAGAATGTTTATATCGAGCTTTGTGAGCCTGCTGATCCTGATCTAAACCAGGTTGGATTTGTTTGGTTTTGTCAACTCCAAACCTACTCTGAAACTCTGAGTTTGTTCATCTCGCTACATGCTACAGGCCACAGGACAGATGGTTAACTCGCATACAGCAAACACCATAACACAGACCTGAATCTCTACGACCAGACAATCACTCATTGCAGGTGGTCAGCAAAGGCCACAAACACATCATTCCAGGACAAGCTAAAACTGCAACAGAGACCTAAACAACCAGTAAGATAGTTATGCAGACACTCACCAATAAGCCTGACCTCTATTGCTGGCTTTACTGCAGTCTAGGGAGGGGGGCTTCCTGTATTATAAAATATGAGGTACTGTATCAGCAAATTACAAATAATGCATAGGCTTGCAGTCTTTAGAATTTTGAGATATTACTGTAGAACTATTTGAATTATCTGCTTGATTTAAAAAAAAAATGCCTCTGTGAATATGCATTTCTTATAGTGTTGTTCTTGTACACATATGCTAAGCAAAAAATGATTTTAACTTGACAACTTCCTATCTTGCAGATCTGACACCGGGTTTGGTCTTTGGGTTAGTGAAGGATGATGGCCAAGGAGAGATGGGAGGAACACCATGGGAACCATCTAAAGGGGCTGGACACATCACCATCTGTGACTCAGTGAGAAATGGTCCTGGGATTTCACATTTTAAGTGTGTACTAAGTGTACTAGCATGTTTAGGAACAGAAGGTTGCCACTGTGAACAAATGTTCTGTTTTGGAGCCATCCTGTTTTGTGTTTTATGAAGCCTTGTACCTCAGTGGCCCAGTTTCCTCTCACAGATACATCAACACATCTTCCCCCTTGCATTCTGTTTCATCTTACTATTAAGATGAAACGGTTGCCTCGCTGGGTCATCGGGTCAATCCATAAACTAAAAATCCCCTTCCTTCACTGTATTGCTGAGCAGCAACCACATATTGTTCCTGGCAGACGGCAGAAAGTATACTGTTATTTGTTTTGCTTGTTAGCAAGGTTAGGCATTGCATAACATTTTATTTCCACTGTATTTCACTTCTTGCATTAACAATTTTGAATCTATCTGGCTACACTGGAAGTTTCAAAATTAAGGATTTTCTGAAGAAACCACCTTTTAAACCACATCAGAGCAAATTCATAATCTAAATATTTATATAATTATAAATTTCCATCAAATAGTAATAATTAGTAATAATTAATAGCAATAATTAATAATAATAATTTTTTAACTATATTGCACAACACTTGCAGCAAGGAAAGGCTGCCTGTGAATAATAAACTGAACCTATAGGTGTTGTTTTCATATCTGTGTGGTTTATTAACTGATGTTAAAATTTATGTTCTGTATTTAAATATTAACAGATTCTCGTCAGTACAAAATAATCATAGGATTTTTTAATATTACGAGGATTTTTCTTTAATTTACTTTTTGACAACGGATATTTAAAACCAACTGTATTTCCATTAATACTTTTCAAAAACTGCTTAATCTTGCTTATGCATATGAATTTGACCTGACCTGTCAACCGTTTACTTAGGCAATTTCAAATTCACATTGTGACCACACCAGTTAAAAAGAAGAAACAAAAATAAGCATAGCAACAAACTTTTTTTTTTTTAAAGAGCAAATTTGCCTCACTATTTCAAAACAAATAAACAAAAAGGCCAATGTTCATGTTACATACATTTTAATCAAGCAAATGTCAAAAAGACCAGGACAGGATCAGGCTAAAGAACATCTTCAGGGTTGTTCCAGAATATGTAGGTTACACAAGCTTTTGTTGTTAAAAATGGGACACAATCTATAGGGGTTACTAGTGAGGCATTAACACTTAAAGATCACATTGTTACATAAGAGAGATGAGTTAACCTGAGGCATGTTTGAGAAATCTGGTTAAAGCAGCAACATGTAGGTCTGAGAAAAAACTATTATACAACTGGAACTATGACATCTCAAACTCTTTGTCACATTGTTTTCCCCACAAACATTTTAGCTATATTAAAACTAGTTAATCAAAATGTTACACACTGCACAAGTCAGTAATTCTGCAACGTTACATTTTAACCATCGTATGGCACTTTAAAAATAAGGTCACAAATATAAACTTACATCATCAAGATCTCATTTAACATTTTCCCACAAAGCAAAAGCGTTTCCCAACTTTGGTGTTTGTCACCTAACCACTTAAATATCTTTGAGAAACTTTTTCTTAAAAGTTAAGGCTCTAGAAATTGCATAATTTCACAAGCATAAAACATGTTAAATATAATTTCCAGAACTATGCAAATTCGTTTTAGAAACCAAACTGATCAGTAATGGCCTCTGTTGTACCATGAAAAACCCTGAGGTGCTCCCTTAACACCAAGATGTTATAAGATAAATGGATTCGAAAATGGCTATAAAATATAAAATATTTATCGGTCACATACTGTAAGAAAATGTCTTAGATATGTGAAAATTCTCTTCGCCAACATAAACATCCTGGTTGAGACATAGTACCACTCATTGTACAATATGCTATATGTACCATCTTTTCTGATTACTACAGAACTTTTCAACGTTGCAGCTGCTGTCAGTGAAAAGTCATAAAAACACTTAATTTTGTTACACAGGCATTTTGAATACATTTGAAAAAATTTTAAAGCTAAAAGTCATGTTGTTTATAAACATCACACTGTATGCTAAATCCCTGAATCACAGTAAAATCCTATAACAAATTGCAGCTTTATTAAATACTGGATACTATATGACAGCAATGTGTAATAAACTTAGAGATAAAGAGATAAAAGTCAATAAAAAAAAAAGAAAAATCACACGCAACTCATTTACTGGTGGTGATATCGGAAACAAACAATACTTGCAAGTCAAGATAAATTTACGCAAATAGAACAGTAGTAAAGGCTCATGTGGAGAACTCTGAATGCCTGCTCAATCCTCACCTTTCCCTTCTTCTTTTTATCCCCTCCAAAGAACTTTCCGATCTGATCCATAACAGTTGGGCTCTTCTTACTGCGGCCCAGCCTGAATGTTGACTGCGAAGAGCTTGCAGATGCCATGCTGAGTGTTAGCTTTAATCTCTGCAGTGGTGTGTTTTTTTCCCAAAATAGGAGTGAGGAAAGAGAGGGCAAAGAGGAAATCTACTTTAGGTCCTACTCTGCACACTCAGAACCGCACTCTGAGCCAGATCCGCCGTGCTCCTGAATGGTCTGCAGCTCATCAGACTCCGAGGGGCGGTGTTTGAAGGTGTTGTCCTCGCGACCTGGTGCATCTCGAGAAAAGAGGCGGACCAAGTGGGGGCGGGGCCCTGAGGCATTAGGGTCGGCTGTGCTCGGATGGTTCCAGCTGCTGTGATCTACTGCAGCGTTCATGGAGTCAGTCACCACTGGACTCTTGCTGGAGCACCCATTGTTCTGGTTGAGGTCCGCCTCCCCCAGTCCTGCACAGAAACATCGGGAGTTATCTGATATTTCACAGTAAGAACATTGTCATCATCACCTACCCCAACACCCCCAACCCCCAGCCCCTGCTGCGCAGGCAACAAGTGCTCCAGATTCTCTCACAAAGTCCCCCCCCCCCCCCCCCCCCCCCCCCCCCCCCAAAAAAAAAATAATTGCATTACCAATCACTTTTCTTTGACAAAAGATCCAGAAGCACTTTAATAAACATGAGAAATTATGGAAACTTTACCATTTGTAATAAATTCATAGAGTAGTTTTTATGATTCTCTATATTTTTCATAAAAATGTTAACAGATCTAGAGATTCATAGATTTCAGAGCAGTGCTTCCTCAGGAGGTCGTTAGGTTTGAACCCAGTGCAGCGAGACAAAGCCGCTACTATACCACACAACACAAGAGAATCTGAATTCTAGTGTTTCTTACAGAGCTTCTTTGTGCCATCACAACGTTATTGTAGAAGGACAAAGGAAACAGTGTTACTGTAATAACTTCCCCAGGCTGGATTTTGCGAATTCTCTGCAAAGTGAAACTCATCTCATTTCTGAAGTCCATTTCGTGAGGTGTGGCTGGTCCAAATGAATCATTAAGGAAGGTCCAAAAAGAGACAAAAAGTTGAGGCAACTACTGAAAAATGCTTCTGTTTTCTACACACATTATATTATAAGCCTAAATTTATTTGTCAGGAGTGGAATTTCAGAGACATCTTGTGTGCTTTAGTGGAAGCAAACAAACTACACCTTCTATAAAAATGTGACCCTGGACCACAGAACCAGTCTTAAGTCGCTGGGGTATATTTTTAGCAACAGCCAAAAAAAAAAAAAAAAAAAAAAAAAAAAAAAAAACCTTGTATGGGTCAAAATTATCGATTTTTCTTTTATGCCAAAAATCATTAGGATATTAAGTAGAGATCATGTTCCATGCAGATGTTTTGTAAATTTCCTACCATAAGTATATCAAAACCTAATTTTTATTTAGTAATATGCATTGCTAAGAACTTCATTTGGACAACTTTAAAGGTGATTCTCAATATTTTGATTTTTTGTACCCTCAGATTCCAGATATTCAAATAGTTGTATCTCTGCCAAATATTGTCCTATCCTAACAAACCATACATCAAGGGAAAGCTTGCTTATTCAGCTATCAGATGATGAATATTAGTGGCCTTAAACAGTCCTAAGCAGACTGGATGTACGCTTTATAATGTTGTTCAAAATCTTGAAAAAGTTAAAAATTCCCAGTTGAGACAAATTATTGCCCTTTTAGTCAAGTCAATTTATTAGCGTTGCACTTTTCAGAATACATTTTGTTTGTTTAAAAGCAGCTTTATAACGTTTCATGACGTTATAATGCCTAATTGTTCACATTTAGCAATTTAGAGCTGGGTGACAGTATAGTTTACATTTGTTGATGATATAAAAAAATCAAGCGGATGGGATTTTCTTTTATAGCATGTATATAATGTGAGTGTTATGCATTGATACAGAGTATTATGAATCTGTAAGGTTTTGTACAATTCAGAACAATTTAGTGTAGTGGCAATCCTAATTACTATTTGGTGTCACTGCCACAATTAAATGATGCAGGTAAAACAAGTTGTTTAAGAACTTCATGATACCCCAAACAGTCATGTTGTGTGAAAGAAACAGCAATCCTACAACTTTGAAAGTCATGGATCTAATGTTAGTGGAAAGTTTATACCTAATAGATAATACATAATACAAAATATCAAAGGCAACTGTGGCAAAGAACAAAAAACTCCAGTAGATTATTCTTGGATAATGGAGAAAAAAGTAAATGCATGCAGTAAAATTAATAGAAAGTAAATAGATAATTAAAGCATTTAGGCTAAACAGTCATATTAGCAGTAATTAGCAAGTTGATCAACTAAAAACAAATACATACTGAGCTGGGCCCAGGAACTTTATGTAAACCCATACAAGAATAGTACCTCCACAAAATGTGGTATAGAATGGTATTATGAATGATCTTCCATGTAACTCTCAAGTACAACCAGATTTATAGCTAGAATATGAATAAACCTCTTTGGTGCCCCTCGATACTGCACCCTAGAGTGCACCCTTGTCACTCCTTTTACCACCTTTCTGCTATTTAAATGCCATTTAATCCCTTACAAATGCAGGTTACAATCTGCTGAGGATTTAGCCATCAACCCCACTGTTCTCTCAATGACACCGTAAGCTCAAAGTATACTTCGGTTTTTATGCACAAAATTATAGCCTTTCAAAGGCTTACTCCATTTGTTAGTGTGTGCTAGTGATTTATCCTTTTCCAGTGTCTGTGCTATTTCTCCATTTTGATTATTGGCACAGACCATTTAGTGCCAACCAAAACGATATGCATCTACCTCAACAAGACACCATGAATTATTGGCCAGTTTTTTCACACAGACATCTTTTATTTTTGGGCAAGCTCAATCATTTGTATGCTTGTTTCGAGGAAAACAACACCATCTTTGTGTGGCAGATGCTGCAGATCTTAGTATATTCCATTTCTCTGTACCGGACATAACCTAATTCTTCAAACAGTTGTTGAATATGCACAAGGCCATGATTCCAGAAGGTATTCCAGGCCATGGGCAGACCTGCTCCTGGAACGCTACCATCCAGAGTTCAGCCTCCTGTGTTCCCAGCCCACTTCTTGCAGAGTACTTCCTTCTACACCATCGTTTTACAACCCTATTCCTGGAGGCACAAAAACAGCACACATTTTGGATGTCTCCCTATTCTGACCCATTCTTTTTAGGTCTTGGAGACACTAATAACGAGCAAATTAGATGTTTGATTAGGAAGGGTTTGAAAATATGTACACTGGTTCAACCCCTGCATGTGTGGCCACACATAGCTCAAAGTTTGACAACACATCTGCTCACGATTTGATAGTACCAGGTCTTATCACAGACAGTGACAAGACATCTGTGCAAAATCTCAAAATCATTTGTATATCATACACTAGGGTGGGTTTAGACTAAGCATGATTTGCTATACGGTGATAATATTGTGTTGTGGTATACGGTCCTGCCTGAAGTATGCATACAAGGGTTGGACAAAATAATGTGAACACCTGAGAAATATGCAGTATTTCTTAAGGTATTTTACCACCATTTGCCTTTAATGACGCTTCCAACCTTTTTGAATAGATTCATAAAACTTGTCAATTGTCTCCAGTTTAAGGTTTTATATCAAAACACCAGAGATGTTGGAAAAGTGAATCGTCTTCTTACTCTTATCTCCAAACCACTACCCACAGTGGTTTGATAATATTTAAGCCAGGTGACTGAGATGGCCAGGGCAAGTCAGTGATGTTGGATTTTGTAAAAACAGGGTCTTCAAGCTCAACATGAAGTTTGCTGCTACTTTTGCTACACAGTAATTCTGTGTTGTTTGGATACAAGTCTGACGATGCAAAGGTCTGACGAAGTCTTGCCATGCTGCATGTATTCAGTCACAATCAAAAATGCTGTTGTTCTTAAAACAAACATTTGGGCTGTTAAGGTGTTAAGGGCAAGTGCTTAGGGAAGCGTGTATCTAAATGGAAAGCACCCAGAAAAACTCTGTGAGTACATCTCACTTGCTTTTTTTTGCCCTACTTTGATGAATATTATAGTATGTACATCAATCTAAGTTGTATGGACTTTGTTTATGAAAAGTTGAATGACTTCACTGAAGCATTTTGAGTTTTGCTTCTTTTTTTATTCATCTGCTGTGCTGAGTTTCTGGATCGGGGAACCACTCTTGTTTCACCCTGAAGGCTCTTTGGATTGGTTACACTAGTGAGGTGTATATTACTATATTCTTATTCCAAACATCAACATACTGTGTACTGCATCATTGGTGAATTCTCTGTGCCTTCCGTCTCCACAAAGAGATCATTGAAATGTAGTGTTGGTTCATGCCTTGGTAAAACATTATTGTTCAGTAATGTTATTACTGAGAGGAAAAGGGTCAATAATGCTGTTTGTTTTTTTGAATACTTATTTAGACAATTAAGCAAATGCAAGTACATGTAAACTTGAACAAAGTTGCATGCTGGTTAGAATGAACGGTATGGACTGGGCATCGAGAGCACTAGGACCTACCCGGTAGGCAGGTCAAGTAGTGGGTCAATCAACAAAGCCAGCTACTCTATGCAGTGAATAAACACAGTGAGTGATTGCTTGAGCCATTTGAATTCAACACTGAATTCTCTGCTGCACACTAGCATAATACAAGAAGCTAAAAGCTCCTTGTTGAAGCTAGTTGAACCACATTAAATGGCCATAACTATGTAAACTGCAATAACGAGGTAAACGGTCCCCAACCTCAGACATGATCATGCAATACAAAACAAAAAATTAGTTATATAGTTCTTTTCTTTTTCTAATCCAGTGGAACAAAACTGAGGAAGGTTTAAGCAAAGACAACAGTTTCAACAAGCTGACAATGAACAGAGGAAACTGAAAGCTATGGGTTCAAATTCTGTTAAATTCAAAGGCTGCATTCTAGTAAGGCTGCAAATGCTGCCACATCAAGCTGCATCGAAGGCCATGTCAATTTGAAGGATCCTTGGAAAGAAGCCTTAATTTTATGTCTTTCATTCAGCCTATTTTGAAAGATACAGCAAGCTTATCCTTTGATAACCCACATTCCTTTCCACACATTCAAGAAATTCAAATTCAAAGAATTATAGGAAAATAAATGAGAACATCCAGTTTCATTATGCAATGCAATACAAAAAAATATATATATATTATCGAGATAAGGCCAATTTTTTGTAAATTAATCACATAATGCTAAACTTTGTGTAATGTAAACTACTGGGAGACCACAGGCAGTTGGTCATTAAGTGAATTTCATTAAAGTCAGTAAACAGTTTTTTTTTCACATTTAAATGTTAATAGTATTTTTATGCTGTGACCGTGTGGGCAGAAACATTAATGACATAGCCAAGCCATGAAGCTATTTAGTTACAAAAAGCTGCCCCCACTCTTGTATTAAAAAATAAGGTGCATAAGAAGGACATAAACTTACTAGGATGCAGACTTCTAATTGAGAAGTTCCCAGCATATGCCCCAAAGAAAAAAAGAGGTGCAAAACTAGAAACAGGTAAAGATGACAATATTGCTTCGTAACTAGAAAACCAGACATCATCACAAGAAGTGAGAATATAACAACAATGACAGAACACAAACCATGGGATTTTTTTTTAAATAAGAGTCTCAGGGCTATGGTTGCACTGTATACACTGAAATTACTAAAGTACATTTGCAAATCCTTTCATTATAAAAAAACAACAACAATGCAAATAAGACAGTCATTTTGCAGTGTTGTTCACTTCAATGATTATAACATGAGATTTCCCTCGGTATTGTGGCAGCACTGAGCTTCATCTAATTTCCAAGATGGCAGTGACCAATAAGCATAGACAGCTGGTGGAATGTGGAATTTAAAAATACACTTTTATGTATTTTGCTACATGTAATGTATGAATGTTCAATGTACAATACTATAACAGTTGTCTGTGTATCAATAAATATCTATGTTTTCACTTATTTTGCTTATTTAATAGAAAACGATATAGTACGAACACCTAGAAGTGCATTTCATCATCTGGCATTTAGATGGCATAGTTTTGAATAACAAATGACAATATACTTCAATATACTTGAATTTTGCCCATTAACAGAACACAAAATGTCCTTGTTGAGTCATGGCTCAGTGTTTTCAGACATTTCAAACAGAATATTCCAATTTGGTCTCAAAAGTGGCATATATATAGGGCAAATATTTCAATTTCATGCATTTGTTTAATCTGTATATATTTTTTTTAATAATTGTTTATTTTGGATATATTGTTATTCTGATAGTGTGTATATTCTGCTATATGCATATGGTTGCCGTGTCTGGATCATGCACCAAAGATTTCACATATCACTACACTATAAAACATGTAAAAGATACTTCTAAGATTGACCAGATTTCAGAGAAAAGTTAACCCAACTCAGCTAAAGCCCTGCTGCAACAAACAGACCCACACAGTATGAAGCAGTGGGACTGAGGCACGGGAAGCATGTCTGTGAGAGGGGCTATAGGCATGCGGTCTGTGTCCAGGCCTCCCACCCCTGCATGAAATCCTCTCTATAGCAGCATTCACTAGAACCCGAGGGCGCCCACAGGCCCCAAAGACAGTCCCTCATCTGTTCGACTGTCACTGAGCATTCACCAGCTATTCCTCATCTCATTCTCTACATGTTAACCGCAGCAGAATACTCTCTTAGTGCTATAGACAACTGTAACAAGTACAAAAATAAGCTACAGCTGATATATTTAGAAAACCTTGACTGCCAAAATATTTTGGCCAGAGAAAAAAAGTATAGGGACCAATTCTCACTGTTAACTAGTTGCTTATTAGCATGTCTATTATTAACATATTGTCTGTTTATTACATTCTGCATGACCATATTCTACATCCCGAATCCCACCCAATACCTAAACTTAACTACCTTACTAACTACTAATCTCATTTATTATGGCAGCACAGTGTTTGGACAGAAATTAATTGGAGGACGTTTTCTCAAATGAGATACATTCAGAATATAATAATGTATTACACGGTGGTCACACTAGACTCACTGTTTCAATATTTTAATTTGGATCCTGTTTTTTTATTAAATGTAAGAATAAAAAGCATCAGTGAGAGCTCACTGCCAAGAGTTTCATAAAAGTGGGCAAAATGTTTCTGATGTCTTTCTGTAAATATTTTTATGGCTTGATAACTGTGAAAGTAGATATACATTTATTTTTTGTTTGATCAGACTATTGCAGAGCTTTTTAGTTGTTGTGCCCCTCATGGGCAAAGTGAAAAAATATTTCTATATATTTTTTAGAATGCCCTGTTGCCTGTGTATCAATTTTTATTGTGATAAGACTTTTTGCCAGATATAGAGCAATTAGTCGAAATGACAGACCCTTAAAAATCTATAGCTTATGTCAAATTTTGAAATACTTTTAATAAATTTGTCACGCCAGTTATTTATTTATTTATTTCAAAAATTTAAAAATGACAGGAATTATGAGCCTGAATATGAACCACAATCAATGTCCATAAACGTAGTAAGGACATTCTTAAAACGGTACATGTGACATCAGTGGTTAAACCATAATTTTATGAAGCTACGAGAATACTTTGTGCACAAAGAAAACCAAAATAACAACTTTATTCAACAATTACAGTTAAATTAATTTTACGGTTGAACCACTAAAGGCACATGGACTGTTTTAATGATGTCTTTACTATGTTTCTGTGTGTTGATCATGTTAGGATCCTTGCTGTCTATGGAAGGGTCAGAATTAGGGCTGCACAATTAATCACATTCGATTAACATGCGCATCACCTCAGTAAAGCCAGTTCCATGATTAGTAGTAAATCCCCATCAGCTGCTTTCAGATTGAGCGGCATTCACTACACAGAGCAGTAGTTTACTTTGATTTCAAACGCAATATCGCCTAGCTTTTCAGTGAAATACGGCTCTATATATTGAATGCAGCTCAATCTGAAAGCAGGTGATAGTGATTTACTACTAATCACGGGACCGGCTTTACTGACGAGATGCGCATGACAATCGCATGCAGTTAATTGCTCAGCCCTAGTCAGAAAGCTTTCGGATTTCATCAAAAATATCTTAATTTGTGTTTCGAAGGTGAACTGAGGTCTTACGGGTTTGGAATTACATGAGCGTGAGTAATTAATGACAGAATTTTTGGGTGAACTATCCCTTTAAATGCTTAGTATTAAATGCTCATTGAATAAATCTGCCAAAACATCCCCTTTATGTAAAAACACCACAATGATAACCATGTGTAACTGAAATGGTTCTCTTCATAACTGAACATTAAATACTATTAAGTCTCCCTCTTTGCTCTCTCCATTAAGACCCATGCAAAGTATACAGAAGTACAGTTTCAGTCATTTCTACAGCAAAAATAAATTGAGCTCTAGTGTACATACTTGACTATGTACAAAATAGCTCAATATTTTAAGTTATTATTTGTTAAAATTAATAAAGTTAATATTTGCCCTTGATAATTTTGATAAGTTTGATGTTCAGTAGTCTTAACATGAATCTTTTATTTTTTATTTTTTTCCCAGTTAACTCACAAATGGTTCTGATGTAGTTTCCATGCAGTTTGTCAGTTAAAGTAATCGCATTAAAAATAAATAAATAAACATATTGCATGTTTAATGATCATATAAGAAAAATGCTGTTTAACATAGTTTGTATTTAGAACCACTGGACTAGTAGTAGATAATAACATCATTTCCACACACACAGAGAGAGAAAGAGAACAATGACGTTTGGGCAGTGAACAGTGAAGGCAGTGACAGACTAGCTTTCTGAACAATATGAGCTTTTGAATATGGGCGCAGAAGCCTGTAGTCTCCCTGGAGCCTGTGCCAGCTGGTGTTAGCTCCAACAACCTTAAACATGCAGTAGAAACACCACTGTGTCATCTGCTTACTCACTCCAGAACACACATGCAGAGAAAAACATAGCTATTATTGTTTTTGTATGTGTGGTTATTGCCACAAAAAGCTTGTAACAAAAATCTTTTTAAGCAGCCTAATTTAGAGTGAAGATAAACATTAGAGTGACCTTGCTATACTGATCTGCCATCAGATCAAAAGAAGCTGGACAATAATGGGTAAGACATTAATCTCTGATTAGTAGATATACAGACAAAAAAAATATATGCGCAAATAAATAAATAACACTAAAAATGTTCTTACCAAATACCTCATCCTGTGACTCCGGTGAGTCTGTTGGGATGTGTTCAGATACTGTTGATGATCCTTAAAAAAAATACAAATACAAAGTTTTACATTTACAACCAAATAATGCTTAAATAATACACAAATTGTGATTGCACTGAAACATGAAATAATCAATGATTTCTCCTTTTTTTAAAGTAATGTTATATCAACAAAACCTAAATATTCAAGCACTGTACATGTGTACACAAGTTTCCTTTTCCTTCTGTAGCTTTCTGAAGTGAAATGAGACCAGATATTTAATCATAAAACTGACTAAAACCTAAAACTGGTATTTTCCAGTGGTATAATCCAATAAACAGGTTAAGGGCAATTTAAACTTCTGTGTCAGACCTACACTGTAGCCTTAGTGTAGATCACAACATAATAATAAAAAGATATCTGCATCTGCTATGAATGTTATAAAGCTTGATTGCTTAAAGAATCAAATGAAAGATGATAACATACATTACGTGAAAGGTAAAGGAATCTACAGATCTAAAAATTTTCAAAATTATCTAAAAATAAACAATATAATGGTAATACCAATCATAATTTGAGAAATAAACAGATGTCTTGACATCAATGCAGCTCTATGAACTATGATCCGTGTAGACCACTGTGCAAAGGCTACGGCACAGGACCAGTGCAAAAGTTTAACAGGTCCTTTAAAAATGTGTCCAGAATACAAAGTCAGGTGTTTCACAGAAAATCAAACAGCTTGGAATACAAATGCTGCATTTCACTTGAAAAAAAAATTAATAAATAAAAATGATATTATGCTAGTGTAGCTCTGTCTGCATAGGAGACTAAAAATGTGTTTAACTAGTACTCATAAATCTATGCAAATGTGCAACAAATAAGATATCTATTAACACTGGGATATTTTTGTAATCCTGGTACAAGTGGGTCTTTTGCCTGGGTTGTCCTTTCTCTTTCTTTTTTTTTTTATAACTACACTGCACTACACTTGATCCAAATGTTAAACTGCATGCGAACACTTGTTTTCACAACACACTCTAAAATGCACAGTAAAGGCATTCAAAACACACTGTCAACTAGGCATGGGCCGGTATAAGATTTTGACGGTATGATAACCTTAAGCAAAAATCTCACGGTTTAAGACCATTTGAAAAAAAGCTTGCCTCCAGTATGACTAATTATCTGTGCTATCTAGCAATGACTGGTGCCCCCTAGGGAAGTGGATGAGTACTCCGCATATAGGGAGTGGTGCTACTGGTGGTTGTATATATATATATATAGAGAGAGAGAGAGAGAGAGAGAGAGAGAGAGAGAGAGTTTTATAGAAGTGTTTTAAGAATTGAGAAGGGTAGTTAAAAGTGGTAGTTATTATTAAAATTATTATAGAATTTTTTTTTTTTTGTAATTTGCCTACTTGTTGAAAATGAATTTATTCCTAGTGCCTGTGTGTTCAAGAGAACTAAAGCATCCCCTTCTGGAAAAACCTACATGAAACAGAATACAAAAAGCAGCGAATGGGGAAACCACTGTTGCACTTTAATAATAATAAAAAAACCTTTTGATAGTGATCGGTGACAGATGTTTTATGTCTGTGGGCGACAGCATTCTGAGATGTACTGTAATAGTAGCCAATTATTTGGATGATAGGCTTTGACTCCAGCATTTCAGAATCACTAGAGCAACCGTTCTTTTCTCCTCTGAGCATATTAATTAGTTGCATGACTTCTTGAGGCAAAACCATTTTTTATTTATACGTTTATTTTTACGTGCTTCTAGTAATTGGATGTGCTTCCATTGTATTTTATGCACGTCTGCTTACCAAATAAAAAAAATATACCATATAAAAAATATTTATATATAAAATATAAAAATAAAATAAGTGAATGTATACACAAATATACGCATTTTTGAAATTTCATTTGATAGTTGAAGTTTCCAGATCTATTCGCATCTTGTAGTTTTAATGTAAAAATCTGCATAAAAATATGTCCAAACCTGGATAGTGAAATCATAAAAATGTGGCTAAGAAAATGTATTCTTCTTGGATTTTATTGCAAAACCTTTTATTAACAGTGTGAAATATTACTAAAAAAAATGGTGCAATTGTTAAGTATAAAAAAAAAAAAAAAAAAAAAAAAAAACATTTTGCCCACCCCCATAAAATATTCAATTTAAGCACTGCATACCTGACTACCTTTGTAGGTGGTTTGAATGAACAGATCACAAAAAGTTTCAGATGCCATTTATGCATCATTTGGATATGATCACTTGGTATTGGTCACTCAAGACATGCTAATGCCAAGTGCTGCATCATGGCATTGATGGAATATGTGATAAACACATGAGGGCAAGCAGCAGTTCTGAAACACAGCATAGCTTTAAATGTAAATGCAACATTTATCTAAGCATCATTCTCCATCCTGTCTTATCAGCTGATATACAGGGAGTGATTATCTCACTGTAACAGGACATTTACTACCAAGTAGTTGGTAATTTCAAGTAATTTGTGTAATCCATGATTATCAACAAGAGGGCAGCATGTAGCTTCTGCTGTACTGGGATCTAATGTAACACTCACTGTACACTGAGACACATACTATAGCACCTTAGAGACTATATAATGATATCTTGGCTTGATTTTAGGGTTTGTAGCTAATCTCTTCATATTTGAAGATGCTAATGTCTTGCCTTAATGGATATATTCCCAAACAGTATTGAATGGCTGTCCTTTGATTAGCTGCTTCATGCGTTTTTGAAACACTATAGGACATTTATCAGCATGGATATCTGAAGCAGCTTTTATAATTTCTCACCGAGACACATGTGAGAGCAGTCTTTGCATCCAGGATGGTGAATGGCTTGATTTTGTCAACCTGTCTGCAGTTACTTAATCTAACGTGAAGAGGTGACGATCATAAATGGTGTACTTACTTCTCCCCCAGGATGAAGGTTAAATTACTGCAACATAATGCAAGGCACTCGATTATTTTTATTTTTTTCCTCTCATCACTGTTGTTGTAATGTATTGGGAAGCCAGAATACGTATCCATCCACAGAAACATACATAAGCTGTCTGTTTTACGTGTTATTTGTAACAAACCATATTACAGGTACCTTGTCAGATTTAAATTGAACTGCGGTGCAAGTTTTTTTCTTTTACAGAGAAACGTTACACCGCTAGTATGTATGCATGAATTTATTTATTTATCAGCTAATATTTAAAAATAGGCCAAATAAGTGATCTATTTACAGCTATAATTTTTAGTAGCAGTAGTAGTTTTTTATTATTAAAATCTTTTAAGAGTCATAGGGTGGCTCAGATTAAAATGTGGACAAAACAGTCACTCTTTAGATATATTTTTTAGTAGCAGTAGTAGTTTTTTATTATTAAAATCCTGAGCAGCACGGTTTATTTTTTTGTTTCTATCTTTGCTATATTGTATTTATTTGTGCTGTTGCTTGTAGTTGTATTACTTGTTCTTATTTTCTTTATTTTTTATATTCCCTTTTCCCTTGACATAGCATATCCTGAACTGTACTGATGATACAAACTGAACCGTGAGTAATTCGAACCGTTACAGCCCTAATATATACATATAGACAGACAGACAGATATACATACCTTGGGAACAGAAAGTGGCTCATGTTTTCCAAGATGCTGCCCCATGCTCCTGAGAAAAAATGGAAAAAGCAATGTTTATTAATAATTAGAAGGGCAAAAAAAGTTACTTTATATAATCAAACTGATATTTGTTTGTGCTACAAAAAACAAACCCTAAAAAAAATGTTGCATTTTAATTCAGATTAACTACTTGATTAATCAAACACACTTTGTTAAACAATTTTAATAGCTTACAATGAGGTTCAGGTCTAGCCAGTTGAGATAAAATGAATATTTGTTCTTGGAATAATGTACTATGGATAATCTTATACCATAATGCCACCCTCCTATACAGGCATCCGGTTCACTTTTCTCTGTTCTTAGATACTCAAGACAGCAGCTCTTTCAAAGTTAACCTGGGTATCTCTGTATTTTGTCCCATTCTTGTTTGGCAAGAAACGTTGATCACTCAAAGCATCTGTCCACTCAGATATAGCTTCCACTTCATAGTTGAAACAACAGTGCCCTCTTGGAAATCCAAACTCTTGTATCCTTTTGCTGTGAAATATTTCCTTAATATCTTCGGACGGCTCCTTAGCCTTAGAAATTCATCAAAAATAATAATCCAAGAATGACATGTATGACATTAGATGAATCAAGGATTAAGAGCTCCAAGTAAGAAAGAAAATCATAATGGTTTGGAATGACATTTTTAAAGGCAAGAATTCATCAAAAACAGACACTTCCATTGAGACACTCTGTTGTTTCAAATGAGCCAGTGGTGGTTATCAAGGCACAGGATGCAAAGGTATACAACATTTTTTTCCTTAATTTTTCTGGAGTCTCTAGTTACTGTCAAGGTCCAGGAAAGTATGAAAAGCATCGTCAGAATAGTCCATCTGCCATCAGTGGTTCAACCGTAACGTTGTGAAGCGACGAGAATACTTTTTGTACATGAAGAAAACAAAATGGCGCTATGCTGATTTGGAGAGACACAGAGGAGAGGAATTGTTGAATAACATAGGCCAAAATGGCACTACGTTGATTACAAAAAGTATTCTCGTTGCTTCACAACGTTACGGTTGAATCACTGATGGCAGATGGACTAATTCTGACGATGCTTTTCATACTTTCCTGGATCTTGACACTGTTATTTATTTGGCAGTCTATGGGACAGTCTCAAGCCTCCCTGTTTTCATCCAAAATATTTTAAATTGTGTTCCAAAGATGAACAAAGCTTTTACTGTTTTGCAACGACATTGGGGTAAGTGATTAATTACAAAATTTTCATTTTGCAGTGGAGTAACCTTTTAAGTATAATTATTAAATAGAGCTAAACTTATCAATAACAGAGATATGAGATTTAATTTGTGATTGCAGCTGATTTTCAGCTAACGCTGTGTGGCCTCTGCTGAAAAAAACAATAGACACCATCACAAAATTTGTAATGGTTTTGCTGGTTATAATTAGTGGTCGACCGATATTGTTTTTTTAAGAGCCGATGCTGATATCTTGGAAAGCAGGGAAGACGATATAGCCGATGTAATGGACTGTAATGGACCCAGTGGGTTTCTACTGGTAATTGGTCACCTTCTATTTTTGGCTTGTTAAAACCAATAAATCTTAATGGAATGTTCCCCAAAACACAATGCAAAAAAACATTTTTTAATGGTTTGTAATGGTATTTGTAGTGGAAACTATTTGAATTTTCTGTGATGGTTCTACTGTTTTTTTCAGCGGGGCGCGTCAGTCATCACATTAAGAGTGTACCTAATTACAGGTGCCTGCAACACTTCTTTAGAGTGACGTTTCCTGTGGGAACCTATAGTTGAATACTGAGGATTGTGTAATGCTGTGTGTGTGATATTTCGTAGATCTTTCACGTGATGGGGATTCGGAGAAATGATTTCATCGGAAGCGTGTTGCGGACCTCCGTCAGAAGAGGGCGAGATTTCATTAAAACAGTGGGCAGGTGAGACACCCTCGATCATAATCGAGCTGTTTTGAATGGTTAGTGAGACGCCGCCTTTGGTTTCTCAACACATCTATTACTCTCGACGAAAAAACGACTGTATGTTGCCCACATTAGTTTCCATCTGAACAAGAGAAGTAAACGCGGAAATTGATAGTTCACGGTCGTGTTTTCACCTGAAAGACTGAAAATATTCAGCATTATTCGATTATAATAAAGCTTTAACGCTTGTATAGCTTGAAGCATTTACATTGTGCAACTGTTAACACTTCGAGGGCACTCTCGATGAAAAAAAAAAATCCCATAGAGTATGTCTTCCTGTTAGTAATCTGTAATGTGTTCTACTGGTAACACAAAATAATTACTAAAAAAAAGATTATAATTAAAACGTAAAGCACAATAGTATTGCAACCGCTGGACGGTTATCCCCTCACATCTGCTCGACACGCGCTTGTTTAGTGTAGTATACGCAAATAAAACTGTGACATATCGGGGCCTCTGGCTACACGGAAAAACAAATGCTCATGTTAACATGAACGTCGTGCTGAACTGTCCTGAAAACCTTGCAATCTGCTTTAATGAGTGAGTAACAGTGACAGAAAGAGCGGCTAGCATGCGTCCATAACATCTGGCACAGAAGTTGAAAAGGTGGCCGCAATATGAAGCCGAACCGCGACACAATACAAGTAAGTCCAGTCATTACAGAAACAGAACCACTGACTACAACATCTGCTCAGCTAGAAAACAAATTGAGCGGAAATAGAGCATATTTTACGCAAAGGCGACGGCACCGTATAAGATGTCGTGATTTGACGAACAGGCACACAAACACACACATAGACGTACTTGTTTGCCCAAACGCGTCCAAGCGATATGTAGATTACAAGTTTCGGCTGCTTGCCTCAGCAGTACGTCAATAAATCCACATCTGCCCAAATTATATTTTTGTAGGCTTTGTTTTTCTGTTTCAGCTGCATGTGGTTTTGATGGATGATCCACTCAACGTTGCTACTTCCTGCTTTTAGGTAGTGCTGTGGGGTGGGGCTATGAACACGTTTACTAACGTACGTCTAGCGTTCTAAATTACTTATAGTATTTAATTATAGATGGAATAAACCTATAGATGGAATGAACCTAACAGAAAACCTTTAGTAGTTTACAACTTAATAGCATATGTGTGTATGTATATATGTATATATATATATATATATATATATATATATATATATATACACACACACAAACACTGAACAAAAATTATAAACGCAACACTTTTGTTTTTGCCCCCATTTTTCATGAGCTGAACTCAAAGATCTAAGACTTTTTCTATGAATACAAAAGGCCTATTTCTCTCAAATATTGTTCACAAATCTGTCTAAATCTGAGTTTGTGAGCGCTTCTCCTTTGCCGAGATAATCCATCCACCTCACAGGTGTGACATATCAAGATGCTGATTAGACAGCATGATTATTGTACAGGTGAGCCTTAGGCTGGTCACAATAAAACGCCACTCTAAAATGTGCAGTTTTACTGTATTGGGGGGTCCGGGGGGGTCTGAAAACCCAGTCAGTATCTGGTGTGGCCACCATTTGCCTCACGCAGTGCAACACATCTCCTTTGCATAGAGCTGATCAGGTTGTTGACTGTGGCCTGTGGAACGTTGGTCTACTCCTCTTCAATGGCTGTGCGAAGTTGATGGATATTGGCAGGAACTGGAACACGCTGTCACATACACCAATCCAGAGCACCCCAAACATGCTCAATGGATGACATGTCCGGTGAGTATGCTGGCCATTCAAGAACTGGGATGTTTTCATCTTCCAGGAATTGTGTACAGATCCTTGCAACATGGGGCCGTGCATTATCAAGCTGCAACATGAGGTGATGGTCATGGATGAA
This sequence comes from Cyprinus carpio, assembly GCF_018340385.1. Taxonomy (NCBI): domain Eukaryota; kingdom Metazoa; phylum Chordata; class Actinopteri; order Cypriniformes; family Cyprinidae; genus Cyprinus; species Cyprinus carpio. The sequence continues at coordinate 1,841,419 of NC_056612.1, forward strand.
TGGCACAACAATGGGCCTCAGGATCTCGTCACGGTATCGCTGTGCATTCAAAATGCCATCGATAAAATGCACCTGTGTTCGTTGTCCATAACATACACCTGCGTTGTTCATAACATTCACCTGCAATTTCACTTAAATGCCTTTGGAGACGGCTTATGGTAGAGAAATGAACATTCAATTCACGGGCAACAGCTCTGGTGGACATTCTTGCAGTCAGTATGCCAATTGCACTCCCTCAAAACTTGCGACATCTGTGGCATTGTGCTGTGTGATAAAACTGCACATTTTAGAGTGGCCTTTTATTGTGGCCAGCCTAAGGCACAACTGTGCAATAATCATGCTGTCTAATCAGCGTCTTGATATGCCACACCTGTGAGGTGGATGGATTATCTCGGCAAAGGAGAAGTGCTCACTAACACAGATTTAGACAGATTTGTGAACAATATTTGAGAGAAATAGGCCTTTTTGTGTACATAGAAAAAGTCTTAGATCTTTGAGTTCAGCTCACGAAAAATGGGGGCAAAAAAAAAAGAGTTGCATTTTTAATTTTGTTCAGTGTGTGTGTGTGTGTGTGTGTGTGTGTGTGTGTGTGTATATATAAAGGTGTGTGTGTGTTTGTGTGTGTTTAAGTAATTTGGTCACAGAGTCCACACCATCTCGGTCTCTCCGCTGAGCTGTTGTAAACTCAAAAACTATGGGTGGGAGTCTTTTGATTGTTTTAAGAAATTACTCAAAACATATCTCTTTAGTGAAGCTTTTAAGTTATAATCTTACAGTTGTTGTTGTCATTGTTGTTATTGTGTTGTCATTGTGCTTGCTATTATGTATTAGTGTTGTTCTTTTACTTTTGTTTTATACTGTTGTAGCACCTTGAGTGTAAGAAAGGCACATTACAAATAAAATTATATATATACATACATACATACATACACATACATACATACACATACATACATTTAGGTGCATCTAAAAAAATGTGAATATCATGAAAAAGTTTTTTTTTCCATATAAATTACATGCATCCCTCTAAATTGTGTAGAATGCATTACATTAAAAGACATTTACGTAAAAATAAAAAAAAACATCAAGTTATGTAACAAACGTTTTCTTAACAACTCTGAATATAGGAGATTCCTGCTTTAATGTTAAAAGAGCCAGTCCTGTGTTTGTCTACTGTAGAATGTTCATGTGCATTAGCTCAGTCGGCCTGAAAAATTTGTAATTTCATCTAAAGTACATTTGATTCCACCATCGTTGTCAGATATTATTTCTTGGAATGTAATCTTGTCTCTTGATCCCACTAAAGTAGCTAGGAGCTGTACTTGCATGTCTGAAAACAGCTGCCCGTGGGAAGAATTTCTGAGGAAATTCCGTAGGATGGGAATTCATATTGATAATCATGATGAAACCTCCACCTGATTTGTGAAACAGCAAGCCATTCAGGAGAGTAGGCTATAGTTAGAGTTATGTGTAGGGATGGTAAAGGAGATAGGGGCCAACCAGAGGGGTGGCTTTTGGAGGCCATTTCATACACCAGTTGCACTCAAAGGGTATTTTCACACTGCACTTAACCCTGCATTATTGTTGTTTCATACCCTGCTTGTAGAAAAACATTTTACACCCGGGGTTATGAAAACCTGTTCCACATTGCAGTGTACAGTGTGAAACGATGCAGTGTTAGAATGTTATGGCTAGATAGCAACAGACAATGGGAGTACAGAAGAGACTGTTTCATTCTTACCCTTAAGGTCTGAAAAGTCCATATAGGAAAAACTTGGTAGTAGTCGGCATTACTGACTCTGTATTATACATTGTAATTTAAGGAAGCAATGCTAGAGCCTTAATGTAAGGTCAAAATACAGGTCACTTGCTGTATTTGCCCAATTTATGACACTGACCCTGCAAATATGCAAATAAGAACATTAACACAGTGTTTAGGAGTGTGAAATGACATCTTGTGAATATGCAGGATTAATTGTTAACCCCAAGTAAATTAAATTGTGAACAGTGTGAAACATAAAGCAAAATGGATTCTATTTAGCCAGGTTTTGAAATGATCCAGGGTTTACTATTTCAAGTGTGAAAAGTCCCCAAAAATGTGAGTTTTACTGAATCCTCTGTTGTCCACGTTTTGTTGCAATAAGAGGCCAACAGTATACATTTCGGATGTGTCCTTTAACTGAAGCTACATCTAATCCGGATACATTCAAAAATGTTTTTTTAGTTTCAAAACACTTTCTGTCTAGCATTTTCAAGCGGTGTCCACAGAAACATTGGAAAACATTAAAATCACCTTGCTGCATTTGTAAAATGTAATAAAAGCTCAAAGAGATAATACAAAGAGACAAGACATAATAAAGATCTCACACTATTCTTCTGGCACAGTTATTTTATTAGCAAAATATCCCACCACTCACAGATTTGTTCATAGCACTCAGTCCCCACTCCATGTATGGTCTAAAACACGATTGCCCTCATGTTGCCACAAGGCAGTAGCATTTATCTTCACAAGAAAGAATGAATAGCACATAGCAGGCAGTGTTATACATAACGGTATCTATCTTGACAATATGTGTCACATGACTAAATGTATCATCTTTTTCAATTACATCCGTTTTCACACTAAACACATTTTCAAATTTATCCACTTGGGAAAGCATCTTCAAAAAGCTGGTTTTGCAGGTAAAAACACCATCTAAGTGGGAGAGAAGGTCAAAACATACAGAAAAAAAATGCATTTTCAAATAGATGAAGCATGGCCCATGTATTTCTGGTCTTGAAGTCTTTACTAATGAGCTGAATCAGGTGTTAATTAGTAAGAATTTAAAAATGTGTTTATGTGATTCCAGAGTGCCTTTTAATCTGTAACTTTCCTTCCATTATTATTTTAGTTTATTCAGTTTATATCAGCATGTTAAAGCATGTGACAATAATAAGAAACAAAACTTTAATAACTTGTTAAATTATTAGTTATCAGTAGTTAGTCTTAGCTTTTTTTTCTCTAGTTCTGAATGCAGTAAAGTTTTGTTCAGAATACATATAATGCACATTGGTGGCCGTCGTGGCCCAATTGATAGAGAGTCGAACTTGTAACCCGAAGATTGTGGGTTCGAGTCACAGGAATTGTCGGTGTGGGAAGTGAATAACCAGCACTCTCTCCACCTTCAATACCATAACTGAGGTGAGACTCTTGAGCTACTGTGTGTGTGCACTTAGGTTAAGTGCACATACACGTAAACAAGTATGTGAAATGGATTGCAATGTTTACGATTCATATAAACAGAACTTTCAGAATCTGTAATCAGATCTGAGTCATTCTGACAAAAATTAGACATATTGACTGCAATATTTGGCCTATCTTTTTCAGACTAGCTGCAACCCAGATTGCAAAACTGTCTGATTTCATTCAGCACAGGTCATCAGAAAAAGGTAAACTCCTGGGATTTTAGATCTATTGTACCAGGGGTATTTTGAGTTTGTTTATATGAAAATCTTATTAGTTATTTGATTAATTCAACACAAAGATGTATGCAGTAGTCCCAGTTAGCATTTTTAATCTATTTTTTAAGATTTTATTTTATAAAATAAAATCTTAAAATGAGATCTCAATGAGATGATCATTTGAAAAGTAAATCATAACATAAGAGTGTGGGCACACTTGGTCTATGGATCGGCCACCTCAGGGGAAGCTGCAGGTAACTCGGCTGCCTTTTGGGGGAGCTGCAACGCACTCATGTCAGAAGTCAGATGTCAGAAAGAGCTTTATTGCCAAAAAAAAAAAAGCTTTATTGCCATGTTTGCACATACAAGGAATTTGTTTTAGTGTCACAAGCTTCAAGTACACAGAGACAACAAAAACACAGAGATAGTTGGGGTGCACGATAATTCTGAACGTGGATTTTTGCAGCTTATCAGTTAACAACAGCTCTGTGTAGTAACAGCTGCTATATGTGAAATCACGCACCTGATGGAATTTCCCGCTGATTAGAGAACCGGCTTTACTGACGAGATGCACTTTAATTATCAGCCGTTATTTATCGTGCACCCCTAGAGATAATAATAATAATAATTGTGCTGCATCCCAATTTGCCTACTTATACTATGCCCTTTAAGTATGTATTGTTTTGTGAAGAAAAAGTACACACTTTTGAGTGTATAGCAGAAAAGTTGCCGAGCGTTGGGACATACTATCGCGTCATATAATTAAGTCTTTACGAATGCTCTGTGACACAGTTACTGTAAACTGGCCTGTCAATCATCTTGTCAGACATCCTGCAACTTTCATTTCATTTAATTTACTACCCTATCGGAGAGAAAAAAATAGTCTTAACATTTTGATCTGTCAGTCGTGAGTGTTTCATGCGGTGAACTTTTTGTATAATGATGCATTTAAAAGTTACTGGTTTATAAAAGTCCACGTTGTTGCAGATAAAATATAACACAGATAACATTATATATATATATATATATATATATATATATATATATATATATTAGCAAAGTTAAATGTTGATTAACTCAGACCCCTGTATCTAAACTTGTCTACTTAAAGGGACATAACACACAGTTTCACCCAATCTCATGTTTATCCTGAGTACCTATAAAGTAGTATTGCATTCTTCATATCTCCTAATAGTCTTTAGTTTTATCATATTTATAAAAGAAAGATATAGCATTTACGATTCTCTCCAAAAACAGCCTAGCTCCTGGATGCACACCGGCGGGTCTAAAGTGTGACAAGCACTTAAGCGCCAATTAAAAACAAAAAACAGACATGTGATGCTGTTTCACTTACCGTTTGCAGTTCTGAATCATGACCATGATCTTTTATCGATGGGACCACTCCATCTATTACATCTTTCAGTATCAAACGATGTGCAAATCCAGCATCGAACTGGGCCTTGTTTATAAAACGTTTGTCAAAAACTCTGTTGCTGCCCCAGAAAAAAAAACTGCATCCACTGTTTACGTAACGCTGGGTTCTTTTGGGAAGCTGAACAAGGTTATCTTTCCCTTACATCCAAAAACAAACTTCTTTGGAGACATTCTTCTCAAGCAAGTCCCGCGCAGTGCTGCCAAATGAAGTGTGTTGATGGGTGCGCTTTTGCTCTCGCTCTGGAGTGTGTTTCCCAAAAACAACTATGGTTGCAAGTTCTGTCGTTACCAATAGAGTTTAATGGAAATAATAACCATAGTAACCAATAATGCTTTTGGGAAACGCAACCCTGGTCGATGTATGCACGTATGTGCTCTTCCAGGAGAAATGCCCATAAAAGGAGTTTCACACTTCATTACGTCATGAAGATCCATGCTGAAGAAAAACTTTTCAGAAATTGTACAAAACCATACAGAGTGCATTTGGCACAAAAATACTCTGTTCTACATCCAAATAGTTTTTTGAAACATTGGCCATGTTTAGCATAAGAATCCAACTCTTTAACAGTATAAATAACTCAACATGCATGAAATAGCATTAGACACTCCTTTAACCAAGTCATCATGTTTGTAGTTTTTTTAACACATTTTTAGTTGTGTTTGTAGTTCTGAACTGGATCCTTCTACAAAGCGCAATAGGTTGTGGGCAGTATTAGCCTTTAAAGTGTGCATGGATCCACACTTCGAAAATTTACCGGAGTTAGTAGATTATCCAGGGAACTTTTGACATACTCTTTTTAACATACTATGCTTTGGGACACTTATTCAAATCTTGTATACTATTTAGGATGGATAGTATGTACAAAGGGACGCAGGGTTGTTGGTCTGCTGGTCCTAATTTGTGGATGATTGTGATGTTAGGTTCTGTTCATGGAGAATCCAAAAGCAGAGCTAGTAACAAACAAAAACTTTGCTAAAAAGACAGCTAATAGGAAAAACCACAGGCCACCAACCAATCAAAGGGGAAGATCAGGACCAAGGTCAGCAACAGGCAGGGGAGCAGAAAATTCACTAAGTCTGATGGCTGGAGCAGAATCAAAGCAAGTAAGTACTGCCAAAGCAAGACCTAAATACAGGATAAACTCTATTACAGTTGGAAACACAGAACACTCTGGAACAACAAAATTTGGCACAAAATAGGTCAAGAACAGGATGAAAGAGTACAAAATAAATAGGAAAGAAAGCACACAAAGAGCAGGAAAAAAAATTAACAAAATGAGAATAGACAGAATGTTAAACACAAGGGCGTGGTAAGGGAGAAAATAAGGTGCAAAAAGATGAGCAGATGGCCAACACAAATAAAGACAAAGCCATGTGCTCAAGTACAAGACAAATAAATAGGGACATGAAACGAAGACAATAAGGAGGGGGCTGCTAGAGCAGGATACGGACACAAATACTGCTGCCCTGGATCTGCTGTGACATAAAGCTTGTGCATATAAACCTATGAAAACATATTCTTGAGCTCGGTATCCACAGTTATGGAGTCAGGATAGTCTCAATGTAAGTATATATATATTTACAAAATATGAATCAAAAATGTATGTACATTGACAACAAATATTTCCACAAAATACAGCTTGCAAATGTGCAACTAAATTCAGATAATGTGATAACTCAAAAAATTAGTATTCACAAATTTTTTTCATTTTTTTTTTTTTTAATGAATCTGCATTTGCACATTGTGACTTCCTTTCTTGTTACCATTTACAATTACATTTTTATGGGCATTCTCTTTAGCCAATCAGATGTGAGTTTATTAATCTGCCAATCATAAGGCTTCACAGTTCAATTTTCAGACCATGTGGAGTAATGCAAAAATGAAAAAAATTTAGCCAAACATTAATTTTTCCATTTTTTCAACTGCTTCATAAATGAACAATTGCCATTTTTCTTTCTTTTTTTAAATTTTACTTTTGCTAAATTGTGACTTTTGCTAAATTCAGAAATGATCATTTGAATAAATAAAATCTAAACAATTTTTCTTTTTTTATCTTACAATTTGCGCTGTGGGCTGTACCATTAGCGTGCGGTGTGGCCGCTGACTGTTTCATCTTCGGAATGCAAATTAAGATATTTTTGATGACATCGGAGAGCTATCTGACCCTCCAATAGACAGCAACACAACTGAAATGTTCCCAGTTCCAGAAAGGATGTAAATACATCGGTAAAACAGTCCATGTGACATCAGCGACTCAACTTCAGTTTTGCGATGCTACGAGAATACTTTTTTTGCACAAAGAAAACAAAAATAACATAATTTACTCAATCATTCTTCTCCCCAAAGTTATGTCTTCCACCATTTTCCACGGCTGTTTAACTTTTTCAGCTTTGTGATACTCTTTTATCACAGTACAGTAACAATCTTTCATAGACATTAGTTTAAACTCAATAAATATAAACAACATATTATTCATGCATTTGACTTCTAGGTTTGTATTGCTCAAGCAAGTGGCAACATATTTAAACAGCACACAACCTACTTTTCTTACGTTGAAGCTATCACAAACATTTTAAAGAGGTCATATAATGCAATTTCAAGTTTTCCTTTCTCTTTGGAGTGTAACAAGCTGTTTGTGAATAGATAAGGTCTCTAAAGTTGCAAAAGAGATATTCTTTATAAAAGACTCGTCCACACCCTCCTAAAACACCTCATTTAAACACGCCCCCACATGTCTACTTCACTAATCGATGTGGGAAGATTTGCATAATGCTGCCCAAATGTTAACGCAATGAAAGAAGGCGTAACTTTGATTCTCGCTGTTGCTGCCGGTGCAATGTTGTGGAGACGCTGTATCGTTGTGAAAGTGAAAATACTTTGTTTTGCCTTCCAAAAGAGGACACAACTAGAAATAAGTGGTTAAGTTGTATTTTCAACACTGTTCCAGAACAGTAATATAATATTAACAAATATTCAGATGTGTGCAGCACATTTTATGGAGGACTGTTTCCTGATCCTGGGAGAGAAGACTACAATGCCAGCTGTTCTGACTCACAGTCTGTAAGCACATTTACATATTTAAAGGATTTGCCACTGATGATTCAAACGCAAGTTTTGAGCAGTGTAGAGTAGCGCTTGTTGTTTGTCGTTTCTCCGATCACAAATGCAGAAATGGTTTTATGTTTATGTGGCGTGATGCAACGTAAAAATACAGTATAAGTAATTTTAATCAGTAATTATGCCCCCACTGGATTTAACAAATGGCTCGTTTGTAATGCGTTTTATTGATTTTGTCTTATTGACACAGTATGACAAGGGGCATAACATTTCTGTCACACGCTTGAGGCATTCGGCTAATCACAAAGCACTGGATAGCTGGCCAATCAGAGCACACCTCGCTTTTCAGACCGATGAGCTTTGTAAAAAACGACACGTTACATTTTTGATTTATTTAGTCTTTTTTATGTGCTGATTTATTTTTGGTGATTTAAATGAAGTGTTTACTTTTGCTTTAATTCTCGGGCACTGACTCATTCGCTAAACTGAACATCCAATTGGAGTTCTCATTCTCGCCGACGGTACTGACGGCGATTCAACATGTTGAATCAGGCAAACTGCCACCAACGTGAGCCTGACGAGAGCCAACGAGTAGAACACACCAAACAAACTAAAAAAACGTGTTTACTGTGAAACACAGTAGACTTTAATTGAAATGACTACATTTCCCTGTCAATCCATGTTCATTTTTACCACGAACAATGCGCTATCACTTTAATTCAGTGTGTGCAGCACAGCAAAAATAAACTCGTTGTGTGAACGATCGCTGCAATGCTGCAGACGCACTGCTCCTGGAACGCACTGACGGACCGCAACCGCGTGCAGTGTGAATGCTCTAATCCGTTAACATGTGCGGACAAAAATATGCAATGCAGACGGAGTATGTGTGAAACAGGCTTTACTGTCATGGTTTCTGTTAATCTGGACTTTGTTTTCCTTTTGCATCGTTTCCCTTGTTGTGTTGATTATATTATTCAGTGTGCCTGTAAGTTCCTGTATGTTCACTTTGAGTTTGTCTGGTCTTACGTCTACAGGTCTTAAATGTTGCTGTGCTATGTTGTGTTTGGATTTACCCTTATTGGATTAAAGACATCCCAGACAGCAACCAGTTAAGAAATCCATGCAGGCCAGATGTGGGCCGGATCTGGGCCATGATATGTAATCTTTCATCTTCGTTGTGTGCTCTTTAACACAGCGTAGCAGTGGCACTTACAGACTTACTGTGTAGGTAAAGTCTGAGTGAGAAGCATTTAGGTTCAAACTTGTGAAGAACTGTTTTTAAAGTATTGGAATGTCTTTGAATATTTATCTGTGACATTTGAATTTCTGCTCATGCAAAACCTGGGTCAGGATGATTTTACCAAGTAGGACACATTTGATGCATAACTCAGTTAAGGCTTTGTAACGGGGCTGATGAGACATGAGACATGAGGATCCATGTGCAAAGCTTTATTCTTAAACATGGTCAAAACAGGCAAGGGTCAGACAATGGCACACAGGTATATCGAGGGCAAGACAATGGTAATCCAAAGCGGGCGTGGTTGATCGGCGGCTAACAGTATCCAGAGGGATTGACAAGGGGGGAAATCCAGTAACATGAGCAATTGTCCAGGCGAGGTGCAAACAAAGTCTGAAACAGAAAGGCAAAGGGTTAATCCAATATAAACAGGTAAGAATCAGGTAACACAGAAAAGCAGGCAAGGCAAGACTATGACTAAGAACTAAGGACTGGAAGCTAGGGCAGAAAACTGGCTCTGTAAGGTGCTATCACTAGAAAAGCGATATATGGAAACAATACTTGGCAGTGAATGGTGGTGTGAGACTGATTTATATACTGTGTTGTTGGTAGCAGCTGTGTGTGATTGGTTTCAGGTGAACTTGTGATTAGTGCAATGGAGCATGGGAAATGTAGTCCAGGATGATGTGTAACAGTCTGAAGTTCATGGACAGGATTCGTGACATAGCCCCCCACCCCCAAGGAGCAGCTTCCACATGCTCCTAAGACAGGAGGGTGGTGGAGCGGAGGCGAAACGGGGGAAGGATGGAGGTCCAGGTCCATATGGAAGTGGAGAGACCCGAGACTGAGGCAGAGTTGGCAGATCAGAGCACCAAAGCAGAACCGGTGGACAGGAAGCCAGTGTGGAGCCAGCAAAGCAGATGGAGCTGAAGACCACCACAGCTGGGCAGACAGGTCCGAAGATCCCCACGGTGGAGCAGAAGACCACCAGAGCAGAACATAAGACCACCAGGCCAGAGCAGACTGAGCAGAATACCACCATGGAGGAGCAGAAGATCACCAGACCAGACAGAGCAGAAGACCACCACGGAGGTGCAGAAGACAACCAGGCCGGAGCAGACAGAGCAAAAGACCTCCACAACAGAGCATACAGGACAACAGCCCACCAGGGCAGAGCAGGCAGAGCGGAAGCCCACCAGGCTAGAGCAGAAGGCCAGCAGCACGTGGCCGAAGACCACCACGACAGAGCAGACAGAGCTATGGCCCACCATAGCTTGTTGGCAGACCACCACGGTGAACCGGAGTGATCAGGAACCAATGGCATGAACTGGGGCCTAGGGTAAACTGAGATAAGAGAGACAGACAGAGCATATACAGTTTCAAGGACCAAAGTAGAGAACACAGAAAGTTTGTCAATAGTCCCCCTGAAGACCACTAAATGGGCAGACTGGCAAGGCAGATGGTTCAACAGACACATTTGGGAAAATGGAACATGCAGACAGTTCATAAATGTTCTCTATGGCAATGACAGGGTTAACAGGAAAGACATGAGGTGCATTTATAGTTTCTGGGCTCATGACAGGTAGGGTTAAGGGTTCAAAGGCAGATTCAAGACAATTCACCATCCACCCCCATGGCTGGTTAAGAACAGGATAAGAGTTCAGAGATGGCCTTCTTGGCCGGTTCAGAGCAGGATAAAAGTTCATAAGTGGCCTCCGTAGCCTTGACAGAACAGGCAAGGAGTTCACAGATGGCCTCCATAGCCGTTACAGGACAGGCAGAGAGTTCACAGACCGCCTCCTTGGCTGGGACAGAACAGGCAGAGAGTTCACAGACGGCCTCCTTGACCGGAACAGAACAGGCAGAAAGTTCCTGAATGGCCCCTGTTGCTGCAACAGGATAGTCAGGGAGTTTACAGGCCATATCCTTAGGGGTGGTAGACAAGGCTGAGAGTTCAGTTATTGCCTCCTCAGTTGGTTCAGAGCCAGACAAAAGTTCAGAAGCGGCTTCCGTAGCCGTGTCAGGACAGGAAGAGGGTTCACAGATGGCCTCCATAGCCGTGACAGGACAAGACGAGAACTCACAGGTTGATACCACTTACACCTCTGGAGGTTCTGCAGCAGATGTCACTACCTCTGGAAGTTCTACAGTGGTACCAACAGAAAACAGGGGAAGTTCATTCACTTGTGATTAGTGCAATGGAGCATAGGAAATGTAGTCCAGGGTGTTGTGTAACAGTCTGAAGTTCATGGACAGGATTCGTGACAGGCTTGTCCCAAATAATATATATTTATGGTTTATTTGGGTAATTATTAGCTAAAATGTGGCGGTGTACTGGTCTGCTTGTGGACCACTGCCAAAATGCCACCATTCCATGCAGCATGTGGGCCACATGAAGAATGTGGGGAAGACCAGGGTTAGAATAAAAATCATCGTTTTCCACATTAGGGCCTGTTTTGGTTTATTTGTTTTGCTTACATGCAGCAATGTTAATGTTTACTTAAGGTCCAAATCTGGCAAACAGGACCAGACTGCTGACATGCCATTATTCCAAACGGTATGTGGGTCGGAGCAGGGTGTTGGATCTGGGTCAGAATTAAAATAAATGTTGCCCATATTTGGCCAATTTATTTATTTATTGTCATGGTTGACATGACTTCCTATGGCTTGCTAGTGGCCCAAATTTGGCAAACAGGCGAGGACCACGCAAATGCCATCATTCTACATAGTATGTGGGCCAGATCAAGGTGTTAGATCTGGGCCAGACTTAAAATAAATTGTATCCGTGGCTTGTTCGGTTAGCATGTTCACAAAGCTTAATGCTACATCCGTGAACTCGCTGACGTCAGAGGAACTCGTTCAGAACATGTCCCAGTCTACGTCATCAAGAGCTGACTGTAGCATGGCTTCAGAATGGGTGGACCAGTGCGTCACCACCTTCTGCACCGGGGGTTCTTGAACGAGCCTTTGTTTATATTCCGGTTTGAGGAAAATGACGGCATGGTCCAATTTGCCAAAAGCCGGTAGTGAGCGAGCTTTGTAGGCATTCTTAAACTGAGAGTAGCAATGATCCAGTGTATTCAGTCCTCTTGTTGGACAGGATACATGTTGATAAAAGTTACGCATAACCTGCCTGAGGTTGGCTTTGTTAAAATCCCCCGCAATGATAGAAGCAGCGTCAGGATGTTTGTTAATGTAACCGCTGAGCACATCGTGAAGCTTAGACAAAGCCAAGCTTGTGTCTGCCTGTGGTGGAATGTAGACAGCAGAAACGATGATCGATGAAAACTCCCGGGACAGATAGAATGGGCGGCAAATAATGGATAAATGTTCCAGATGAGGCAAGCAGAAGCGCTACAGAGTGGAGATATTCCTGGGGTCACACCATTTCTTGTTGATCATGAAACACACTCCACCACCTTTGGATTTACCAGCCTCTACTGTCCTGTCCATCCGTAAAACAGAGAAGTTATGAGACGGCATTACAGCAGTGTCCGGGACCGAGGTCGTGAGCCATGTTTCAGAAAATCAATGGATGTTACAGTCCCTAATGTCCCGTTGGAAACTTAACCTGGCTCTAAGTTCGTTCATCTTATTCTCCAGAGATTGGACACTGGCAAGCAGAATGCTCAGGCGAGGAGGACTGTGTGCTCTTTTTCTTAGTCTGTTGCAAATCCCAGCGCGTTTCCCGTGGTGTAAATGCTAGCTACATTTATACATTTACGTCCAGTAGGCTTAAGGCAGACTAAAATGCATGTCTAGTTCAAGTTCATTTGAGCTTTATTGTCATTCCGCTACATGTGTGGACATACAGTGGAATTAAATATTGTGCCTCATAGAACCACGGTGTTACATAAATACAGACATACATATTGAAGTAAAACAGTATAAACCTATACTGACAGATTTTGACTATAAATATACTATATATAAAAGTTTACTTATACATAAGCTAAAAAATACAGACTATACGAATGCTTCACATAATACTATCCCTTACAAAAAAGAAGTTTATTCAAGTGTGCTATTAGTATACTCCTTTTAAACTAAAAATAAGTATGCTTTTAGTTAACTTTTTATGTACTTCTCTGAAATGGGCTTTATGTACTCCTCAGAAATATACTTAAAATGACATTTAAGTATACTTGACTAATACTTACCAAAAGTCTAAATTTGAGCTATACTTGTGCTCCTATAATCCGTGTTTTCATTGTTATATGGTAGAGGGCGCTAGTACACATCATCTGTACAGAATTTCCAAAAAAACACAAGTGAAAAAGAAAAAGAAACAACAGATACTAACACATGTAATCTAACATGATCATCTGACATGAAACAGCATCAAAACTGTAACTTTATGGAACAAAATGTTGACCGATGAAGAGGTAATAATTACAGTCAAGCTTTGGGGTGTTGATCGACTCCATCTACGTTTTGATTATCATTCTGAATCCAATTCATAGTCTTTTTTCAGCTTGTTGTTCAAAATGTTATTTATTTATTTTTTATGAAACTTACCAACATTAAAGTGTTTAAAAAAAGAATGCATGAAGCTAGAATAAAATGTTTTTGTTAACAACCAGATACCCTGTTCTTTCTTTGGATGTTTTGTATGTTCAGATTCATATAACAAAACATATACAAATTAAAACCTAAATAGGGACATGGTAGTAGACTTAAAATATGATGTAAAGTTCACTCAAAGAAAACTTATGAGTATACTTGCACTATAAAACTACTAAACTAGTAGTTTACTAAGACTATACTTCAACGTGTACAAAGTATTTAATTAGTAAACTGTCAGTATACCTATAAGTTCAATTTAGTATAATTGCAGTACAAACTACAAACACAGAGGTAAACTAGTAGTGTACTCAAAGTTTGCTACTGTTATATTTAAAGTATACTTAAAAGTATACTTTTATATACTAGAAAGTGGGCCAATTTAGTCCCAAGGAGTATTGAAACAGCGCGCTTACAAGTATACTACTAGAACACTGATATTTGTATACTTGCTACATAAAGTATACTTAAAAATATACTTGAACTTAACTTAAGTATACTTAATTAAAATAAACTTGAAGTATACTACTTTTTGGTAAGGGTATACCTATACACAATTAACCTACTGATAGATTTTGACTTTAAATACTATATATAAATGTTTACCTATACATAAACTAAAAACAAAATACAAACTATACAAATGCTACACATAAACACTGTACCTATACACAACTAACCTACTGACATATTTTGAATATGAATATACTATATATAAATGTTTACCTATACATAGACTGAAAAGGAAAAATATATAGACTATACGAATGCTTCACATAATACTGTACATGTGCAAAGAGAAACATCGTAAGTCAAGCAGCTGGCTGGGGAATAGTGCAAGATGATTTGTATTGCACGAGCATGTAAACACAGCAGTGTGTGTGAAAAGTGTCTAGTGCGCATAAAGGAGAATTGCACAAAAAAAATGTTTCAGACAGTTTTTCTGTGATGTGGTAAGGTTGGGGGGGTTGTTTCGGTGAAGGAGGGGAGATGGTCCGTGTTTCAGGAGGTAGAGGGTTTGTGTGGGGGTTTCAGAGGAGGGTTGGGTGATTTGAGATCAGGGCTCTCACAGCTTTGGGGAAAAAGCTGTTGAGCAGTCTGGCAGAGCGGGCTCTGATGCTCTGGTCCATCTTCCTGTGGGAGGGATGGGTGGGGTCCTTCACGATACTGTTGGCTTTGCTGGAGCATCGTGTAAGGAAAATGTCCAGGATGGAGGGAAATGGGCACCAATGATCTTTGCAGCTGTATTCACTGTCCGCTGGACGGTCTTGCGGTCTGCTGCACTACAGTTCCCATACCAGACGGTGATGCAGCTGGTCAGCAGACTCTCTATGGTTCCTCTGTAGAATGTGGTGAGGATGGGTGGAGGGAGACTTGCTTTTTTCAGCCGGCGGAGAAAGTGTAGGTGCTGTTGTGCCTTCTTGGAGAGTGACATGGTGTTGGTGGTCCAGGTGAGATCCTCTGCGATGTGCACCCCCAGGAATTTAGCGCTGCTGACTCTCTCCACAGTCGAGCTGTCGATGGTCAGTAGGAGGTGGTCAACAGAGTTTCTCCTGAAGTCCATCACAACCTCCTTTGTCTTCTCCACATTGAGGGACAGATTGTTATTGCCATACCATTCAGCCAGCTGTGCCACTTCCTCTCTGTAGTGTGTTTTATAGCTGTTGCTGATGAGACCTACCACCGTTTTGTCATCTGCGAACTTGATGATGTGGTTGGAGTTGAACTTGGCAGTGCAGTCGTGGGTCAGCAGCGTGAAGAGCAGCGGGCTGAGCACACAGCCTTGTGAAGCACCTGTGCTCAGTGTAGTGCTCAATGTGTTGTGGCCGACACGGGCTGACTGAGGTCTTCCAGTTAGAAAGTCCAGGATCTAATTACAGAGGGAATTATTAAGGCCCATTATTAAGGAATTATTAAGGCTGTTGTGGGATTATTGTGTTGAATGCTGAGCTGAAGTCGATGAACAGCATTCTGACATAGGAGTCTTTATTTTCTAGGTGGGTAAGAGCCAGGATGAGGGTGGAGGAAATTGCATCGTCTGTAGATCGGTTTGGACGATATGCAAACTGCAGCGGCTCGAGTGTGTTGGGGAGGCTGGTTTTTATGTTGTGCATGACTAACCTCTCAAAGCACTTCATCATGACTGGAGTCAGTGCTATGGGACGGTAGTCATTTAAACAGGACACAGGTGATTTCTTTGGTACCGGTATGATGGTTGTGGATTTGAGACATATGGGAATGACTGCCTGGCTCAGCGAGGTGTTGAAGATAACTGTTAGGACATCTGTCAGCTGTGCAGCACAGTCTTTCAGTACACGGCCAGGTTTGTCATCTGGACCTGCAGCCTTGCATGGGTTAATCCTAGATCGGGTCTTCCTTACATCGTCTGGAGACAGACAGATCACCTGGTCGTTGGGAGGTATAGGCAGTTTTTGTGCAGGTGTGTCATTCTGCATTTCAAACATAAATGAATAAAAGTGGTTGAGTGCATCCGGGAGTGATGTGTCATTATCACAGGCCTGTGGCGGGGGTTTGTAGTCCGTGATGGTCTGAATGGCTTGCCACAGGCTCCATGTGTCTCTGCTGTCTGTGAAGTGATTGTTGATTTTTTTGAGCATATGACCGTTTTGCATTTTTATGCCACAGGACAGATTGGCTCTTGCTGTTTTTAGGGCTGCTTTATCTCCTGATCTGAATGCTTCATCTCTGGTCTTTAGCAGCCCACAAACCTCTGCTGTCATCCACGGCTTTTGGTTTGCACGTGTGGTGATGGTCTTGGTGATTGTAACATCATCAATGCACTTTTTGATATAAGCACTCACAGTTTCAGTGTACTCCTGCAGGTCTGTGAGGTTTTTGTAGGTGGCTGCCTCTTTAAACATGTTCCAGTCTGTGCACTGAAAGCAGTCCTGTAGTTTTGAGGTAGCATCATCTGTCCAAACTATGATGAGTTTTTGAACCGGTTTGGTGAGTTTCAGAAGTGCTCTGTATGCTGGAATTATCATAACAGAGATGTGATCCAAGTACCGGAGGTGGGGGCGGGGTAAAAAAAAAAAAGCCACCGGGGTTATTTGTTTGTTGTTCCCTGATGGCGCTGTACAGCTCACAAAGCGCGTTCTTCGCATTAGCACACGGGGGATGTAAACTGCGACAATAACAATTGCCGTGAACTCCCGCAGCAGATAGAACGGTCGACACTTCACAAACATAAACTTCACCAGCAATGACCAGTGTTTTGTCACTACCACAGCATTCACCACTACACCACTCTTTGTTGACATACACACACAATCCACCTCTGCGAGACTTACCAGACAGTTCTTTGTCCCTGTTCGATCGATAGCAGGCAAGTCCATGTAGCTGAATAGCGGAGTCAGAAAAGTTGTCATAAAGCCATGTTTCAGTGAAAACAAACACACAACAATCCCTTGTATCATGCTGTGTAGATGACTGAGTTGAATTAAGTTCAGTTTATTTTCCAGAGAGCGAAAGTTTGAGAGCATGAGTGATGGAATCGCTGGTCTAGTGGGGTTAGCCCTTAGCCTAGCTTGTGTGCCTCCATGCTTGCTGCGCTTCTGTCCCCTCTCACACCGCCGGCGTCGCCGTTTTGCGTGGGTAGCGTCAGTAGGCGAGGGCGCAGTCTCGGGGATCAGCTTCAGCAGCAGACAGAGGCCCCTTAGCTTCTCAGTAGTCTCCAGCGAAAGCTGTTGTTTGTACACAATGGCGATTTCCAAAAGACTCTGTCAATCATAGATGTGTTTCCATGTGTTTTTCTGATGATTTTGCGATAAGGTGAGACTGTTCGAAGACGAGGAAATGAGACTAACAGACATAAAAACACAGTTTTTGGGACCCGGAGCATCCGATCGCGCCACCATCTTGGTTTTTGGTCTTGGTTCATCTTGGTCTAGAGAAAGAAACTTGCACTGACATATACAAACTTGAATACAAATTTATTTGTTTTTACTTTTATAGCTATTTTGCTAGTCAGCTTCCGGCACAATGTCATTCACTGTATGTGCAAATTCAAAGCGTCGCGTTTGGGCATGTCAGCGGCATTCGTACTCTTTTAAACTCGTAATAAAGCAGTGAATGATCAGAGAAATAGGACCGGGATCAGATGGAGTCAGATGCAAAGTACACATCCACCTCAGGAGGCAGATGGACTAGATGCTCATTACATTAACTAAATTAGTGTAGCAAAACCACAAGTTGGTTTAGCAATATTTCTGTCATTTATTTGTTCTCAGGTTTTAGGATTTAGATTCATGTGAGCATTATGTCACTTTTTGTAAGTTACTGTTTATTTTATTGTTATACTGTTTTGGGTTTTTCTATATACTCTATTGTTTTTCATCCTGAGGCTCAGGCACATCACCATGTGTTAAACAGACATTATGCAACAATGCACATGCTATCACTACCTCTAGCTCACTTTCACCTCTAAAGCTGAGAGAAATGCTTTCATTATTCTGAAAGCTTACTCTATAATCGTGAATTGCACTCTCCTCCACTGGTCCTTGTAAGGGCATCTTCAATGGTGTGACAACTTGAATGGGCTTATCAGTACATGGATACCAACAATCAGCTTGAAGAAAGTAATCAGGTAGAGGATACTCAGCAATGCAGTACACTGAACTGTTTTAACAATACAGGTGTCATAAACAGATCCTGGGTAGCCCACAAACATATTCAGAAACTGACCTGTTGAATGACAAACTGTCTGCATTTGTATGCAATAGAACTGTCTGTAATTAAAGTAAACCTCTTTATTGCAGCCTAGTGGCTTGTTCCTGATGTGGCAGCCATCAATTGCTCCAACAGCATTTTGGAATGCAGGATGTCATGCCAGTTGTGCAAATCCTTGGCTAACTGCATCAATTTGGTCAACCAATGACCTGGCCTTCTGCCACTACATTCTTTATTTGATGGCCAATTTTAATTTTTTAACTCTGCACATGGTTGATTCTGGGATCAAAAAAAATGTCTGTGATGTGACTCTGTAGGACAATGCATGTGCAAGCCAGTAAGCAAAAACAAGCACTTCTATGTACTGTTTCCATCCATGTTCATGCTTGATCATCCCCAGAAGTATCTGAATTAGACCACTGATTGATTGCCTGTTCATACGGTGGTCAGGACGCATGTCTCTCTCCACATCAAATAAATTTTGAGCACTGGCATAAACCAATTTAAACATATATCAAACCAATTGGCTGACCTGTGAAGCAATTAATGAAACAACTTAAAGTACTTAATACTTTTGACAAGTTTAGCATATTAAGAAGAAATCAGAATTTTTATTTCCATACATCTTGCTCCTTATATGACATTATCATTTGTATGAACTAAAAATAATATTGTCTTCTACGACATCGGAGCACAACGCAGTGATGTCTCTGCATGGCAAGCCATTTCACAAGAACAATGGTAAAAGCAACAACGGGCAACATTTTTCTCATCCAAACCTGCTGTCCAAAATAACAATAACCAGAAAATCTTCCTATTTCTGGCATAACGATTGAGTCTGTCCCAAAATACAACTCAATGCACACTCACGCCAAGGGCCCAATAGGTCTGCACTACATGACGTCACCAAAGTGTAGATTCTGAGGAAGTCCACAAGCCCGGGGTTTGCCATTTGAGACAGGGCCTCTGGCTGTTCTGTCTTGGCCACAGAGGCCATCTCAAAGTTCACTGTTCATTATTTCAAAGTTCATTATTTCTGCCTGTACTGTTACGGCTAGGACTGCCTTTTACAGAGCTTCCTGTGTTTCATGCCTCATGCCTGTTTTTTCAAGAAATGTAATTCATACAAATTCCTTAAAATTTATCACAAGAACTGAACACAAGAACACCTGTTGCTTTATAAAGGGTAAGTATGTAAAATGCATATTTAACGAAATGGAATCACATAGTTCATCTGCTCTATTTTTTTATCACTATTGTAGAACGGTGCTGTGAATTTCTCTTTCATTTTCTTTAAACTGAGGAGTGATCACTTTAGATTTTTTCCTGTTCGTTCTGGCATAATCATCATCCTGAAGTGGGTGTGTGAGAGGATTTCTAGCTTTTGACATATTTTTACCCTTTCTTTTCCACAATGGAGTATGGCCTCACCATTTCTGCAATGATAAACATCCTGATAGATTTGATATTAACTTTAGTGCTTAAACACAGCGAGACAGTGACAGTTTACACAGTGAGAAACTGCTGTAAAGTTGTTGTATTTTGGATCCTGTCATTGGTATACCAGGCTGATGTCACTTCAGATAAATGACCATGCTTAACGTATTGCCACTTTCATATGGCTTTCTCATATCACAATCAATGACTAGATCCCATAACAGTTTTGTCCACCATCCTTCTTCCATCATCATTATATTTTACAGGGTAGCCTATATGCTCCAAAACATGTGTTTTGAATGACCCGGGGGCTTTTCAAGTTCTACTCCTCCTCCACTAGTCATTGTTTACTTATTGGCATGCCTCATTCATATGAACACATGATTGCTTTGTCCATATTGTTTCACTGCAACTCAGAACCGAGTTTTAAGAAACTCAATGCAACTTAACTATCAATCCACAAGTTAAAAAAGTGCAATTAATCTGTATGTCACCACAGCAGAGACCAAGCAAGTGTTTAAGGCAAACCTGTTAGCATTTTGCTTACAGGACTGTGCAAGAAGTCTGTTTAGCATTGTAATTATGGCAGCACCAGTGCCACCTGTGTTCTCTGAGTTGTAACTTCTGTTGTGGTGTTCAGCTAGGTACACTGCAGTGGCTGTATGTCTAAAGACCAGTGAGTCCGCCATCATTCTACCTTGCAATGTGGTTGTGTAACCCCTCCAGTTCTACTTCTCACACTCAATGGCTTTTCCAGCATGGGATGCAGATATGCTAACAAGGATGCTAAAGACCGCAGCCCCTAGTGCCAATCATTAGTAAGCCTCTTGAGATTAGGGGAATGAGGTTTACCCGAATAGCTCTTACCAGCTGGCCTCCATTACACTTGCAGTGCTGGGTGCAGTTAGCTCTTCTGAAAGGGATGGAAAGTTTAACTGGGTGAAGTAATGTGTACTTTCCTTTCTTTTATGAGGAATGCCAGAAACAGAGGATCGGTGGAGCGCTGGAGAACCCAGGAGCAGATTGCTGGAATACTTGGAGGTAAGTAATCAGAGAGGTTAGTAAGAGTCAGGTAAGTCGTCCTAAGCAACTGTGTAAAGTACACGCAACTTGGCCCAAGGAAGTCTTTTCAGCATGCAAAATTATATAATTTAAGTTAAACTCTAATCTGACTCCATTTTATTATCTAATCTGACTCCATTTTATTATGATCTGGAGTTTAGATTAGAATGCCAATTATTGTTGATTTATCAAAACATCTAATTATTCTATTTCACTCTTAAATTGTTTTGAATCTCATTAATCTTATTCATATAAAACTTTGAGTCTCATACCGGCCAGCCAGTGTACAGATCTCATATTCACAAACTCATCAGTCTTGGTCATTAGACAGAGGCGAATGACTAATAATCTGGACGGCTCGTGCAATACATCTGGAACTGGTACGGAACAGATACTTTCACTGGGCCAATCTCGGAATCAGAAGCTTTCTTTGGGCCTGGTGCCCTCTCTGGGGTAAACTCGGGAACAGGAGCCCTCTTTGGGCTAAACTCGGGGACTGGAGGCCTCTCTGGCCAAACACAGGAACAGAAGCCCTCTCTGAGCCAAACTCTGGAACAGGAGCCCTCTCTGGGCCAAACTTTGGGACTGGAGCCCTCTCTGGACCAAACTCGGGGACTGGAGCCCTCTCTGGGCCAAACTCGGGGAGAGGAGCCCTCTCTGGGCCAAACTCGGGAACAGGAGCCCTCACAGGGCCTAACTTGGGAACAGGAGCCCTCACGTGGCCTAACTCGGGGACTGGAGTTCTCTCTGGGTTGTGCTCAGGTGCTGGAGCCTTTACTGGGCAGTGCGTGGAGACTGGAGTTTTTATTGGGCTGTGCTCCAGTAGATGAGAAGGAAACACAGGAGCGGACTCAGGGGCTGGAGCCAACACTGGCGCGGACCCAGGGGCTGGAGCTGACACTGGAGTGGATCTTTTCCCACCTCCACCCCGTGTGTTTCTCTGCACAGGCCCGGTGCACCCAAGACGAGATCTGCCCAGATGTCCTTCACTCCGGCGCCGGGACACCACGGACCCTGGGTGCATCCGCAGCGGAGGACGCGAGCCAGGCCCTGGGCGACGACTTCTCCCCCTCCGGTCTTCGAGATCTCCACACAGAACCGCTTCTCTCCCCTCCGCAAGATGGAACGCGATGCTGTGATCGTCGAAGACTCCATTGTCCGACACGTCCGTGCTACGTTAGCCGAAGGTAAAGTGCACACTCACTGTCTCCCTGGTGCTCGTGTTCTCGATGTTGATCTGCGCAGATACCCGCGATCCTGAAGGCCGACGAGAGCCCCAGAGCGGTCATGCTTCACACCGGGGTTAACGACACCACGCAGCGGCAGACGGAGACGCTGAAGAGGGACTTCAGGAGCCTGATCGAGACGGTTCGCAGCACGACGCCCCGCGGCGACGATCATCGTGTCAGGACCACTGCCCACGTATCGACGAGGACACGAAAGGTTCAGTAGACTTTTTGCTCTAAATGAATGGTTATTGTCATGGTGTAAAGAACAGAAACTGCTCTTTGTTAATAATTGGAATCTTTTCTGGGAGCGACCTAGGCTTTTTTTTCACGTCGGAGTCGGAGCGGAGCTGCTCTCGGACAACATCTCCAGGACTCTACGCTCCATTTTTCTGGTATTCAAATTTTCAAATAACTGCTATGATGGCTTTTGTTCTACCCGCTTAAATGTTAGAAGTACTTGCGCTGTCCAATCTATTAAGAATGTGTCTGTTCCCCGAATAGTGAGGTCAAAATATAAATTTAATGTAGGATCTAGAAAAAATCTTATCGTGATTAAACCAGAAAAACATAAAATAAATGAACAAAAACTATTTTTAAAGTTTGGGCTCATATCTCAAAGATTAGTTAAATCAAAGGCAGTTATTGTAAATGAAATGATCACAGATAATAGTTTTGATGTACTCTGCTTGACTGAAACCTGGCTCAAACCAAATGATTATATTGGTCTTAATGAGTCTACTCCACCAAACTACTGTTATAAACATGAGCCCCGTCAGACTGGTCTTGGGGGAGGTGTTGCAACAATATATAGTGATATTCTCAGTGTTACCCAGAAAACAGGATACAGGTTTAAATCATTTGAAATACTTATGCTTAATGTTACACTGTCAGATATGCAAAAGAAATCTATCGTATCTCTTTCTCTGGCTACTGTGTATAGACCACCAGGGCCATATACAGAATTCCTAAAAGAATTTGGAGAATTCCTCTCAGACCTGTTGGTTACCGCTGATAAAGTGCCAATTTTCGGAGATTTTAACATTCATATTGATAATACAAATGATGCATTAGGACTTGCGTTTACAAACTTATTAAACTGTTTTGGAGTAAAGCAAAATGTCACCGGGCCCACTCATCGTTTTAATCATACGCTAGATTTAATTATATCGCATGGAATCGATCCTACTGACATAGATATCGTACCTCAAAGTGATGATGTTACTGACCATTTCCTTGTATCGTGCATTTTGCGTATTGATAATAATAACTATATCGCTTCGCGTTATCGTCCGTGCAGAACTATTGTTCCAGCCACCAAAGACAGATTCGCAAATAACCTGCCTGATTTATCTCAACTGCTCTGTGTACCCATAAATACGCATGAACTAGACAAAATGACTGGCAACATGGGCACTATCTTCTCTAATACATTAGAAGCTGTTGCCCCCATCAAATTGAAAAAGGTTAGAGAAAAAACTTACTGTGCCATGGTACAACAGTAATACCCACTCTCTCAAGAAAGAAACTCGTAGTCTTGAGCACAAATGGAGAAAAAACTAACTTGGAAGTTTTTAGAATTGCGTGGAAAAACAGTATGTCCAGCTATAGACAGGCTCTAAAAACTGCCAGGGCCGAGCATATCCACAAACTCATAAAAAACAACCAAAACAATCCAAGGTTTTTATTTAGCACAGTGGCTAGATTAACAAATAACCAGACGCCACCCGATCTAAATATTCCCTCACAGTTAAATAGTAATGACTTTATGAATTTCTTCACTGATAAAATAGATAACATCAGAAATACAATAACAAATGTAGATTCCACAGCATCTAATTTTTTAGTTTTATCCATCGCACCCAAAGATAATCTGCAGTGCTTTACAACTATAGGACAGGAAGAGCTAAATAAACTTATCACTGCATCTAAACCAACAACATGTTTATTAGATCCTGTACCCACTAAATTACTGAAAGAGTTGTTACCTGTAGCAGAAAAACCGCTTCTCAATATTATTAACTCGTCGTTAACTTTAGGTCACGTCCCAAAACCATTCAAGCTGGCGGTTATTAAGCCTCTTATTAAGAAACCACAACTAGATCCTAGTGAACTGGCAAATTACAGACCCATTTCAAATCTTCCCTTTATGTCTAAAATTTTAAGAAAAGTTGTGTCTGCTCAATTGTGCTCCTACCTGCAAAAAAATGATCTCTATGAAGAATTTCAGTCGGGTTTCAGGCCCCATCATAGCACAGAATCTGCACTTGTTAAAATTACAAATGACTTGCTTCTTGCTTCAGATCAAGGCTGCATCTCATTGCTAGTTTTACTTGATCTTAGTGCTGCGTTCGACACCATAGATCATGACATACTCATAGATAGATTACAAAACTATACAGGTATCCAAGGGCAGGCTTTAAGATGGTTTAGATCCCTACCTGTCTGATCGCTACCACTTTGTTTATCTAAATGGGGAGTCATCTCATTTATCACCAGTAAAATATGGAGTGCCACAAGGATCTGTCCTAGGTCCTCTGCTATTTTCAATATACATGTTGCCCCTTGGTAATATCATTAGAAAATACGGGATTAGTTTCCACTGTTATGCTGATGATACTCAACTATATATCTCAACAAGACCAGGTGAAACTTTTAAAACTATCTAAGCTAACAGAGTGTGTTAAAAAATGTAAAAGGCTATAGAAATAAATGTGACTTGACTTGACCTTGGGTTAAGTGTTGGTTATTGGTTTTTTTTAGAGAAAAATTATCATTGGGTCTCGTAGACTACAATTTGCAATTAGACGGATGTACTGTTACTTCCTCTACTGTCAAAAAATCTGGGTGTTATATTAGACAGTAACTTGTCTTTTGAAAATCATATTTCCCATGTTACAAAAACAGCATTCCTCCATCTTAGAAACATTGCCAAGCTACAAAACATGTTACCTGTTCCTGATGCAGAAAAGCTAGTTCATGCATTCATGACCTCTAGACTGGACTATTGTAATGCACTTCTAGGTGGTTGTCCTGCATCCTCAATAAACAAGCTACAGGTAGTCCAAAATGCAGCGGCTAGAGTCCTTACCAGGTCAAGAAAATATGATCATATTACCCCAATTTTACAGTCTCTGCACTGGCTACCTATTAATTTCCGTATCAGTTACAAAATATTATTACTTACTTATAAGTCCCTTAATGGCTTAGCTCCTGCGTACCTAACTAGTCTTCTACCACGCTACAACCCATCACGCTCCCTAAGGTCACAAAACGCTGGACTTTTGATAGTACCTAGGATAGCAAAGTCCACTAAAGGAGGTAGAGCTTTTTTGCATTTGGCTCCCAAACTCTGGAATATTCTTCCTGATAATGTTCTGGGTTCAGACACACTTCCTCTGTTTAAATCAAGATTAAAAACACACCTCTTTGGCAAAGCATTCAAATAATGCATCTCATAATTTTTGGACTGAAGTTATATCTGATCAAATGCGCATTATTATTCTTTAACTTGGGTTAAACTAATAAATTTTACTTGGCTGGAACACCAGCTACGCTAATTATGTCTCTATTTGTTTCTCTTTAGAGACACGGGATTTACATCCCGTGGTAACTAGGATTTACACAAGCTCCAGTCTGGATCCAGAACACCTGAGAAGAGATGAGGCCAACCCCTCAGAGGACCTCAGATGATGCTAACCCAGAGACAACATACAGAACTACCATATTTTGCTGTAAGTTTGATTGCATAATTGCTGTTAATAGTGTTAATCGTCTGTTTGTTTACGTCTTTTATTGATTTTTCTGAACATTTCTGCCGTATACACATAAACTGACAGTCACCACTGATAAGCTACTACTAAATATTGTAGAAACTTAATTTTCTGTAAAGTTGCTTTGCAATGATCTGTATCATAAAAAGTGCTATACAAATAAACTTGAATTGAATTGAATTGAATTTTTCTCAGCCTTTTCCTCTGGGCTGAGGTTTTTATGGTCTCTGTCTTAGTCTCTGGAGCGGACTGACAATCTGGAGTGGATTCCAGAGTGGGGACTTGACTGAGCCCTGGATTGGACTCTGGAACAAACTCATGGACAGACATGAACGGGTTAGCCAGTAACAAAGTGGTGATGTGGGTTTCAACCACCTCACCAACGGTAAGGAAGGAACCACACAGCAACATCACGCAGTCAATATACTGTGCGAGAGAATAAGAGCTGGCTGATGTGGGTACCTGACCAATAAGACTGTCGTCAAGTCCAAGCCAGAAAAGAGTCTTTAATATGTCATCACTCCTCCACATATTCCTTGAGAGGGTGGTCATACTGATGACGGGTGTAGAGTAGTTCGGCGGGATCAAAGTAAATGGAGCTCATACTGCTGTCTTGTATGTTGAAGGTCTGGTCTTCTGTCAGCAAACACCATGGGACACAAGGGTGAGTCAATATAACAGCAGGTTTATTGAAGTAATGTGTCCTTTCCTTTCTTTTAGGGGGAATGCCAGGAACAGAGGATCAGTGGAGTGCTATAGAACTTGTTAGCAGATCGCTGGAGTACGTGGAGATGAGTAAACAGAGAGTTGAGTCAGGTAAGTCGTGCTAAGCAACTGCGAGACCAGACAATGGAAGAGTAGAGTGAGCGTGTCTTTATAGGGAGATTGATTGGCAGTGACAAGTGAGGAGGAATTCACTGATGGATTTGATGTTTGATATTTACTACTCTTGATCGGGCTCACTCTGACGTGATACCCGCGATAGCCAATGAGAGCGAGCAAGCGTCACCTACCGGATGTTGCTTGCTTCTATAGCTGAAACTTGGCAGCAACAAACATGCCATGGAAGCAGAGAACATCACCCATATTCTCTTTTAGACTTTGTTTTTCACTGTGAAACAGAACGCTCGCCAGGAGAGCCACCTGACAATGTTGATTGTCCTCTATTTGTTTTTCTTCTCTAGTCACGTTTGATCTTGCAAGTGTCCGTGAGATCACGTGTCCCTATGAAATCATTCCTACAATCAACAAGTGTGTGGTCTCGTGGTCTGGTCGAAGTGTGTGCATTCAGAGGATTATATGGCTAAAAATCGGTTGAACTGTCTTCATGTCTGTGGTCTCCCATGATTTTAAAATCATTTAAAATTTGAAATTCGTATAGTGTGCCACCAGCCTAAAGGCCCCGATATACTTAAAACAAAATTGAAGAACGAACTTATATGACTTCATTTTGAACAAAATCACGCCGAAATGAAGTTAGTTTTGAGATCGTTTTGGCAGGTGGGTGTTGGAAAGTTCGAAAACAGTATACCATCACTCAGCCTTTTCAAACTTCTTTTTGGCCCCAAACAAAGAACAAAAAACCAACTTCGTCTGAAGTATATCAGGGTCTTTAGTCATGCAAGTCAATACTAAAGGCCCAGGTATACTTCACTTTCCGCGATCCATTCCATCTCGTGCATAGCCGTGTTCCCACAGCTTTCAAAGCATACTCATCTGTGGATGACCGCGGATTGCCGAGTTCGACACATGCACAGTACAATTGTTTGGACTCTTGCATCTCTGCTGCATTTTTCTTGCACATGCACTGTTGTATGCGCACCATCCAAAGTATTTTTTGGCCTTAACAGTGGGCATTTATTATTTAATAGTACTCTTTAATAATAAATACTCTTTAATATGTAGTCCCCACCCCCTTTTTCAAGGGACCATAAGTAACTGGACAGTTGACTCTAAAGCCATTTTATGGACAGTTGTGGGCTATTCCTTTATTATTTCTACATCAATTAAGCAGGTAAAAGCTCTGAAGTTGATTTTTAAATGTGCCATTTGGAAGCTGTTGCTGTGAACCCACATCATGCAGTCAAAGGAGCTCTCCATGCAAGTGAAACTGACAATTGTTATGCTTCAAAAAACAAATCAAATCTATCGGAGAGATAGCAGGAACATTCAGAGTGGCCAAATAAACAGTTTGGTACATTCTGAGAGAAAAAAAAAGAATGCTTTGGTAAGCTCTGCAAAATAAAAGGGCATGGCGGTCCACAGGGGACAACAGTGGTGGATAATTCTAGAATCCTCTCCATGGTAAAGAAAAAACATTTCATAACATGCAGCCAAGTGAAGAACATTCTCTAGGAGGTAGGTGTGTCACTGTAAAAATCTGCAATCAAGAGAAGACTTCACAAGAGCAAATATAGAGGGTTCACCACAAGGTGCAAACAAGGCCTGATTAGACTTTGCCAAAAAAAAAAAAAAAAAGCCAGACCACTTAGCCAGACCACTTCTACAAAAGCATTCTTTGGACGGCTGAAAATTAAGATCAACCTGTACCAGAATGACGGGAAGAAAAAAGTATGGAGAAGGCTTGGAACAACTCATGATCCAAGGCATGGTGAAGCAGAGCGATGGCATGAGCATGCATGGCTTCCAGTGGCACTAGGTCACTGGTGTTTAGTGATGATGTGACAGTAGACAGAAGCAGCCGGAAACATTCTGGAGTGTATAGGGATATACTGTCTGCCCAGATTCAACCAAATGCAGCAAAGTTGATTGAATGGTGCTTCATAGTACAAATGGACAATGAACCAAATCATAAAAATAAAAAAAAAGAAGTTTTTGAAGGTAAAAAAGTGGATTATTCTGCAATGGCTGAGTCAATCTCCTGATCTCAACCCGACTGAGCATGCATTTCACTTGCTGAAGACAAAACTAAAGGCAGAAAGACCCACAAACAAACAACAACTGAATCAACTGCAGTTAAGGCCTGGCAAAGCATCACAAAGGAGGAAACCCAGTCTTTGGTTATGTCCATGAGTTGCAAACTTAAAAATCAGAAAGAGCTTTATTTTCCAAGTTGTTTGCACGTACAAGGAATTTGTTTTAGTGTCACAAGCATCCAGTACACAGAGACAACAACAACAACACACGGCAGGCATTGCCTGCAAAGGATTCTTGACAAAATATTTAGAATAAACATTTTATTAATGATTAAAATTATTTGATCCCCTGAAAATTTGGACACAGTGTATAAAAATGGTTGTAAAAGAATTTAGCTTTAAAGTAGTTTTCTGTATATAAGTATTTAAAATATTTTCTTTTGACAATGTATGTGTTAATGTGTAAAACTGTGACAACAATGCACCTTGGCGCCATCTTCCAATTAGAAAAAAAAAAAAGATAATAATAAAAAAGAAAAAGAAGACTACTCATTTGTAGTTGTGATATATTCAATTTTCCTGTTAATTATTAAGTTTCTTTGGTTTCTGATTATCATCCCCTGTTCCTAATTTAATTGTTATCCCATGTCTATGTATACCCTTTGTTTCTTTCAGTTCTTTGTCATTTCTTGTTTTAATGTTTGTTGTTAGGTTGCTGCAGTTTGCTTAGCCTACCCTGTTGGTTTTTATTCCTTTGTTCTCTTCATGTTTACTTAATAAAACACTGCAATTATATCTGTCTACAACTCCAAATGCGAACCATGACACACCAAAGAGCTGCAGGAAACAGTGTTTACTCATTATTTCCCTACACACTAACCCAATATATTTAGCTATTTATACCTGCAGAGCTTGTTTTTTAAACTATATACCTTATCGACAGTGTTCCCATAATGATCATTACTATGCTTCCTCATAAAATTTCTATCCCTATAATTATTTCTCTGAATCAGCAGAGTGAACAATGGTGATGAGAACTTTAACTCAAAATTAACAGGCAATCTTATCTTGCCGGCTGATGACAGACACGAGGAGAACACAAGGGAATGCTCAAGAAGACAGATGATGGATGAAGAGACGAGGAGATATGCTGCAGAATAGGACAGTGGAGTATCTTGGAGCACAATAAGGAATACACAAGATGAATCATTGGGTAAGCATAGCATAACATATGTTATACTTACTTCAATATTTTATTCTAAACAAATCATATCTAAAGCCTTTTACTATTTCCTAATTTCCAAGGGATCTATTAGTCTGTTCACTAAAGTAAACCAAAGCAGGTCATTTACCAAGCAGCGGATATTAAGACCAACATTATCAGCATTATGTGTGCAATAAAACTGCCTATTGGCTGAACAAATTTACCAAAGTTTATTACTCAAAATCCCATATATACCAAGACTGTCACACAGTTACTCTTCTTGCACCAGTCAGCTGACTGCCGTTTTTCATACAGTTTAATTATTCACTAAATCTCCAGTGTGAACTTTTAGTATTTAGGTACTTGCTTAACAGCTTGACTGTAAATGCTTTATACTGAACAAAGTGAAAATGTGGTAGGCCTATTTTTATACCACAATTTGTTGTTTGGGGTGGATCCAAATGGTTGAATTACTCATAGATAACGTTTTTAC
The DNA here is from genome assembly GCF_018340385.1 of Cyprinus carpio. NCBI lineage: Eukaryota > Metazoa > Chordata > Actinopteri > Cypriniformes > Cyprinidae > Cyprinus > Cyprinus carpio. Next base: position 1,871,912 of record NC_056612.1, read on the forward strand.
ATGATTAAAAACAATAAATGTAGATATTATAACTTTTATTACAAAAAAAAAAGTCTCGGGTTATTTATCATAAAATATTTGAAAGGCAACTTTAATGAACGAGTTTCATTTCAGTTGTAGGGCCTACATCATAATACATGTAATGCTTAGAACCATCTACTTTTCATGTACGCTGTCTCTCATCTACTTTAGAGTGTTTGTTCAGGATTTAACGTCACTGTGTCTGCACGCACACACACGCACGCACGCACACACACACACACACACACACACACACACACACACACACACACACATCATGTGGCGCGTCCTGCTGTAGTCTTTACTGTAGCAGCTGTGACGGGCGGAGTCGCTCATATGTGGCAAATCTGATTGGTCAAGCAGCTGTCAGTCAGAGAAATACACGACTGCTATTGGTTGAAAGTCTGATTAGGGTAGGCTGTGGAGTTTCCTGTGAAAGAAAAAAAAAAAACCCTTGTGTCTTATTAAACACAGTTCATGTGAGACTAAATGGAGCTTTAATGCACATGTATATTTTCCATATTACTTCACGCACTGGATGCTTATTTTCTGAACAAGATTCAAACATCTGGATTTTATATAGTCCGACTGCTGTTGGTAAAGTTTTCATTTTCTCGCGATGTCCCGTGTCTCGGACCCGTTACCGAAAGCACGCCAGGAAAAAATGAAAGACATTAATGTAAAGGTGAGTTATAAATGAATTATAACGCATTTAACGCTCTATCTTATGTCTGAATTACATTACTCTTTTTGTTTTATTTAAAGATTGCATAAGCATTGTTGTTTTAATACGTAGGCCTATATATAACAACATGATAACATAAACATACATATATTGTTGAATAGCTCTTTCCAGTGGTTTGGTGAAGGTTTTTTCTGCTGTCTGATGGAGGCTGCTGCTTCTTTCTTATTTGATCAAATGAACAAAAGAAGTTACAATAAGGTTTACCTGTGTTATCGTTCTTATCATCTCTCTATCTGTGTTTCGTTTATGTATGTGTATTCGTAAGATGTTAGTAAATATACGTGAGTATGTATTCAAAGATTTAGTCCATTGTGCTGCAGTATGAACACGTTGTCTAGGGCACTGGAGGGAACCAATGGGGGAGGGCCATACAAAGGCTGCAGCATGTTACAGAGCATTCATTGCTGCACTTACTAGTGCTTCATTACGCACGTTTTCTGCAGTACGTACGTTCACAAAACACAAAAGTTACAACTTTAGCGTGTTTGACTGCAGCACGGTTACGTTTTTTTTTTTTTTTTTTTTTTACCATATCGCACGCCTCCTTTTATCTCCCGTACTCATAGTATCGTGTCTTTGTTCTTATATGTGCTGTGTAAGGTCTTTACGCCATAAATATGCTTGTGAACCAATTGATGTGAACAAATATCCAGTTTAACAGAACTGGTTTCCCCCCAGTTTTAGTATTTTTAAACAAGATTCTGTTAAGTGACGCAATTACTTCCCTTTTTCTGTAGCCTGTACAGTGATGATTCACTGTCACTTTGTGTATCGCTATAAGATTTATATTTTGGTGTATTAAGTTAAAGAGAAATCACCTCTTAAAATATTTGTATATTGTATACATGTTTTTGCCAAGACCTTCTGATCCTGTAGTTGCTTTGGGATGCTTTTTGGAACTGCATCAGTGTTCCTTGTGAGGCTGTGATACATTATCAGTAACAAGATGTAGAAGAGAAAATTAGGCACATGCACAGATGTTGCAGTTTAGCTGGGATTTTATCATTGGAGAGTTCTTTATTGAACGATAAGCAGAAGTGGTGAAATAATTTGGACCGTGTAGAATTCCCTGGAAGGACACTATGGGAGGTGCTTATGGTCAAGAAGTGAATGAATTTCCTCTGACAGTTTAAGATGACAATCAGTTGAGGTCAGTGTATTGCATCAGTAAATGGTGGAGGGCGAAGAAAGGTGAAGAAGCAGTTTGGTCCCATTTGTAAGCAGGAGCTGAACTCAGTGACGTTCCTGGTCATAATTGGATGTAGGGGATTGCCGCATATGCCTATGCTTTTGCCACTACCGTGGGAGTGTTCTTCTGATTGCCTTTGCTAGGCATGACTTGCTCATGAATCGTAGGCTCGCCACCCAACTCTGTCACCAACATCATTCAGATCTCATTCAGATCATTGGAAAAATGTGCTTCTACTTACATTTTTTGCAAAACTCCAAAAATTTACTTCTGCATACAATTTACGTCAGTTTCCAGTTCAAATGACCACTAGAGGCAGCAAAATACAAACAATTTTTATTTAAAGCCCATTCCAACAAATTCAATTGATTCCTGTTCAAACAATTTGACTTCAGGGACAGATAATCAAAAAAAAAACAACAACAAAAAAACTTATCACATGTTATCATGTCCTGACCTCAAAATGCTTTTACCACAACACATGATTTGTAAACTAATACATTTTGATGTTTGCATCACATAACCAGCTCCATATGTATGGCTTTCCTGATATAGTGTATGTACTTGGTAGCTTAACTGCAGGTGCAGGGTTGCTCTTGTGATTTGAAGCTCTTGGGTAGGCCTCTGTGTTCTGTGACACGCGAGTTAGAATAAAAGAGCTCAAAGGCAAACTAAAATGATGTGGTCGCTTTAGCAAACATTTTTTTATCTTTAAGTTTGCGTTTGTTAACACTGTTGGTTGGGTTTAGAGTAGGTGATGCATTATTTTCAAATGCAATAACGCTTTTGACTGGACGTTTTATTTCAGAGCTGCCACAGTATGTACAACAACCAATGTTATAAAATGTTGCCAGAATAACGTTTATCAGTTTTGGTTAAAACTGAATGTGCTTTTAGCATCTCTCACTAGACATTTCACTTTGAAAGCAAAAAGTGCAAGAAGCAATGTATTATCGTTTTGCAGAAATGTCACCGCAAGCATGTATTTTCAATGAACTTGGATTAAAGAAAAAAAAATCTGATGTTGTGCTTGCATTAGACACAGATTGGAAATTGTTGCACATGTGTAAATGGAAGAAGATGCATAAGATCACCTCTTCTCACATCTTTTCACATCTGATCTGAGCCACTTCCAAATGTTTTTTAAATCAGATACATATCTGATATGTATGGGCAACTGAAAAACCATCACTTCCAGCATGTATGTATCTGTATGTTCATGAGTTCACCCTTGATGTAAACGCTGACGATATGAAATTTGCATTAGAAGTGACAATTCTCTGTGCTTCCGTGTCACTTTTCATGCAAATGTCATTATGAAGCATACATACCTGTAAGCACTCACACAAAAACTCAAAGTTATTTGAACTCCTCTTCCATGTTGTCGAATGTGTGGCCTTGGTCCCACCACTCCTACATTCTAGGTGTTAAAACAGTTCTCATCTAAACAATTATTTGAGCTTCAATTGATTGTATTTGACGTGCTCCATGTATGCGCATTGATAAATGTTTATAGCCTATGTGAATAAAAGGCTATCAGATTCATCAAAGTGATCGTGCCTTTTTAGAAGACTGAAATTAAACTGCTCGATTCATATAGATTAGATTTATGATCTTTTTATGAATGTTTTGAAGTGTCATAATTTGTTGGAATGGGCTTTAAATGGAGGGAGCGGAATCTCAGGTTTCATTAAAATATTCCCTTCATTTGTGTTTCGAAAATAAATAAAAGTTTGGAATGTTTGGAATGACATGGGGTGAGTAAGTGCTGACATAATATTTATTTTTGAGTGAACTAACCATTTAAGGTTATCTATTTATATTTTCTATAAATATAAAATGACAAATTTCAAATTAAGAAAACTGAATTTAAAATACCCCTATGGGTAACAAAAGGTTAAAATTTTGGTTGACATGCATACAAGGTCAAAAAAACACCTTCATCGTCTTATAACATAACATTTATTTCCTTATTAGCTCAGCGACTCCCAAACGATTCGCTCAATTAATAATTTTTCCAAACCCCTCCTTTGAGTGACGGTAATCTGCGGTGACAAAACAAGTCAATTAAAACAAAACAAACAAAAAAAAAAAATAAATAAAAAATTGGGGGAAAAATGAAATTCTCCATTAAAAGACCTTCAAAATGACTTATGATTTGTTGGAATCAGACAAAAAAACATATGTGAAGTCGATAGTGAAGTCCTACGTCTTTTCTTATTATTAAATACTATATTAATAATCACAATACAGCTTTTTTATTTTATCTTTGCCATTATAAATAAGAACAGATGCACAAAAAACAAACAAACAAACAAAAAAAAAACAGCAGAACAAATAGCCTAGAAAGAAACAAATAATGTATTACCTTTATCATTTTATATATAAACTAAACCATTCATGTACGAAAAACAATCAAATGTAAAAGTAACTTAAGTGTTTTCATTACAAATAAATTGATCATTAAAACTATAAAAGCAGTTAAGTGAAGTGCAGCGAGTGATTCCCTCTTTTCTTTTATTGTTAGATTAACATTATGATAATAATACAGACGTCATATACTGTAATGCATGGATCTAATATAATGTTACACATCAGATGTTTTCCCCAACAGTTCCCTAAACGTTCACTTAAGACAGAGCAGATTATGTTTGTGTGAATTCTGAAATACTGTAATTCTGTATATGTGTGTATTTATCACGATTGCGGGCCGTTATATGCACGCACTTCGGATGACAGTCAGAGTGAGAAGCGAGCGGAGTAAAGGTAATCCTCTCCGAAAATGTACAAATAAAGATAATATATATATATATATATATATATATATATATATATATATATATATATATATATATATATATATATATATATATATAGGCACATATCTGATTTATATCCGATTTATTTCCACATATGAATGAGGCCTGAAACCGATCTTGAAATATCCGAATGCATGCGTTTACACTGTCATAGAACAGATCCGATCTGTGTCACATATGAGCAAAAAAATCGGAATTTGATCACATTTAACTAGCAGTGTAAACGAGGCCTTGGTGTTTAAGGTGTCTGTATTTGTGTAGTGCTGCGTAAACGTAATGTGAAAATCGCTTATATTTAGATGTTATAAATTATGGGGGCTTTTGAATTCTTGAATCTGATTGGTTGACAGACATTCTAATGTGTAAATTTATTTGTCTGGAAATGCATGGCTAAAGTAGTTCCAGGCAGGTCTTGACTACATTACAGTTCCATTCTATATCACTTTGCCAAATTATTTCAGTTATTTAAAAGTTCCTTAAAACCTACAAAAGTACAAGAACAAACAATAGGATGAAAAATAATAAACTATTTCCATGTTTTTCAAATAAAAAAATAAAACAAAATAAAATAAAATCAAATGTGTGTTGTAGCTTTACATTCCTTCACCAAACTTTTTTCAAAAAATGATGGTATGGAATCGGTTTTGCAAAAAGAGGTGGGGACATGTCTCACCCGCAAATGCTTTTAAGCCATCTTTGCATGTTTTTTTCTGTTATTTCTATTGTCTGTGTTTCATTTCCTGAGGCCATGGGGCATATTTTCTCCACTGAGGAATTAGAGACAGGGTCCAAGGCTCAGAACAAGAACAGGCCACACTTTATTCCTAGAGCATTTAACACACATTTGTGTTCAGTGTTTCATGAACTGAGCCGACACACTAACCCAGTTAATTATTTAACAGTCAATCAAAGTGATCTGAGCAGGAATAAGGGCACTTTTATGTCGATGTGTTGAGTTGATCTGTTGATCCAAGTTGATATTAATTCAAACTAGCTAATTTCAATTTTTTTCTGTTTGTCATATAATTGCCATGGATTGCAGGCAGGGAAGTTGTTAAGGAGCTAAACACGGCATTATTTTTATTAAATGAAAAGAATAAAGGCACCAGAGGTAAGCAAAACAAAGCTTTGTTAAAGTTTAACAAAGCTCATTATAACAAAGACTGACAAAGAATGAAAAAAAAGTGTCATTCATTATATATATTCATTTTGGGTTACAAAACACCCCACAATTTAGTCTTTTTAAATTTAATTTTCACAGAGGAAGGTGAGAAACAAAACAAGATGTAGGCAATAATCATGAGAAGCCAAGGAAACAGATTAACAGGTATAATACACGAGAGAATGCAAGCTAAAAGTCCACGAGTAATTTCATAAAAAAAAAAAAAAAAAAAACATAAAACAGATACCATGTAACAATAATGTCAACAATGATACCGTGAAATCTTTTTGCCATGCAAAATTAATATAAGCAACCGTATTAAGTCCAGATCCATGGTTGTTTGTTTTTTTTGTTTTGTTTTTTCTTATATGCTGCATTTACACTGAGCTTTAGTTCTGGAAAATGTACATAAAGTTGGCAGAGATTCTTTAGTGTAAATGCAAACTGGTGCCACCATGTACAACAGCACAAGCATTAGGTAAATGCTGACACAGATCGAGCTCACTAGGTGGTATTGCGCATATGTCGAACACCGGCGCTCGTCTAACGGTTGAGTATACTTCACAAACTGTGCGGACACGAAAAAAGAAGTATACGCAAGACTTTATCTGACACACTCAGTTCAGTTCTTGGAGCTCTCTGCTATTGAGCTTATGATCTGAATCAAGTGTGTTACATAAGGACGATTTACAAAATGTGCAGTGCAGGGCTCCCCAGGTCTGAAGTTGAGAACCATTCACATAGTGAGCTTATATTGAACACATACAGTATGTGGTAAAATTATACATTAACTGTACTTTATAAGACCATTGTGGACTTTTTACATTTAATTTCACACATAGTTTCATTTTGTCAGTTCATGCCAAACATAACATTGTGAATGCTTTGCAGAATTTTGTTCACCTATTTATATTCCAGAACATATCTACTCTGGAAATGCATTATTTTGTTTATTCAGTTCATCTTTCTCATTCTTCAAAAACTCACTAAAGTCATTACTACAGTTTAGGGGTGGATCTTTCCACAATATCATATTAAATGTGCAGTGTATTGTCAAAACAGACTTGAGATCTTTTTTTTTTCTTTCTTTTTTTTATACAAACTGTTCAGAACAGCCTCTGTAGATGATGCATTTGCACATTGTATGATTTTAGTTTTGTGTTCTATTGCAAGGTTTAAAATGCTGAGAAAATTCTTCAAAATATCTCTTTTTGAGTTTGCAAAGGGTGAATAATCTATATTATTCATATATCTGGGAAATTCGTATATCTGGGAAATTCACTTTCAGCAGTTCAGAGTTTTAGGTGAATTTTTGGTTTGCTTTCTGGTTTGGTTTTGTAGTCTCTTGGCTCTTTTTTGCATAAAGGGCTGTTTACACGACAATGTTTTCAGCCAAAAAAATTTTATGCATTTTGACTGTACGTTTACACGACAGCGGCATTTTGGGGACTGAAAAAAATTGTGACGTCATGTGCATGCGTAGTATGTGTTAGGTATGTAGACATGAGCAGTACGTGCCGATTTTAAAGGCAAGCACAAACAAACACACTACAGTGGCGAATTATATGGTACTGTTGTTGTTGCTCAAGAGTTTGCTAACGCTTCTTCAGCAAGGTGTGGATTTATTTAACCAATATTACAACCAACAGCGGAGACGCATCATATACAACATATAATCGTCACTTCCCTACAGTAACTGTTTACTAAAAAGGTGACAACTCCAACTACTGGCCTGGCATACTGTACGTAATACAGCGTTTTTGGCCGTTTTCGCAGATATGTGTAAATGCGAATCGTTTTGAAAACGTTGTCGTGTATACATGAAACTTCTTAAAAATGCAAGGGAAAAACATTTCCATTTTTGACTACATAATTGTCATGTAAACATAGCATAACTGAAGGTTCTTGTCTTGCTGTCTGTGTGTCAGGTATTATCTTTCATTCATCTCACTGGCTGTCTTTATCCTTTTCAGTCTTTCCCTTTGTTTCTCAGTCTGAATTGTGAAGTAACCCCCACATCTTTTCTACTCCCTGTCCTCTATGAAATATTTTCCTTTAAATAACACAGCTTTTCATTTCACATGCTGATATGTGTTTACTTACTGCCTTTAAAGCTTTAAAGCTTAGTGCAGTGAGAAGGACAATCAAATGACAACAGTGCAGTCTACTTCGTATTATGGAAAAAAACACATTTTATTAGTCAGTGGAGATAAATCTCACAGTCTCCTGTAGCGTTGCTAGAGGTAAAAAAATAAATAAATAAGATACATTGGGATGTAGTAGGTCTTTAAATTCCAAAGTATAGTTGACATACAGTGGTGGCCAAAATTATTAAAACAGTGGTTCCTGGAGGCCCCCCAACACTGCACATTTTGCATCTCTCCTTTGTCTGACGCACCCATTTCAGGTCTTGGAGTCTCTACTAATGAGCTAATGATCTGAATCAGGTGTGTTTGATTAAGGAGACATGGAAAACCTGCAGTGTTGGCCGGCCTCCAGGAACGTGGTTGGGAACCACTGGATTAGAACACAGTATTTTCACCATCTTAAAAATGGTTTTTAGTATTTTATTTCTATCTTTTGCTGTAGTGTGTCATAGGAAATATCAGTTTACATTTGCAAACATTCATTTAGCCATTAATTGTAATAATCCTGTGAGATTTGTGTCTGACAACAGCTAGTGCTCCACATAGAGATCCGATCTCATCATCATCATCCAGTCTGTCTGGAATGACATGAAGAAACAGAACAAACTGAGACAGACTCAATCCAGAAGAACTGTGGCAACATCTCCAAGATGCTTCAAGAGACCTACCTGCAGATCAGATCTCTGTGTGGAGCACTGGCTGTTTTCAGACAAAAATCTCACTGGATTATTACAATGAATGGCAAAATGAATGTTTGGAAATGTAAACTGATATTTCCTACTGACACACTACAGCAAAAGATAGAAGTAACTGATTTAAAACCATAGCTGATGAAAATACTAGTGTTCTAATAACATTTGGCCACCATTGTAAAACTTGTCATCAGCATGTACATGCTGTGCCCACTTTTTCCAAATGCACATACGCCGCTGGAGTCTTGAATATTTTTTGCACTAATTGATCAACTGCGGAAGCATTATAGCATATCATACAAAGTGTTCATTATTTTTATTTTTAAACAGATATATTAAACAAATGACATGCTTCCTGTTGAAAATAAAAGTCTAGATATAGCCTGAACAATTCTCTTTAACATCCTCTTAGATCAACATCATTTGTCTTGTGAAATTTCTCACACATTCACAAGTGAAGAATATAAAAACAGCTCAGGGTATTTCCTGCTGGATGATGTCCAATTCGATGTGATTCTATTCTAAAATGTTTCATTTTCCATTATCTGATATCATGTATTTGTGTATAAAATATTTGTGAATGGTGCATTATCTGTATAGGATAGGTTGTTGTTGTCATATTTCTAAAAAAAAAAAGAAAATAATAATAATAATAATATATCTAAAAAAAGTATTAAACTAAAAATAGCTGCAAAAAGGAAACTATATAACAGATACGTTGTCTTGAGTCATTTCCTTCAGATGTAGCTGATGCTATCTTGCATCTCACTTATCAACTGTTTCGAAAAGGAAATCTGAGGACTTCAGTATTTACAGTAATATAATATTATTGTAGTGCTTGTCTTGTTGCCAGGACGATTGTTTTGTACATTTTAACAGATTATAACATAATAAACAAATAAGATATTAAAACAAACTCAGTTTAATGTTCAGATTGTTATTTATTTGGTGAAAAGTCATGTAATAAGTGGTTTGACTGTGTTGTCTTTTTTGAACTTGTTTGTTCATCTTGACCCATAGACAAATTATTTTTAGTGGAAACTTTGAATTGTGAGCTAATAAAATATTTCTACTCACATATATTATAGTATTACATAGTAATAAGCAGGATAATGTACATTAACACTTATCATAGAATAAACCTCTTCAGGGTGATACAAGACCCATTTGTTTTATGATAACAACTAGCTGGATGGCTTACATTTTCTTAACCAAAAACACAACCCTATCAAGTTTAACATGGGGAAAAAAGAAGACAAATGCAAACATATAACTAAACAATACACACAAGTCAAATCTAACAATACACATGGGAAAGAACACAATACAGTAAAGTCAGAATTCACTCAGTACTGCTTAAACCAAGTTTCTGTTCAACGTGAGTTGTGCATACTTGTAAATCCTCTTATTATACTTGTAATCTACTTATTGTTATCTTATTAATTAGTTGACTTTTAATCATTTCTTGTTTACATCATTTGATGTACAGAGTGTCTGTAAATATAGTAAGAATTCACAGCAGTGAGAGTTCACTGATTTTTGGTCCCACACATGTGACTTTCATTATGTAGTGAATGGTGAATGCTATGATTGTAGTGAATGTTGATATGTTATGATGCGATTCTTGCACAACTCATCTTTTTTTAACTCTTCTGTGTGCAGAACAAAGAGAAAGAGCGGAAGGCACGGGAGAAAGAGACAAAGGAGCGTGAGTCGCGTTACAGCAATGGTCACCTGTTTACCTCCCTCAGTGTTTCTGCCACCACACTCTGCTCGGCATGCAACAAGAGCATCACTGCAAAAGAAGCCCTCAGCTGCCCCAGTGAGTAACTTGCATTATAAAACATGATGTTTAATAAGCCTACATCAAATTCCGTTATACTATTGAACACAACCCCTTGGGAGGAGCTGAAACCGGTAGATTATCCTGAATCAGGCAAGGGTAGTTCAGAGATTGCTGCAAGTTAAGAAAGTGGAGCTACAAGCTAAAGCACAAAAAAAGTTTAAGGGAGAAGGTTAAGGGAGAGAGAGGAATGGGTAAGAGACACAAAGCTTTAGATCAAACAGGCTTGCCATATGAAAGAAAAAATTGGAAGCTTCTGAAAAAATGCAACAGACACTTCTGATTTTGAGTCATAACCAGGGCCGTAGCAAGGGGGTATGAGGCCTTGTGTGCAATTGAGGTGTGTGAGGCCCTCTGGAAGGGCTATAGTAATGAACACAACTTTCACATGCATCAAATAGACAGATAAACCGAAGTTAAACCTTATCATTCAGCTGAACAATGCACATCCATTTCAGATACAACCTGAAAGAAAGGAATTCTCTCTAGGAAATTGACATGCTCACTGTTCATTACTGTTGGTCACCCTTTGGCTGATGATACACGGGGCAACTTTCTGAGCAATGTTGCCGGGCAACTTTGACCTATGTTGCCGTCAATGGGCAACCAGGTGAGACAGAGAGCCCACGACCGATCTTAAGTATCCAGATAGAAATTTGTTACCCATTCTTAGTGGGAAAGTGCCCAAGCAACATTACTCAAAAAAAAACTTGCCTGGCAAAATTGCTCAAAAAGTTGCTCAGTGTATCATCAGCCTTTGTGTTTGTTTGTGGATTTGTAACTTAACCTAACTCAAGTACACACATTTTGGACCATCTCTGCAATGCAATGGTAAATAAAGAAATGGTTGTTTGAAAATTTACAGCATACTCTTATTTGAGCATATACTCAATAAACACTATAAATATAAAGGCCAAGGTTCTATGCTTTTGAGGAGCAGAGTGTCTTAGTCTAGCATTTGTCGTCAGTCATAGCAAGTACCAATTAGTCTTAAATAGACTGGGTGTAGCACTTTGTCTTTAAAACATGAGATTTTTGCAGAATGCGCCTACATATCTCCAGTAAACTTTATAACCTGTAAGTGGATGAAAACATAATGATGCCTCTTTTGAGAAGGTAGTAGAGGTAGACAAATGTTTTTCTTATTTTGAACATGTTGCCAGCAATCTGAGAAATCTTAAAAACATTTTGATCTGTTATTGCAGTGTTTTTGTTTCTTTATATTTCGATTACAAACAAGTTGGCCATTCTAATTCTAAGAATTGGTTTGGCTTTACCAAAATGAAAATTCATACACCGATTCTATCTGAATATTTTAAAAACTGCATGCAACCTATTTAAATTAGAAAAAGTTTTGAGTTGGTCCACTGAATATGAATATGTTCTTACACATAAGAATGTTTCATTTCACATAGAACTCTCCATCTTGTGGCGGCATTCATTTGCTTTCAGATGTGCTTTGCCTGTCTAAAAATTAGGCTGTGTTTTATTCACCCCCGAGGCATACTAGGTGTTTATGACTTTCTTCTTTCAGACGTATCAAGTTGGAGTTATATAAAAATTTGTCTTTGATCTTTCAAGCTCTATCATTTCACTCGGGGGTTGCATTCCTTCAATCCAAAAGACCTAAAATAAAATGCGCCCTTCCATAAAAAAAGTGTCCCACACCGCTCCGGGGGGTGAATAAAGGCCTTCTGTAGCGAATCGATGCTTTTTTGTAAGAAAAATATCCATATTCAAAACTTTATAATCACCAGGGATGTGAGCCGGCAACATCCATGGCAGAAGTAATTTTGGTGGAGTTGGATACGGAGGACTGGTTAATTGAATGGGAAACAGAGGTAGTGCTTTCCACCCTACCTACCCATAAACCTTCTCTGCCTCTGGTTCCTTCTTGCACTGTGTCTTTGTTGTTGTCACTGGTCCTGCATGGCTCAAGTTCTTCATCACTACTGGTCCTGTCCATCACAGAGTCTTCGTCATCACCAGTCCTATCCATCACAGAGTCAAGTCAAGTCTTCATTATTTATATAGCCTAGCGCTTTTACAGCGCAGATTGTATCAAGGCAACTTTACACTATTAAACAGGGAAATAGTGTGTCGAAATAGTGTGACATTCTCCTCTGGCCAGACGAAACCAGCAGTTTAATTCTAGGCTACAACAAAGTCAGATTGTGCAGAGGACTCATCTGGTTCCTGTGGTCTTGTCCTGATGGCCGTCTAGGTGACATGGTCTTCTGAGGGGATCTGTTTCTAGGCCACATCTAGTTGTCCTGGTCTCCGCTGACATTCAGGTCTGTCAAGGTCGTCTCTAGGTGCCCATCCACCATCTGGACTGGATCTGGGTGGCTGCAGTGACCATCTGATCTGGATACAGTCTGGATCTGGTGGCTGTGGTGACCTTGGAATAAGAAAGAAACAGACTGTTATAATAATAATAATATTAGAGTAGATGCCAGAGATTTTGTCGAGTGTTCTTTGTTGCCACCTGCCCTGTCCTTTACCAAGCCTGCTTCCTCACCTAGTTTTGCTTGCCTGCATGCTCCACCAGAGCTATCCATTCCCTTAGCTCTGCCTCCACTGGCTCTCTTTAGCCCCTCAGCTCCACCATTAGCCCTGCCATGCAGCCCTGATCCACCTTGGGGCATCTGGTCCTCATCTCCGCTCAGGAGAGTCGACTCTGCCTTGGCTGCTCGCTCTCTTGGCTTCACTTGGAACCATTGTCCTAACTGCTCCACTGTGCTCTTTCGTCCCACTGGCTCCACCTTCGTCAGTTGTCATTCTACCATTGCCACGGCCTTCCGGGCCTTTGGCTGTGCCTCATCCCTCCACCTCTTTGGCTCTGTCAGGCTCCTCCTTCCCTCTGTCCTCATTCACACCATCATTGCCTCAGTCCTCCGCCACCAACCCTCGGTCTTCCGCATCCTCAGCACTGCTTGGTCTTTCTGGCTCTGCGGCTCCACCTGGGTCTCCACTTTCTTTGGCTCCGTCTCCATCACTTATCCCCATGGTGTCTTCAAGGGCATCTCCAACATGGTTCCTTCCTACCTCGACTCCACCGTGGGCCTCTGTACTGGTTGTCTTGTAGGAACCTGCCAGGATCCTCCTGCTCTTAGCTCCTTCCTGGTTCCTTGTCTGCTTCGCCCTGGTTCCTCCTTCCTGCTCTCATGTCTGTCTCCAGCCCTTTGCCAGCTTCTTGTTCTCCTCCGACCTCCCTCACTCTGTTGTACTGTCATACCGAGGTCGAGCCTTCCCAGAAGAGGGCATTATGTAACAGTTAAGCTATTTCTTGTTTTTATTCTCATTGTGTTTAGTACTTGTTTTATCTGCCTTTATTTCTTTGTTCCATTTTCATTCCACTCATCTGTTACTATGGTTACTCATTAGGTCCCTTGTTTGTAACACCTGTTTATCCAATCATCTTTGTTTTTACTCTGCCTGTGTTTCAGTTTTGGATTGTCGGTTCTCGTTAACATTTGCATTTAGTGTAGTGATGTTATCCTTCTTTTAATAATGCCTGTTGCCATTTTTCTTCCTCTTCGTAACCTGCATACGCCATGCTCAGTCAAAGTGTGACACACTTGGGAATTGAATATACATGAGCTGATCAGTGATTTGATTTGTTCATTATATAACATGATCATGTTATTTCAGGAGACAACTCACTGGAGTTGAGTAAATAATGACGAATTGGTTGACACAAACTGGTTGATATTGGCTTAACTATGAACTAGGTTTGAAAGAGACCTTGAAGGGTTGTATCTGTCCAGAGGGTTAGGAAAGCATCTCTTTATTAGTACAGCACAGAGAACAGCAGTTTTTGCCTAGAGCAGATGCATTTACTCAGATACAGGTGAATAATTACAGTCGTGAGGAGTGAAGAATTGTGGGGGTTTGAATACACTGTCGCTGCTGATATCATGGTGGAGGAGGGGAAGTGAGAGAATGGCATTCACACTTATTGTGTATAATTAAGGTTTTGGATAGGTTTTATTTCCCCATTGTTGATAATCCAGATAATTTACCACATTAATATTTAAGTGGTTTTATGCTAAATTTCATAAATGCTTGGTTGCTCTGGGTTATATTTTCTCAATTTGTCTAAATTACTGTACATCAACCTACATTAAAAGGAAGACATAACTGTAGCTGATATGTTGTTTAATCTGATGTAAGACCTTAGTGCATGAATGCAGACAGATAATACATAGATTTATTTTGCATGGCTTTCTTCTGAAGTCTGTTATTGTCGTACAGAATGGATCTTTTGTTATCTTTATGTACACCCCCCCTCCTCCCATTTGTTGTCAATTAAGTTTAATTTATAATATAACTGACTATTAATTGTCTTTTCAAATCCAGCTAAGCAAGAAAAGTGTGACAGTGGCAAAACCATCAGTTGACAGTAATGAAGAAAAAAGAAACCAGGCTCAGTCGAGGCCAGTCCTCCCCTGGCCAGCAACAGTAGTCATAGCAAACTAGGCAGATATATCATCTAGGCTGATTTATCAGCCAATATTAGGCCACTTATAAGATTATCAGCATGATAAAAGCCAATAAACTTCCACTGATTAAGACTGATTTAGAAAAGTGCTAGGTCCTTTTTTTCTGCTCCACAATCTGCTGACAATCTTGGCAATGAATAATGAACATTTTACTATTTTCAAACCCTTTGAGTTGCATAAAAAAAAGTAAAAAAAGATTTATTTCCTGTAGTGTTTTAAAAGGTAAAGTGTTCCTGTAGCTCAAACAACTGAGCATGCCACTATAGAGACACCTAAGGTGATATTCCAAGAGAATGCATGTATTAAATGTCCACATTGAATGCAATGTAAGTCACTTTGAATAAAAGCCAAATGCATAAATGTAAATAAAATGCAGTTAATTGTTAAGTGAGCGACTTAAGTTGTAAGAGGGCTGGTCCAAATACCATTTCTTTGAGCTTCGAAGCTTCAGGTGGTAATCAACACCGAATATTCGAAGCTTCGGAGGGAGGGGGCTGAACATATTCTTCTCTCTAACACAGTGTCTACACCGGACGTGACCAGCGCGGCATACAATAGAACTTTAGACTTTAGCTGTTGCGGCGCGGCATAACACGACAACTGTCGCGTCCGGTGTAGACACGGTGTAATAAAGGCAGGAATCTCTGTCTGTCTGTCTGTTTGCATTTTTATTATGTCGACAACCGTTCATCCAATCGACTTCATGCATGGCGGGTGTGTTGCTGCGGACCCAAGGGAGTGCAGTGTCGCATTTTGGTGCAATATGGACACTCGACGCATTCAGAATGAATGAAATTTTAATAAATTACAGAACAGCGTAAGCCAGAAGCGGCTGGCAGTTGTATTGCAGGGATTTTATGCTCCGAACGGAAACTGCCCTAGTGAAACAAAACACACAGGTCTGTAAAGAGCAATACTTTTAATGTAGACAAATTATTATTAGGCTGGGCTACTGTAGGTTTTTATTTTTTTATGACTGCCGTATTCGCAAGTAAAAATGAACTGCTTTTATCCGACATGTTAATCAGTAATTTGACACATGATATAACGTGCACTTCATTTGCTTGGAATAGCAAATTGCAAATTTGCCAAGCAAATAAATTGCATGTTATATCATGTGTCAAATTGCTGATTAACATGCCAGATAAAAGCAGTTCGTTTTTTTACACCAACAATATACTAAAGGCTTACTACTTACAGAACTCCGTGTGCTGTTGTGGGAGGCCAGTTTCAAATCGCATATTTGGCACACTGCCTTTGTCTTGTCCTCACTCAATTTTAAGTGCTCCCACACAGCTGAGGTCTTGCCATTTTTGACTTCTCTTCCAGATGAACTGAATCATGACGTTCACTCAAGGGTGATTCATTTTCAAGGGAATGAGAACCGTTTCGTGCGTTTAGCGGGGGATGCCAGGTGTTCGAGTTTTCAAATCTCAAAATTGAAAATCGAATGCCAACCCACAGAATGAATATTCGAATATATCCAGCCCTAGTTATAAGAACCTTCTGACAATACTGTTTCCGGGTCTGGGTCTACGCTTCAGCTGTGAATACTATCTCAGCATGAGCAATATTCATTTTTAGCACACCTTTAATCTTTAGTCTGTTACAGTCAATTATAACTCTTGTTATTATTATTTATACCAAATGGAACTCGTTTGTTGATAATCTCTTAGGTAGGTGCATGTTTTGTTCCCAAATGCATGTTGTAATCTCAAACTCACAGCAAAATTATTTATTTAATTAAATCACAGCCCAAATTTGCAATTTGGTAATCTTACTAAACCATAGCACAATTTTGGATTTCTATTGATTAATCATGCAGCTCCACTGTCTGGCCAGGTTTTGGTATTGAGATAAAGGATCATGAGGATGATTTTTTCCAGGTTTTATGTTAGCAACGGTTGACCCCAAAAATGGTGACACATGACATCAGACATAATGACCGGTTAGACAAAAAGAACTTGTAGCCACCTACTGGTGTAACTATATGACCTACAGTGTGACTGAAAAATCTCTACCACTAATAATGGACTGACAGCTTGTCTGTAATGTGCAAACACAGACAAGCGAAGTGATGTCAACACTGAAAAGATCAAGTGTTGTTGGACTAAATATCAATACTTTAAATGCTGTTTGGTCAATGTAATGTCAATGTAGAGACAGTAGCTGATTGGTCACTAAAGTGACGTGACATTCAGCCAAGTATGGTGACCCCATACTCAGAATTAGTGCTCTGCATTTAACCCATCCGAAGTGCACACACACAGAGCAGTGAACACACACACACACTGTGAACACACACCCGGAGCAGTGGGCAGCCATTTTATGCTGCGGCGCCCGGGGAGCAGTTGGGGGTTCGATGCCTTGCTCAAGGGCACCTAAGTCATGGTATTGAAGGTGGAGAGAGAACTGTACATGCACTCCCCCCACCCACAATTCCTGCCGGCCCGAGACTCGAACTCACAACCCTTCGATTGGGAGTCCGACTCTCTAACCATTAAGCCAAGACTTCCCACAAAAGATGGAGCGCTTCATGGATTTGCGTGTCATCCTTTCGCAGGGGCCATGCTAATCTTCTCTGTATCGATCCAATTTTAGTATATGTGCCGCCGTAGCAAGCACGTATTACAGTAATGTAATATACAATGTAAAATTGTTTAAATCTTGACTAAAATGGCTACAAATTGGATTAATTCCTAACTCAAGTCAAGAGGGAGTTCAATAACATATTGATGTGACTGGAATCTTGTGGCTCAATCAATGAAGGTCAGATGGTTGTCTAGATAGCTCCAAACCACTTTAACTCTAGTCAATGAGTGTGTGACCTTGTCAACCTTCAATAACACTGACTGGCTACAGCAACTGATTTTTATTTTTATTTTTAAACAATGCTTTCTAGCTTTGTTTAAGTTCGGAATGAGTGGCTTGTTTCACAGAATATGTTCACAGATCAGTTCACGTTCACAGATCAGTTTTTTATAGACCATATTTTCAGATTTTTTTGTAATATGTTTATTGCACAAATTGGGAATAGAAGCATTGTGGAAAAAAAGGGAATAAATATGATTTGGTTAATATAATTTGTGTATGTACGTGAGAGTTTGTATGCATGTTTATATGTACACAATTATGTATGACATTGGTCCTCATGATTATGACTTCATGTGTCCTTATAAACCAAATGACTTAAGAAAAATTAAACAGTGCTTTTTTTCTTCCAAATAAATAAATAAATAAATTTAAAAAAGGCAAACGGTTTCTGTGGAGGGTTTTCTGTTTAGGGTTGGTTTAGGGGTAGGGGATAGAAAAGGCAAGTATATGTGTGTGAATGTGATTATATGCATTTGCTTGTCCAGTGAATCTGATATAAAGCTCAGAGATGCTGCCTGGAGCTGCTGTTGACCAGAACAAAGATATGTCTGTTCACAGGAGAGATGGCACTGACTCCCACTGCCACTCAATACATATACACACACATCACAGAAGAGATAACACACCCTCTCTGTGCTGTATGTCCCTAATTAAACTCTCTGACATTTGTGTGCAAATAGGATTTTCTGATCAATCTCTATAACCGTGAGATCAGTATTTAAACTTATTTCATTTATTTAATATTTTTATTTTTATATAGTCATTATTTCATTATTTCATTAATAAAACAAAGGTAAGTAGAAAAGAGATGGCTTTGTAACACCAATCAAATATTCCTTGAAAACATTGGTTTGTAAGAAACAATCTACTGGGTGATAGGGTGATCAGGACCCTGAACACAAGATTGTCCCTCTTATAACATGGCTGCTTTCCAAATATATAAATGCACATGAAATATTGATTTGAGTTTAAATAATTTTATTTTGTGGGAAAGATAACAGGGAGTGATACAAATGACAAGAAACTAGCTCAGCTATGTTGGAAATCAGTTGGAAATCATTAAACACAGTCAAAAAGATGTATCAAATACTAATAATCAGTGGTGTTCTTTCTTGGTTCTTTGTCTTCACAGCTTGCAATGTGACCATTCACAACCGCTGTCGTGACACACTGGCCAACTGCGCCAAAATGAAACAGAAGGTAAGAGTCAATAGAGCGGGGATAATTAATGAATGATCATAACACTGAGCTGGTGACCAAATCTTTGTCTGTTTGGCATATAAAATGTAAAATTACAGATTCACATTGGATGAAATGTTATGATATTTTTGTATTTAAGGCAACAGTGTGATCAAATATGCAAGGAGCTAGTGTTTTTATGGAATCCAATAATACAGACTGATAAATGCCAACTAATTGTCTGTAATAACTAATAATTAATGGAGTAGACATTCATAACATACTGACACCTAGAGGTAGCAGAGAAAACCCTAGTTAAAGGGTTAGTTCACCTAAAAATGAAAATTAGGCTGCGTTTTACTCACCCCTGTGGCATCCTAGGTGTATATGAATTTACTGATGCATCCAACACCCGCTGAGTGGCATTAAACAGCTTGAAAGATCAAAGACAATTTTTTATATAGCTCCGACTGGATTCATCTGGAAGAAGAAAGTCATGTATACCTAGGATGCCACGGGGGTGAGAAAAATACAGCCTAATTGTCATTTTTGGGTGAACTAACCCTTTAAAGGTCCACTTTCTTGCAGAGTTTAGCACTAACCTTGATGAAACTTCCATTTTCTAGTCATCCTGAAGACCTTGATTAATTGTTCAGATGTGCATTATTAAGGTTGGAGCTAAATTCTGCAGGAAAGTGAATCTTGAGGGCCAGTGTTGAGAACCCCTGCTGCAGGTACTTATGGATTAGAATAATTAAGGAGTACTCCCAGTATTTGTAACTAGGACTTCTATTTAACTTGATTTAGTTTAGTAAATCTTTTGTGAATTAAGGCAATGAGTTTGCACAATTTTTGAGTCAACAAATTAGTTTTTATAGTCTATGGGGGGAAGTTTAGGATATTTTGCTAATTATATTATATTACATTGCCTAGTTTCTCAAATTGTTGAATCTGTATGATTATTTAATTGCATTAATTCATATGAAGTCATATAACATATTAATGAATTGTAGCAACAAAGGCTGGCTCTGGTCAGGAACGCCGCAACTTTACCTAATGTGGCCCTCCGCAGCAAAAGTGAGTTTCTCTCTTTCATATCTCTTTTTTTTTCTAATATTTATAGCTTTTTTTTTCTTATGACCGATTCCTGTCACTAATTCATAATAATAATAATAATAACACAACTTCTTTAAACCAATATCTTGTTAGTGAGCAGTTGCAGTTCAGGTTGTAGTGTCATTTGATGTGGAATTTTGATAGTTACAGTATGTTGCAGTGGTGGTTAAACAGTATCTTCTCATTAAAGAAAAGATTTTATTCAGGAATGGGTTTTCCTTTGCCAGATCCAATACTGAAGGAGAGGCCGAGTTCAGCCATTTACCCATCAGAGACACTGAGACAGTCTTTCCTCGGTTCCCGCAAAGGACGCTCCACACTGTCACTCAACAAGAGTGTTTCCACCAATAACATTGCAGGGTAAAGAATCTGATCACCAATCACAGACATGAACAAAGTGTGTTAATTATGTTCATTTTTGTGTGTTGTATTAAGAGGAAAGACTATTTCTCTATTAGAGCGTTCGAATTAAATTCATAAAGTTTTTGTAATGACGGAGTGACGTCCTGTGAGTTAACTTAAATAATTCACTGATGAAAGGTCACTAAACACAATGTCTTTGTGGCTCTCAACAATTTTCGGCAGCAGCATCTCTGTAGCAAACATGTAGGTTTTTCTTTTTCAAAAACACCATTGTTACCATCTTGCTACAATGAAATGCCACTTAGCTTTTCAGTTGTGATGTAATTTTATTGATATAAGGATACTACACCCAAAAATGAAAATTCTGTCATTAATTACTCAACCTCATGTCATTCCAAACCCGTAAGACCTTCGCTCATCTTCAGAACACAAATTAAGATATTTTTAATGAAATCTGTGAGCTTTCTGACCCTCTATAGACAGCAACACAACTACCACGTTCAAGGCCCATTGAAATTTCCTCAAATATACCACAAAGAATTTTAAGACTCCCTAGGTGCTACCTTTGCTGCTTGGCCACTAATTCTATGAAATATTTTTTAGAATGTCTTTTTTTACCATAATGTACATTGTTACATGAGAGTTATGTTTTTACAACTACTCTACAAAGTCCTCATGCTTGCTTGTTTTTGATTTTTCTAACAGAAGTCTAAATGATGACTCTCCTGTTGGACTGAGGCGGATTCTGTCTCACTCCACAGACTCTCTGAACTTCAGGAACAGAGCCATGTCCATAGAATCCCTTAACGATGAAGGTACAACTCAAGACATTCACAAAACAGAATGAAAATGGGAAGGCATATATAAAGTTTGCTGTTCTCACAAACATTCTACAGGAGAAATGTATTATGCATCAATGTTGGAAGAACTGGAGAAGGATGGGAAGGATTTTGAGGCAGATTCCTGGAGTCTGGCTGTGGACACTTCTTATCTACAGTCTCAACGCAAAGACATCATCAAGAGACAAGACGTCATATATGGTGAGACTTCTTTTATTTTTCAGGCCTTTTTAATGTCATTGACCTTTGGACACATTTATACTGTCATCTAGTTTTGGGATGGATCTTATGTTGTTACATGCATGCAAACTTCAAAAACACCTATGAGAATAGATGTTTGCTATCTGTTTGGGTCGTTTAGTAAAGCATATCTAAATGCAGTCCACACCTGATCAAATCTTGAACACTTATATCTGATTCTCCTCTCAATTTTCTCTGCATTTCACAACACCTCAGTTGTTGATTGCATGGGAATTTCTACATGTGAATAATGAAGGGAGTATGCATGTGTCACCAATAAGTGTGTGGGCGATTAATATTATATTATTTGATATAGTTATTTACTTGCACAGTTGCACAACATGTGAAGTGATACATTTACATTTTACATTTATTAATTTAGCAGACGCTTTTATCCAAAGCAACTTACAATTGGGGAATACATCAAGTGATTCATCTTAAAGAGGTAAATAGACACAGGAAGTGCTAGTATACCAAGTTTCAAGCATTGTTCAAATACAAGCTAGACAGAGAAAGATGATATATATTAGGATGAAGATGATAGTGACAAAAGAGGTGAGTTTTCACCTGTTGCCTGAAAAATGTCAGGGAATCAGCATTCCGGATAGGGGTTGGAAGATCATTCCACCAGCCAGGAATGGTAAACAAAAATGTTCTGGAAAGTGATTTTGTGCCTCTTTGTGATGGTACCACGAGGAGTCGCTCCCTAGCAGATCTCAGACTTCTGGAGGGACTGTAGATTCGTAGGAGTGAGTTGAAGTAGGCAAATGCTGAGCCTGAGGCTGTTCTATATTGCAAGCATCAGTGTCTTGAACTTGATGCGAGCCAAAACTGACAGCCAGTGCAGGGAGATAAAGAGAGGTTAACATGGGCTCTTTTGGGCTTATTACAGACCAGCCGGGCCACTGCATTCTGAATCATTTGTAAAGGTTTGACTGTGCATGATGGAAGTCTAGCCAGAAGAGCATTGCAGTAGTCTAGCCTAGAAAAGACAAGGGCCTGGACAAGAAGTTGTGCAGCATGCTCTGTTAGGAAGGGCCTGATCTTTCTGATGTTGTGCTATGCAAACCTGCAAGATCTAGCAGTTTTTAAATGTGGTCTTTGAAAGTCAGGTGGTCATCAAAAATTACACCAATATTTATATAAGAGATAGAGCTATGTGTCATCAGGATAGCAATGGTAGGAGAAACCATGTGTCTGTATGATGGGTCCCAGTGATGTAGTGTATATGGAGAAGAGGAGGGGTCCAAGAACTGATCCCTGAGGAACCCCAGTGACCAGTTGGTGTGCTTTGGATACCTCCCCACCCCAGGTCACCCTGAAAGACCTACCAGTGAGATAGGATTCAAACCAGCGAAGTGGATTCCCTGTGATGAGAGGGTGGACAGGAGGATCTGATGATTCACTGTGTCAAAAGCAGCAGATAGATCCAGCAAAATAAGAACTGATGATTTGAAGTCAGCTTTTGCAATCCGCAGGGCTACAGTGACTGACAGTAGCACAGTCTCAGTTGAATGGCCACTCCTGAAGCCTGACTGGTTAGGACCAAGCTGGATGTTCTGTGTAAGAAATAATGATAACGGGTTAAAAACAACTTGTTTGAGTGTTTTTGCTATGGGGTTAAAAACAACTTGTTTGAGTGTTTTTGCTATTAATGTAGGTTTTCTGAGCAGTGGGGTTACCTGAGTGAATGCAGGGGAGGTAAAGTGCTGTGAGAAGGATGTGTGAGGGGATGTGGTCTGGTGGGCAGTGTAGGGGAGGATTGCTTGGAGAGGGTGTGAGAAGGGGATTACTCTAGTGGCCATGTTGTAGGATGGCTGGGGACAGTTTTGATAGTGATACTTCTGCCTCAGTGAGGGGACAGAAGGAGAAGGGGGAAGTTTTAGGTGTGGATGCGGTTGGTTTGAGTTTGCGTGTGTGTGTGGAGCTGAATGATTGTTATTGTTTTTTCTGTTTTTGTTTTTGAGTAATCATCAGCTGTTATAGATGTGGTGGAGGGGTACAGAGAAGAGAATTTAATGTTTTGAAGAGGTTACGTGTGTCTGTAGCACTGTTGATCTTGTTGTGAAAATATGAAGATTTGGCAGTATGGAATTGAGCAGAGAAAGAGGAAAGCAAAGACTGATACAAACTCAGGTCAGACAGATCTTTTGATTTGTGCCATTTTCTCTCTGCTGCCCTGAGTTTGGAAAGATGCTCACAAAGAACATTGGATAACCAGGGATAAGAAGGGGTAGCCCGTGTTGGCCTGAAGGAGAGAGAACATATATTGTCTAGACAAGAAGTTAAAGTGGAGCATAAATTGTCAGTTGCTGCATTAACGTCCAGAGATGAGAAATGGGTAGGTGAGGGAAGAGAGGAAAACACTACAGAGGAAATATAGGAGGGTGAAAGGGAGTGCAGATTTAATCTAATAGTAACAGGTATTGGTGGTATAGAGGGGTTGGTGGCACACAGGTAGGAAGATGTAGGTTAAATGTAATGAAGAAATGGTCAGAGATGTGTGGGGGTTTTACCAAAATGTTGTCTGCAGTACAATTGTGTGTGTAAATTAAGTCAAGTTGGTTGCCTCATTTGTGAGTGCTTGTAGTGGTGAGGTGTTTGATATCAAATGAAGCTAGGAGTGAATAGAAGTCTGCAGCATAAGGCTTGTCCAGATGAATGTCAAAGTAGCCAAAGACTAAACGTTGACTGCTATCCTCCGGGAATGAGGACAGCAGACCATCCAGTTCTTCTAGGAAGGTGCCCAGTTGCCCAGGAGGCTGGTAAATTACCACAACATGGAGTTTTATAGGAACTGTTACAGTAATCGCATGAGATTCAAATGAGTTATAATTGCAGAGGGGAGAGTGGGTTAAGTATTTCTAATTGTCAGAAATGAGCAGATGAGTGCCCCCACCCCTCCCAGCCTGACAAGGGGTATGAGAGAAATAGAAGTTGTTAGACAGAGCAGCTGGGGTTGTTGATTCTTCTGGATGAATCCAGGTATCAGTCAAGCCCCAAGATGCAAAGTGTAGATTGCAAAGAAAAAGCAGAAATTAAGCCATTACTCTAATTACAAATAAAGTGCAATCAAACATACAAATTACAATGAAAAATAGCAGCAGAAATAGCTAGAGAACAAAATAAATCTTCTTAGCAGCAAGTAACAATTTAAACAACAGATGCAGAAACAAAGTATTAGGCAAACACTCATGGCTGCTCTGCTGACTGATCACTTCTCCTGATCTACTGGGAAAATAAGTTTTGGCTTTGGTGAAGTGTTAAGGTCTATTCACATTGAATGTAAAATAAAAAATGCTGGAAGAATTGAATCAGAAAGGTGAGAAAACAATGTTGACTCTCCATGTCAGTGTTTTCCAACCTTTGTCCTGGGTCATCCCCAACTATATACCTTCTCTCTTATCTGACACATTCAAGATATTTAAGGTCTCTGTTTACAAGCTGGTGAGTTAAATCGTATGACTAAAAACAGACAAGACAAGAAAAAACATTCTCAAAATATTGGATCTGTGCATAATTCTTAGTGTAGATGCATCCTTTGTACAATCAGGTATTTTGTACTGTAATGTCTGTGATTTTTGATAAATCAATGCATCTGTGTTTTTCAGAGCTGATTCAGACAGAGCTGAACCACATGCGTACGCTGCGGATCATGGAGGGGGTGTTTCGCAGAGGAATGCTGGAAGAGGTGTTGATGGAGTTGGGTGTGGTTCACGCCATCTTTCCGTGCTTAGATCAGCTGCTGTCTATTCACTCCAATTTCCTGAGCCAACTACTGCAGAGAAGAAACAATAGCCTGGCACCCAGCAGCACCCGGAACTTTACCATTCAAAAGCTGGGGGATATTCTGGTGGAGCAGGTGAACTAATCCTATAGTTATCCTATGTTGTTAATAATTATTTGGCCAAAAAGCACATCGCTCCTGCGGCACTCTTTGAGGATTGCCGAATAGAACTGTCAATTTTAAACTGACTAGTTCAAATTAAAGAACAGATGTCTTAAGCCTGGAATTTCCTGCCAATTTCCAACCGAGAAGATTTTCGTTTAGGCTGGACTTTTTTGAAATTTTTCAACCGATCATATCACCCTGTCATGGACTGGTCAGTGCCTGATGGGAAAAATCCCGAAGAGGTGCTATCTACTCACCCTGTGGTCTGGGTCAGCTCCCCAGTGTGTGATGGGGACACTATACTGTAAAAAAAGCCACCTTTGGATGAGATGTTACCGAGCTGGTGTGTGGACACTAAAAATCCCAGGGTCTTTCGAAAAGGGTGGAGATGTGCACGGCATGGCAAAATTCGCCATTGGCCTCTGACCATCATGGCATAACATCCCCATATATCTATTGGTGGCTTCATCACTGTCTCCTCTGCACACTGGTGTGTGGTGGGACGAGCGCACTATGGCTGCCATCGCATCATCCAGGTGGCTGCTGCACACTGGTGGTGGACGAGGAGACTCCCCCTCACAATGTAGAGCGCTTTCAGTGATTAGAACAGCAGGAAAGCCCTATATAAATGTAAAGAATCATTACTATTATTATTATTATTACATTTTCTTGGCTTCAGTTCTCAGGTAAGAATGCAGAAGAGATGAGGAAATGCTATGTTGAATTCTGCAGTCGACACCTGAAAGCTGTGAAACTCTATAAGGAGCTGCTGGCCCGCGATAAGAGGTTCCAGCAGTTCATACGGGTGAGGATACAGCCAGAAAAAGACATGCTTGTCAGCATAGGTTTCAGTTATTTTTTTTTTTTGTTAATTACCTAGAATGTTTTAATAAAATTATTTTTTAATATTTGTTTTACTGTCAAGCGGGTAAGCAGAGGTTCTTTACTGCGTCGCCATGGTGTCCAAGAGTGCATCTTACTCGTCACTCAACGCATCACGAAATACCCTGTACTTATCAAGCGCATACTAGACAACACTAAAGGTGAGACTATACTCTGACATGTACTCCAATATTACAGCCAGTCCTTGTTTAATCATGTAAAACTATAGTCTGGCCAAACTGAATTTTTGTTTTGCACTGCATGGTTTTGTTTAATGTGCAATTATGGACAGCTTTGTCATACTTTTTTTGAATTATTATGAAATTAAACCACACCATGTTAATTTGTCTGGCCAGTTAATTCCTCTTTCCCCATTTCTGTCACAGATGGACTTTTGGTTCCTTGCCACTGTTTGCCTCTGGCTTTGTTATTTGGGTACACTTAATATTCAGCAATATTGTTGAATTGACTATACAGATGATATGGAACTTTATATTTGCAAGAATTAATTAATGACATTTTATACCTTTATTAGTTGTTTTTTTTATTTAAAACAAATCACACAGTAGCTACAGTACATTTACATGCACCCAAATAATCTCTTAGTAACTGGATCAATGGCTCATTCAGATTGAAAAGCCTTCATGAAACACCTGAATCGATCCAACTGAACTTGATTGAAATTTCGATCAGATTGAAAGACCTGAAATAATCTGATAAATAGGAAACAACTAAGCTTGATTATGACTATCTTCTAAATTAAATTCAAAAATACCTTGTATCTTGTTTAGTGTCGTGACGCATATGTTTACTAGAGCCATTTTATTATAAGATTTCTGTTTACAGATGTTTAACTTCTTATGAACGTGCATGTTTATTTACATCTTACAAACTGGTCAGTGAGGAGACTGTATATTTAATCAATATTTGCTATTAAAAACTTTCATAACATTTGTCAGCTTTCCTTTTAGGCATGTCATCAAGGCAAAAAGAACAATTATGCTGCGCTGATGTTTTCTTCTAAATACATACATGGACATGCAAACAAAAATGTCAATCATATTGCAAAGTTTAGGGTTTATGTAAGCAGAGCCTTGAGAATTTAAAATCAGAATTAATTCATTCGGATTGATGAAAATGAGTGCATATAAATAATATACCTATTACCTAGCATGCCATCCTTTTATGTGGAACACTTCAGTTGAATTACTTCATGAAAATCAGCATCAACAGGTATTTTATGCGAAAGAGAAAGGGAGCCTAGTGCTCATCAACCACCTAGTTCCAGGAAACAGCCCTGGGTCAGATATGATTCCCTTACTCTGATATGAGGTGATCTGAGCACAGATTTTATTTGATTTCACAGGTAATGAAGAAGAGAGTAAATCTCTGGCTGACTCTCTGACGCTGATCCGGGAGCTGCTGTGTTCCGTGGACCAGCAGGTTCAAGAGTTAGAGCGAGCACAGCGTTTGCAGGAGATCCAGTCTCGTCTGGACCCACGAGCTGAGACGAAAGTTAAGGGTGGAGGAGTGTTTGGTGGAGGAGAGCTGCTGCGCCGTAGACTCATTCACGAGGGAGCACTGCTCTGGAAGACTGCTCAAGGCTCCAGACTCAAAGGTGCCATTAGTGTTTGTGTGTGTGTGTGTGTGTGTGTGTGTGTGTGTGTGTGTGTGTGTGTGTGTCTGTGTGTGTGTGTGTGTGTGTGTGTGTGTGTGTGTGTGTGTGTGTGTGTGTGTGTGTGTGTGTGTGTGTGTGTGAGTAAGTGAAATAGTTGGTACATTTGTAGATTTATCAGTAACTTTGTGTTTTGTCTGAATAGATGTGCACGTTTTGTTGATGACAGACATCCTGGTGTTCATGCAGGAAAAAGACCAGAAGTATATTTTTCCCTGTCTGGTGAGTCACAGCGTACTGTTCTGTTGGCTGACTATCATTGGATTCACTTAGACTGTGTTCTCCATCATCCTACATCAAAATCAAACTGCCTAGACTGGAAAAATAATAGCTTGGGCGATAAAATAATAACACTAATTATCGAGATATAATTCTCCTTGATAAAATGATAACAAGAGTTTGATAAATGTTCGATATTATGTTTATTATATTATTAATGTAGACATATTAAACATATTAAAGGAGTAATTTTATATATTTACAGTATTTTTATGCTATAGCAGTTATGCATTTATAATAAATGTATTTAGATATATTTTTTTGTACAAATAACTAGAAACCATGTGGATACATTTTAACCAGGTATTGAGGATTTAACTGTGGTTATCATGATCTAAATGTATGCTACCATGGAAGACCAATTTTTAATTTTAATAAAACTCAAACAGTCAGAATAATTAAATTTCACCATATAAAAATGAGTTTGGTACCATTTTTACAGATGCTACTATTTGTAATAATGAACATAAATTTACATCTGCATCCTAACTCAAGCTACTACTGTCAACTCAAACTACTGTCAAATGTGTAAAAAAAAGTAATATAACTAATATTGCAGCTTGAACTGCAAACTGTGCTGAACATATAAATCATTGAAGTCAGACAACACAAACCTGTTTCATGATTTGAAACCATATCAGTGCAGAAACTAAGAAATAATTTTTTCTATTAAGATGTTTATTTTGTTAAAGTGCCCCTATCATGGGTTATGAAAGGAACATATTTTGGATTTGGGAGTCCCCAACAACAGGCTGACATGCATGCAAGGTCAAAAACACTTTCATTGTCTTATGATATGCATTTATTTTTACCTTATTGTAAAAATACACTCAATGATTCATTTTTCCAAACCTTTCCTTTGCGTGACGAAATCTGTGGTGATTGGACCGATGGTGTGTTCACACCAGATGCAAAGCGCATATATACGCATCGCGTCACTCACTCAAGATTATTTGTGGGATGTTTTTCGTGTCACTCACGCAAATAAAAACAGTGCGATCAACCATGGTGGAGATGACTACAATCGCTGTTTTGTACCTGTTGTCAAAAAGTCCCAAATACAATGGAAAGCCAAACGCCGAAGTGTCTGAGTTAACAGCACCATCCAGAGGAGGATGAATAACGTTAGGATCCTGTATTAATGTGTGTGTTACTTTTTACTACTGTATATATACACTGATATAACTTTTACTTTTATTATTGGTTTCTACAACTTTCACTTGGGAGCAAAATCTGCCTTTAAACTTGAAAGAAATAAAGATTTGAAATTATTGTGATAATTATCGACAATACAGTATCGACTAATATGAAACATTTTATCACCCAGCCCTACTTTGGGCCAAGTAAAAATACTTTAATTTGTTTCAGCCTTTTTTCTCAAATTATTTTTATGGATTACTTTAAACCTTTCATTTTGACCGAATATTAATCAAAAATATGTATTTTTACACAAAGTAAAAAGATTATTTATTATAAAGACCATAGACCATACTCAATCAATATATGTGCCAAAATGTTACTTAATGTACCTTTGTTACTATTTTTTTGGGGGGGGGGGTGGATTAGCTACAATATGAAAGTAGAATTTTCAAACTAAAAACATTTTGTTAGTCAATGTTTCATTTAGTTTACTTACTCTAAATAAAGACAACTTTGAAAGACCTTAGTGTTCAGTGTGATGTGCTTTTAAAATATGCATCATATTTTTTTATGAACTACTATAAACTCACTTTTTTCAGTGCATATCTTTCTCTTTTCACAGGACAAACCGGCAGTATTGTGCCTTCAGAATTTGATTGTGAGAGATATAGCCAATCAGCAACGAGGAATGTTCCTCATCAGTCACTCCACACCTCCAGAGATGTACGAGCTCCACGCTGCCTCCAAAGACGACAGAAACAGTTGGATGAAACTCATTCAGCAGACAGTGAGCAAGTCAGAGTCAATTCACAATTCTTTGCCCCTACATCTCAATGCACCGCTAAAATATCTCCGCACAAGCAACACCAAACACTTCATCACTTCATCTCTGTATTTCTCTTATGCAGCTGTCCATCAAGAGAGGATTTCCCTCTGATTGAAACTGAGGACAAAGCTTTGCTACGGCGACTGAGAGGTTTGTATCAATATCTGTTGTCAAACCACATTAGCTTTGCTCATTGTTTTGTTTTGTTTTTTCATTTTTGTATTGTATCTTTCTCTCTCTAGCTGATATCCAGCAGAAGGATCGTGAAGTTTTGGAGCTGTTACAGGAGCGTGTGACATTGTTCTCTGATTTGGCCGAGGCCAGCGGAGGTCAGAATGTTAACGTTCCCACTAACTCCAGAAATATATTCAGAGCAGATACGCCCTACGCTCCCCAGGCGGAAAAGCTACTGAATGACGCCATTGTTGAGGGTAGGCAGAGGAGTGTACAGCATTATAGAGAATACTTAGTAATGAAGGACATTAACTCTTTCTTATTTATTTCAAAATGCAGTGGACAGACTGAGTGAAGTGCTGTTGGGTTCCTGCATTGAGCGTTCACAGGCCTTCAGATTGAACGGTGAATCGACAGAGGTACAATTCACCTCTAAAACAACAGGTACCATATTTGTATATATTTAAAAGTATATAAAAATATACAGATACTATTATTTCAGCATTACTGAAACAAGGTAAATAAAACTCTTATTAAGAGAAGTTTCAGAGACTCGTTTCATTCTGTTACATTTATTCATTCTTACACCAGTGGCGATTAGTTTTTAAGGATACATCTAATAAAATGTAGTGAAATTAAAACTAGGAAAAAAACAATAACTATTTACCACATTCTTTGAAAACAAATTTTGGTTGCACTTTATTTTACAGTATGTGGACTTACATGTACTTAAAGTGTACTTACCGTACCTAAGAAAGTACTGGTTATATAAGGTAACTACATGGGGTAGGTTCAGGATTAGTACCTAGTTATTACCTAGTTATTGTTATTACTATAATAGTCCATAGAATGTACATGAGGAACAGGACGGTAAAATAAAGTGCTACCCAAATTTTATATACTGTTGCTTAAAGTAAATAGTAAATATATCATGTTTTAAGAATATTCAGATAATTTCTACTGGGAAATAATATATGTATTAGGACCGATGATTTATTAAAAAGTAGTAACTAATTTATTGTAGGGTTTCTGTAATTTATCCTGATTAATCCAACCTGTTGGAAACTCAGAAGCGAAGACCAGGAGACTCTTGGGTAATCTTCAGCAGCATTCTTTATTGAGAACGCTCCGCTCAGCGCTACAGTCATCAAAAGTCTAACCAAAGCAGTGATACTTTGGAGTTTATATACATTTCAAGGGGGAGGGATACATAGAGGTGGAGACAATTTAAACAAAGCAAGCAAGTGGAATCAGGAAAGTGCCAGACACTGGCATTTTCCCAGCCTTGATCTCATCAGCATAACATTGTCATTTAAATACAGAGGTGCCTGACAGTATCGCCCATACCTTCACATTATCATAGAAACAAAGGCACAGCTGTGCCTTGAGTTTATGGTCAGGAAGAGCAAACAAAAGGTCAATGTCTCAGAAACCTGGGCTGCTTGACTTGATCATCTCAGAATGTCATCCTATTAACCTCAAAATGTAAAAACCCAATGTACATACTATTACATTGGAACCTAGATTTAACATTTTATAAATTTGTAATCCCACAGTCCTCCCGTTGAGAGTTCTAATAACTCTCACATAATACAAATTTAAACTTTCATAAGTCCATTCTATGGCCTATGTTTCTTAACATAAGCCCCATCTTGCAGTCATGTAACTTGAAAAAGGTTACAGGCACATATAACTTATTCTGTGTCTTGTCCTAGATTTACTTAGGTGTAATAGTTATTTTTAGAACAATAACTGTGGACACATATGACATGGATGATAACATGTCGTGGAAACTACATGATGACACAGAAAACCATGTAGCATGAGAGTGGAAGTCTTGAAGTCCATGGTGCCCGAATAGCTGTGAAGTCTGTTTTCTGTAGTCCATTTCCCATGTAGATTCATGCAGATGATTCTTGGTCCTCATGAAGCTTGTTAATGGATGTCTGAGGTGATGCTTTACACCAGGGTGCTGCTTATGGAGATGACATCTCATGCACACATACCTGCAACACAAGAAAACAAAGAAAACAGCAGACCAGCAGTATTCATGCATAGACATTTTTAGACTTCTGTTGATCGTATAGTGGTTTTTAAGTCTGGTGATCGTATAGTGTTTTTCTCAACCTAGTTTTAAATAATTTGACACCTATGGACCAGTGAGGTGGGGATAAAACTACTGATAGGGGAAACCTATGAGGAAGTCTTCACCACAGGGTTGGCCCCCGGGGCCTGTTGCACTTCGGTTCTTCCCTGAGCTCCTCACTGGTCTGTGTGTGTCCTAGTCTGTCCCTGTAGTTGGTGTGCGAAATTTACTGTGTGACATCTCAATCTTCCAATGGAACATCAGTCATAACAAAACATCATAACCCAAAGAGAATAGGAGTGACTAGAGTGTGCTGTAATATAGCTTTGAAGGCTGAGAGTGTACTTAACGTTCTCTCAATGAAAGGAAGTGACAGTCACCTTCCTGTAGTTTTATTTTCAAAGAATCTTTCATCTTTGTTATACATTACTGGGGTAGTTAAGCACTCACAGCCCTAACAGTTAACACCTGAGCAAGCTGCTCCAACAGTTCGGTGAAGTAGGGAGGGGCTGCTTTAGAGTGGTAAGTAGACTGAGTAGGAGCTGAGTAAAGCTGTTCATTTCTCTTAATGTCTTCTTGCTTTTCCTACACTCTTTCATCCAGTGTCCGGATTTACCACAGTAATGACAATTGCCCTCCTTCTTAGGACTTTTACGTTTCTGTCGGTTCTCTGTGTTGAACTGAAAGGATGCTGCTGCAACCTTTACTCTGGCTTTGACATCAGAGTCTCTTTCAAATGTAGCTAACCTGTCCAAGTTGTTTTGCAAGCTTCCAGTTGACCATGTAAGATCTAAGAATGGTAAAGCAGATCTGTACTCGGCTAAAAGGCCATCAAACCATGTTCGAACTAGTGGTCCTTTATGATTCATTACCTTCTCTGGAGTGTCAGCTATTCCACTGTAAGCTGCAGCTGACTGGCAAAACCTTTCAGTGTATTCACTTACAGTTTCATCCTTCTTCTGTACACAACTAGTGACCTTTGACCAATTCACTTTTGGTCCAACAATGTTCTTTATCTCTCTCAGAACTCCCTCTCTCAATTCATCTTTACTGGCATGTTGTAATTCAGAAGTAACAGCAGACTTAAAACTGTTGAATTCAGATTCAGTTAGAATATGTGGCATCATCTGTGTGACTTCTGCTAACGACATGTCATAGAGACGCATTTTGCTGATCAGTGCTCTTCTAAATTCAGTAAAATTTGTGCGTGCTGAAGGTAAACTCTGGGATAGTCTCTCTATATCTTTAGGTCCTAGAACTTTGGCAACAGTTTGTACTTGGACAACAGAAGAGTTGGCAGGAACACTTTCAGTTCCCTCAATTCTCTGAGATCTTCTCCTAGCTCCACATACCTTTACTGAATCTACAGGCACATCCGTTACTGACTGGATGGCTACATCTGTTTCAAAAAAAGCTTGTAAGTCAGGATAATTGTTATCAGGCTGACTAACTTCTTACATATCAGTTTTTGCTGCAGCTTTGTTGCGGTTCAATTTCTTAGTCAAAGAGGATACTCTAGCTCTGAGCTCTTTGTTCTGTTTCTCTAGCTCTGAGTTACGCTGAGAATGTTCCGTAGCTAAAGCTAAACCAAATTCTTTGTGGCAGCAGATAATGCCTTTCATATTGTTCTTGCGAATACATGATCCTAGTACCTTTTTACATTCTTCGATTGACCATACTTTTTCTGGATCAATACCAAATTTCTTTATCAAATCCAATCTGACTGACTCTGTCACTACTGAGTCCATGTGCTCTCCTAACAATGATTTGAACTCACTGTCTGTCCATAAAGGAGTAGCTAGTCCACCTTTCTCAGTTGTTGGAATCAGATAAGCATTTCTTCTCAACATTTTGTAAAGTCTTTCTGACACAATAGGACACTTCTAAAACTTCCCTGGCAAGCAGAGGATACACTTGTTAACACAAGCTTCTAGCACTTTACGCTAAACTTCTCTGCCGAGACAGAGGGTAACACAAACTTCTAGCACTTTACGCTAAACTTCCCTGCCGAGACAGAGGGTTACACAATATTAGCACATGATGCTAATCTTCCCTGCCTAAACAGAGGATATTTTCATCTCTAAAATAATTTTTTAGAGGGTAACTTAGTTAACCAAACCCTGCAGCTGTCTGTTAACTCTTCTCTGGCGGTGCAGAGGATACTGGTCTTAAAGGTTCTTTTGGATAGAGTTACACTCACCAACCCTTGGTTGTACAGAAAGATTCAGTCTGGACCGAAGTCAGATCTTTGTTGAGCTTGAAGTTTCAATCTGGATTCAGGTGAGAAGCTCTATCCGGGTCACGGCACCAAAACTGTTGGAAACTCAGAAGCGAAGACCAGGAGACTCTTGGGTAATCTTCAGCAGCATTCTTTATTGAGAACGCTCCGCTCAGTGCTACAGTCATCAAAAGTCTAACCAAAGCAGTGATACTTTGGAGTTTATATACATTTCAAGGGGGAGGGATACATAGAGGTGGAGACAATTTAAACAAAGCAAGCAAATGG
Source organism: Cyprinus carpio (assembly GCF_018340385.1). Taxonomy (NCBI): domain Eukaryota; kingdom Metazoa; phylum Chordata; class Actinopteri; order Cypriniformes; family Cyprinidae; genus Cyprinus; species Cyprinus carpio. The sequence continues at coordinate 1,907,106 of NC_056612.1, forward strand.
AATCAGGAAAGTGCCAGACACTGGCATTTTCCCAGCCTTGATCTCATCAGCATAACATTGTCATTTAAATACAGAGGTGCCTGACAGTATCGCCCATACCTTCACATTATCATAGAAACAAAGGCACAGCTTTGCCTTGAGTTTATGGTCAGGAAGAGCAAACAAAAGGTCAATGTCTCAGAAACCTGGGCTGCTTGACTTGATCATCTCAGAATGTCATCATATTAACCTCAAAATGTAAAAACACAATGTACATACTATTACATTGGAACCTAGATTTAACATTTTATAAATTTGTAATCCCACAAACCTAACTTTAAAATTTGTTATAAATATATGTCACATTCGTGACAGTAAAAGACAGTATTAACTGGGCCATTGTAGTTTGTCATATACACGTATACATGAATTGAGCTTATTTTGCTTATATTGTATTATGTTGTCCCCATGGCATTATGGTATTTTCAAAGGGATTGAAGATAATAAAGCTATGAAATAAAACTCCAACCTTTCCTCCTTATCTCTCATATTTCTTTCCTTGAAATAGATAAAGGAACGATATCAGTTAACGGAACCCATGAAATAAACAGTCCATCTAACAAGGTAAAGGTCTGATATTTTACATAAAAATGTCCCTCTGATGACATGTCAATACCAATAGGATTGAGGAATGATTATTATTATTATTTATTATTACATTTCACAGGACAGGAATGGGAACCAGCTGCAGGACAAGTTGCTGAATGAGGTACACCTTAATTAAGGAATCTTTAAAAAAAATATAATAATAATATTGAAGATAAAAACAAAGATATCTGTCTGAACTATTTGTGTTATAGGAGGTGTGCCAGAGACTTGTGAACCTCAGTACTCAGCTTCATGCAGTACAGGTGAGATTTAGACAGAGAGGTGTGCTAAATGGTGAGATTTCAGACAAGCATGTGCTAAGTGACTCGTTGTTGCTGTGTCTGTAGGCTGCAGTGATCAAGCAGGACTCAATCCTGGAGGTGTACATGCAGAAGGACTTGTGTCCCACTACAACAGTAGTGCTCGAGGCAGGTAGTCCAGAGGGCACGCACGGAGATCTGGCAGAGCTACAGCGCAAATACAACCTGCTGCAGGGAGAAGTGATCCGACTACAGGCCGCCCAGGACAAGACGGGCGATAGAGCACCTATTCAGCTTGAAAAACAACTCCAAGAGCTGCGGCTTAAAGACACAGTGGAAACACGTGACACATTGATCTCACAGGAAACAGCAGTTCAGGTGGATGGCGTGCAAGAGGACGGCAAGATGGCGATATTTCCTCGAGCTGAGAGTCCCAGAGGTGAGTCCTCTTAAAACTATTCTCAGATGTGCGGCATTCCTTTCCCTTTTTGCCCCTCAACTGCTGTATCTCCTGCTCACTATCTTACTATTTATTACTCTGGGAGCATGTAATGTCTTACCTCTCTTTATTGGTTCTTGTCCTTGTCTTTGTAGTGGAGATAAGTGCAGGTGTTCTGTTAATGAAAGTGATACTATTAAAATTTATCAATGGCAAATGTGCATAAAATATGCATAAAATATGATGGAAAAACATTGACTCAATAAATGTTATGCACAACTCGACTTTGCCTCAAACCAGTATTTTTCAAACTGGTGTTTGTGCACCCCTAAGGGGTTAACAGTAGAATTGCATGAGGTTTGTGAGTTAAAAGGTAATAATTACCTCATAAATAGATTATTTTGTTTACCAGCAATGGTCATGTGACTGTTAGGAATAGTTAACTCAAAAATTACAATTTTGCTGCAATGAATGGGTGTTGTCTACGGAGCCCCTAAAGGGACATGGTGGTGTATAAAATATTTTTCGAATGTTTTGCGTTCTCTGCAAAACTTTTGTGTTTCCTCAAGAAACTTTGTGTTCTCTCACAAAGATGTTTGCATTCCCTCGCAAAACTTAAGCATTTTTGTCCCCCATAGAAAAGCACGCTTAACGTGGCTTAATATAAAAAAAAAACATGATAAAAAGCTCAAATTTGATATTTTATGAAAAAATATACACTATGTACAGAAAAGCAATGTGCCAAGAGTTTTTTATAAAGTTTTGTCTATGGGGTGAAAACACATAAAACTGCACGCTCCCATCTGAGCTCATTTGCTTTTCTGTGCGTAAAATGAACTTTAAACAGATTTGGTAATTTTATATCACCGTCCTTGGCGATTATCCCACCTTATATTTTTAGTTTATTATTAATTGTTAATTTTACATTAAATTAGTGATTGTCAAGTCATCCTAAGTGTATATGACTTTCTTCTTTTAGATGAATCCAGTCGGAGTTATACTAAAAATTTTCTTTGATTTTTCAAGCTGTTTTATGGCACTCAGTGGGTGTTGCACGCATCAGTCCAAAAGAAGTTAAATACAAAGCGCCCATCCATTAAAAAGTGTCTCACAAAGGCCTCCTGTAGAGAATCGATGCATTTTTGTAAGAAAAATAACCATATTCAAAACGTAATAATCACTTTAATGTAGCTTGGGCTCACTGTTAGGGCTGCACGATATTGGGAAAAAATGACATTGCGATATTTTATCATTTTTTTCTTACAAACAAAAATGGGGTGAGCACACTTACATTCTGATTTTAAATGATTTAAACATCAGAGTAGTATTTAAATTAGAGTAAATTATTTGTTTGTAACTTTAGGATATGGTTTGAATTGTTAACATATTAACTAACATGAACTTACCACGAGCAATACTTTTGTTACTATATTTATTAATCTTTGTTTATCTTAGTTTATAAAAACACAACTGTTCATTGTTGGGTAATGTTACTTCACAGTGCATTAATGTTAACAAATACTGTACAACTTTTGATTTCAACAATGAAGGCTATAGGCTAAATGTTGAAATTAACAATGTTGTAGAAGTGCAGTTTAGTAATAGTAAATGTTAAATAATGTAGTTAAATAATTTAATAAATAGAACATTATTGTAAAGTGTTACAGATTTTTTTTTATACACCAATTCAGACGTCTCGTGAGTTCAGTGTTGGACAGGTCGGTTGTTTAAACCCATTCATTAAATTGAATCGGTTCAAAGGAATCATTAGTTCGCGAATCAGACGTGTACGGCACGCGTTGTGTAATTATCTCGGCAGTTTAGGATATCGCACAAGATTTGACAACACAGAAAACACTTCATCACTGGATAGTTTTTTTTTTCGACACCATCGTGTCAATTGATTTTGATTAATATGCGCGAGGGAGAGAGAGCAAGACAGCGCTCGTGTTGTTTGAAGACGGTGAAGGTGAGCGCGCGCGCGTGCGGCCGGGGCTCTCTCGCTCTCTCTCTCTCTGCTCGTTCTTATATGCGCACTGTTAAACTGACAGAACTTAAAACACATGCAAATGATAAACTTTCATTCTATGATGGTTAAGCTGTGCAATTATTCCGCGAATCACATTTGTCAAGGGCCGGGGAGCAGCTGGCCCGTACGGTTAATGAATAACGGATCAACTACGACAGCCTACATCGCACATCCTGCGATGTGACTATCGTGGATTCGTACATCGCGATATCGATGGTTAAACGACACATCGTGCAGCCCTACTCACTGTTGTACACAGAAGCAGCTCCGGGCTGATGACGTATGTGGTCAGCGTTGTGCATGCGTGGGTGATTCTCATGAAAACCAACGTTTGTTAACAGGAGCAAAGGAAGCAAAGTTTCCTTACTTTAGCAAAGCAAAAAACTTGCCTTATATCGAAATCCTCTGACATTCTTCTTTACAAATCCTCGTTTTGTACTTCTTATTAGTGACCGTTGTTTTGTTTTGATCTCTCCACTGTGCTTCCGCGTGTGTCACTTCTGAGCAGCGCATTCGCAAAGCTGACCTCATACGTAATTCCCCCGGACAACAGTGAAAATAAAAAACAATAGATTCGCTACAGGAGGCCTTTGTTCACCCCCGGAGCCGTGTGAGACACTTTTTTTAAAGGATGGGCGCTTTTTATTTAAGTTATTTTGGACTGATGTATGCAACACCCTCTGAAACAGCCTGAAAGATCAAAGACAATTTTTAATATAACTCCGACTGGATTCGTCTGAAAGAAGAAAGTCATATACACCTTATAATGCGCTTTAGGTGAGCGTGATTTCACCAAGTACAACATGCTCCTGGATCAACATCCTTGTTGATCCTGGAACAACATTCCAATCAACCAATCAGAACTGAGATATAACTTTTCAGGAAATATCTGTTTTAGGCTTACAATCAGGGTTAGGTGCTTCTACACCCTTGTTAATCAGCTATCATTTTCCCACTGATTTTTAGGAATAAATTATGGGTAGGGTTAGGTTTAAGGGGAAGGGATTGGGTTAAATCTATATTTTTGGACAATAATGTTGATCCAGGATCATCAAAAGATGTTGATTCAGGAACATGTCTTACTTGGCAAAATCACAGCGATCGGCGCTTTAAGCGTTTTCTATGGGGGAGAAAAAGCTTAACGTGCAGCATGTTGCGTTCATATTCTGGGCTATTCTGCTTTATTAATATTAATATTAATAATAAGCTTTTTAATATTAGCCGAAATAATGTCATCAATTTTTATTATTATCGAATTTGGTCCTCCAGTGTCACTTTTTTAAAACATTATGCCACATTAACCGTTTTAGAATGTCCCAAAACTGTGCCTTGAACTAAACACTTACTGTATTTCTTTATACTTGATTCTAAGTTCAAAATAAAACTATGAACAGCTCCATTCTGGACATATGGAGCTATGAACCACTGCAAGCTGTAAAGTAAACAGGAAGTGTTTGTCTGAACTCAACTGGTTTGCGAGAGAACACAAAAGTTTTGTGAGAGAATGCAAAAAAAAAAAAAAAAAAAAAAGAAATTCCTCCCACCCCACATTTTTTCCACCATGTCTGTAGTTGTTAGAATAAGAGTTCAAACTGCTGATAGAGACACAATAATCCACAAGTAATTCACATTACTCCAGTCCATCAATTTACATCTTGTGAAGTGAAAAGCAGCGTGTTTGTAATAAACATATCAATCATTAGAGTGTTTTTAGCTTCAAAGCTGTTGCTTACAGTCCTTTTTTCTAGTGAATAAGTCATTTTGTCTGAATCAGGTGAGAAATTTGCAAAGATCAATCATGGACTTTGTCACTGAAAGGATCATTATTATGGATTATGGACAAGTGATGGTTTTACAGTTGAGATACCTTTATGATTTGTTTCTTAAAAACAACAAATCCTCAAGATGTTACAAGATGTTACCTGAAGGACTGGACTAGTCGTGTGGATTATTGTGATGTTTTTATCAGCTGTTTGAACTCTCATTCTGACGGCACCCATTGGAGAGAATCCATTGATACATTTTTATAAATCTGTTAATAAACTCATCTACATCTTGCATCATCATCTGCAATTTTTTTTTTTTTAAATTTAATTCTTTTTATTTATTTTTATTTTATAATTTTATGGTAGTTTGTGCCAGTTTCCCAGTAAGTAAATAATTGGTTCCCTTGAACAAATGGGATGGAATCTTTATTGCTTTATAGGCAAATGTTTTTTGTGATATTCCACATTTTTGCTCAAGTTTAATTCACAACTTTGGATAGAAAGATAGCAAATGAGAATTATAAACTTTAAAAAAAATTGCTTAATTTTAACACATTGAACAAAATGTTTTAATAAGATTAATATTTAACCATGATTTTTTTCTCTGGTCTCCATCATATAGCATATTGAATCAGACCTCACGAACATACACTGCTTTTGTCTGGTTTTCAGATCTGCAGGATATTCCAGAGGAGAGTGAGTGTGGGACTGAAGCTCACAGTTAACATCAGCTCAACTGGAAGATCAGTTTACACAACGTTTTCAGCCAAAACCAGGAAACCTTTTTTATGCGTTTTGCCTGTTCGTTTACACGACAACGTCGTTTTGGGGACTGAAAATGCATATTTTTGAAAACGGGTTTCAAAGTGCAAGTTTTTGAAAACGCCACCGTTATCGTTTCCGTGTAAACACCCAATACGGGAATCTTCGAAAACGTCCTGCACGTGAGTAGTATGTGTTAGGCATGTAGACATGCGCAGTATGTGTCGATTTTAAAGGCAAGCGTGAACAAACATACACAACAATGGTGGAGTACATGGTACTGTTGTTGCTGTTTTAGAGTTTGCTAATGCTTCTTCAGCAAAATGTGGATTTACTTCACCAATATTACAATCAACAGCGGAGACGCATCATATATATCATATAATCGTCACTTTCCTGGTACTCTTTATTAACAAGGTGACAGCGCCAACTACTGGTCTGGCAAACGTAATACAGCGTTTTTGGCCGTTTTCGCGGATATGTGAAAACGTGAATTGTTTTGAAAATATTATGTATACGTGAAACTTTTTAAAAACGCAAGGGAAAAACGTTTCAGTTTTTGTCTACATCGTTGTCGTGTAAACATAGCCTTAACCTCCTCCAAAACTCTAGAAAATCACCTCAGCAGTCAGCTATGACTCAAGGCCTGTTCACACCACGCCAAAAACATGCTGGAAATGTGACAAATGTTTTTTTTTTTTATGAATAGGGAATGTAATTCTCTTTTCTGTCTAACTGCACATAATGCTGGTGGTGCTCATGAACAGACTATTTTGTTAAACAACAGTGAATAGCAGAGGAAGAAGTCTGAATCTTTTCTCTGGTGTTGCTTGATAAACACCATAGTGAGGGCTGTTTGAAAACATGTAAATACTGTTTTGACTCCTTTCCTTCTCTGTAAAAAAACGGGTGTCTCAAACCACACAACACGTTGTGTACTGGAGTAACCAGGGTAATTCTGCTTTTTCTATAAGCACCTCCTTCTCTCAGAGAGTGATTTAGTATTTTCGTTCAGCCCTGCCTTTTTTACACATCGGTTTGAACAGACAAAATGCAAACATTTGACCAAATTTGTGTTAGTGTGAACAGGCCTTTATTCTGTAGAATAATGTTGTTGCATTTTATATTAAACATAGTATAGAACAATTAAGTCTTTTTATCAAAATTTTCAATGTTTTTGCAAACATTGTCTACATTATTTTACAGTTGTTATTTAAATGGTTAATGGTGTATTTTTTTAATGAAAGGACTAAATACTGAAACATTAGAATATATTCTGTGCTTGTGCTGACTTCCAGTTTTAATATATTGATTGTCAATTTTAGCTGTATTGTCCATTGTTATATTATTGGAAGGATGTCTCATTGGACATGATTTTCTTCTGCTGAAAATAAGTGATATTATGGTAAAAATTAAATGTATGAAATGTAGCACATTGAATGCCCTGCTCATTTGGCAGCAGCTTAAAAAAGTTTGAATGCAGTTGTAACTACAGTTTGCCTCCTATAAATGATAATAAATGTTATGAACAGTGGAGGGTTTTTCTTACTTCATTTTGTATTTTGTTATGAAAAGAAAATTATTGTTTTTGTCTGTGTAATGTGTTGGAAATAGTTTTTTGATTATTTTCTGGCCACTTGAAATCACACTAAAGCTTTGTTTAATGTCACACTGTTGATATTGTCTATGTATAAATGTTTGAATGTTCGAGGGAGAACAGCACCCTTTAAACATAGCTGTTAAATCATTGTTTATATATTGCATTTTTTATTCAATTTTCATTGTACTGTGTGTTTAAATATATGGCTGTAATCATGTAATTTGGCATCTATATAAATGCATTGATAACTGCTTTATTGTATTTTCTTAACTACACCACACACTAACATCTGAACATTTTCCAGGCAAATGAAGCACAAATCTTTGTAAGCACAGGCAAATAGCACAATCCATTTTAGTTGAATAAAGATATGATTTCTGTAATATGATTAAAATGACATTTTATACAAATATTACACTGTCAGTTGAACTATTTATAAGGAGATAAAAGAAAAGATAGGACATCACTTGAATTGATGGTAAATGGGAAGCTGACTAATAATCCAGCTGATGTGGCCGAAGCCCTTAATTATTACTTTGCTGACTCGGTAGTCAAAATTACACAATGTTTCTCTCCTCAGTATACAGAAGTTTGTCCAGTTAATACAGTGGAACAAGCCCTTACTTTAAGTCTCAAATGTCAGAAGAACAATTCTCTTAAACCATCCAGAGCAAAGGATATATTTAGTATGGATGTAGTAATGCTTAAAGAGCTTAGTGAGTCACTAGTTAATCCTATCACTGACATTATCAACCTTTCAGTTTCTCAGGGGATGTTCCATGCTTGGAAGTCATCTGTTATTGTGCCTATATTCAAAAGAGGTGATCCACAGACCTATTAGTATTTTACCTATAGTCTCAAAGGTTGCAGAGAAATTGATGGCTGCACAAATCACTAATTATTTGAATAATAGTTCTTTTGCTTTACATCCAATGTAGTTTGGCTTCAGAGCAAACTTTTCAACTGAGATGGCAAACTGTTATTTCACTGAAAAAGTTAAGTCTCTGTTAGACAAAGGAAGGGTTGTTGGGGTGGTGTTTCTTGACCTCAGGAGGGCTTTTGACACTGTAAACCACATAATTCTTATGTTTAAATTATTAGGTTTTAATTTTTCTCTAGATACTATAAGATGGATTGAATCATACTTGGCAGGTCACCCACAGTATGTTAGTATACAGAATTATAAGTCAGCCCACATAAGTATATCCACTGGTGTTCCACAAGGATCTATTCTCGGTCCTTTGCTTTTCATGTTGTACGTCAATGGTCTTCCATCCATCTGTCCTAACACTAACATCCAAATGTATGCGGATGACACTGTTATCTATATACACAGAAGCAGTATCTCACAAGTTGCAAGTGAACCTACAGAATCCTTGGTTCATGTCACAGCTTGGCTAGAACAATGCTGTTTACAGTTGAACATCTCTAAAACAGTGTGTATGTTCTTCACCAAAACTAACAGTTCAAGTGTAGTGCCAGATGTTTTTGTATCAGGGGAAAGACTACAAGTTGTATCTGAATATAAGTACCTCTGTGTTCTGATTTATTCTAGACTTTCATTTAAGGCTTAGGTTAAAAAGGTCTGTAACCGGGTCAGATTTAGTCTGTCAAATTTTAGATTTAATGTATGTTGTCTGATGTATGTGCATTCCATGATTATTTCTCATATCACTTATTGTTTAACTACTTGGTCGCAAGCTAGTATAACTACTCTGAAACCACTGGAGTCTTTGTATAAACAATCACTAAAAACTCTTGATAAAAAATCAGTTTTAAAAAATATAAGATAAAAAAAAAAAATTGATTTGATAAGCTGGGATAACCTGATCAAAAATGTACATATTTGTCTGTTTAAGACTATACATAGCCTGACTTCTCCATTAAAACAGTTTGCGAATATTAGAACAACTGCTAACCAGTCTACAAGTCTGACAACTTTAAAAGTTGTGAAGTGTATGTTAAATGTTAGTCACTTTCGCAATTGTCAAATTTGATACACTATTTGTGCATCATTTCTAATGTATTTCTTTTTTAGCATTTAGGTGAAACCCTTAAAGAACTTTCACTCTGAATTATACCTCAACTCTAATTTGCCCTTGCACATATTCAAACAAAGCACGCTGATGTACCCTGTGCCAGTTTCCGAAATACACACACAAACCATATGGACTACTTTTATGTGTTTTTGACAAGAACAGTCACAGTTCTTTCACCCCTTAGCGATTGAAGGATGAAAATGGAATTTGTCATTTGTATAATTAAATACAATTATATTGTACACAGAAAGAACCGAACATAATAGAACTTTTTAATCATCATTCATCAAAAATAGAATATACATATACATATATATATATATATATATATATATATATATATATATATATATATATATATATATATATATATATATATATGTATATAACATATAGGCAAAGAATGATCCTTTTTGTTACAAAAATAAAATAAGACACTTTTTGGAATGCCAAGAGGGTGAGTAAATTATGACAAGAACCATTAATTAAAATACAGAAAAGTTTGCAAGTTCTCCAGTGAGCAGGATATATGAACTGATAGCAAAAAAAAAACAGCTTTTATTTTTCTGGTTTAATGTTATTTTGTGTGTTTGATTCCTTCTCCCGTGACTTTATCAAAGACAGTAGATCCTCCAGCTGTTTCTCCAGAATGTCATCAGCTCCATCGTTCCTAATGATATAGTCAAACTTCACACCCTCGTCCAAACCACACTCGGACTCGGCGTCGTCTATACCTGGACAGTTACATAAGGACATGATCGCATCATTACCACAATTCCCACAACACTGTTTTTCTAAAGCATTTTTACCTGTGGTAATTCTCCAGCCCCTCTGTGCTCTCGTCTGCTCAGAAGCCTCCACCCGAACACAGATACATCTCTCAGGAAACTCTTCATGGAACCACTGCACGTCTGACATCCTTCTGCAATCGCTGATAATCTGAGCGAGTGATAGTATATGATATATTTCAGCCAAAGTTATACCACTCTTATTTTTATGGGTTGTAGTGAAGACATTTGAGTTTCTCTGTGCATCTTATGACAGTTTTTCTCAAATTAAATGGTGAGAGAGCAGCTCTGGAGATGAAGTTCATGTCCTCATATACAGTAGTGAGTCATATTTAGTATGTGTAGTAGACTAAAGCTGCGCTGCTCATTCACACATTCTTAGATAATCTTAAGACTTGTAGACCACCTCCATCTTGCAGGTTGTTGAGGGTGAGAGAGCTCATACCCAGATGGGCTGTGTGGCATGTTTGATGGCCAGTCTACAGAAGAAGCCCGAGTCCTGCTGTCTCTTCATCTCACCCCAGCGGATCATGTCAGCACGATAACTCTCCTTATACTGACCAGAACCCAACAGCTGCTCGTAGTCAAGACTATGATCCTGATATTCAGAAATACATCAGTTTCTGTTAAAGTTTTCACAGAGAACAGCAACAATTTCCATTTCAGAACACAAACAGAATGATATTTCAGAGAATTCACCTCAACATTTAAATGCATTTGTAACACCCAAAAGTTTGCAAAACATCTTCATGGAACATGACCTTTACTTAATATCCTAATGATTTTTGGAATAAAAGAAAAATCGATCATTTTGACCCATTTTGTATTGTTGGCTATTGCTAAAAATATACCCGTGCTATTTATGACTGGTTTTGTGGTCCAGGGTCACACAGTATATACAGTGATAAGAAAAAGTATGTGAGCCCATTGGAATTAGTTTGTTTTTCAACATTAATTGGTCAAAAAAAATTGATGAAAATCAGATGACATATTAAGACCATTTAATGCAGAAAACTAACCAATCTAATGTGTTCTCATACCTTTTCTTGCCACTGTATACTATATATTATAGGAGTAACCTGTGTCAAGCTGTACTAATCAGTAATTGTTAATAAGCTTGCTGAACCGCATGCTTTATGTAAACTATAACAAACATTTGTGGAAACTGTGTAAATCAAGTGTAAAACGAGGTCACATTATTCTCCTCACCCCTCAGCTACTGAAAAATAAGAGGGAAACATGAAGAGGTTGCAGGTTATTTACAGCAGTTTAGATGAGAAGGAGATTTATATATTCATATGTATCATATCTATATCAAACATCATATCTGTGGCTGATTGAGATGCACCAGTCTACTAAAATAAATAGCTTAGGGATACTGGCCCAACAATTATTTTGAGACTTAAGCCACATTGAAAATAATCGTATTGGCATTATATATCAAAATATTAAAATATGGTGTGAATTTAAAAAAATTAACAAATCTAGCACATGCCCTAACAAAACATGTTTGTTATGTATATAATCAGTGGTGGGCCGTCAGGGCCTTCTCTGCTTGCCCTATAAAAAATAAAATTGGAATGGAATTGACGTTCCATGACAGCACGCCCTCTGGGTCCAGCGACTGCCCAGTGCTACCCCCAGCCAGGGTTGCCAGGTTTTCTCGACAAAACCCACCAAATCGCGTTCCAGGAGTAAAATACACGTTTTTGGCGGGGTTCCCCTGGTGAAAATCACATTCCAGGGACTAAATATTACGTCAATGAGGTCGCTTCAACCAGCAGAAATAAAAAAACAACTCGCGGCAACATTGTCAAAGTAGCCGAATTTGGCAACACTGCGCCCAGCGTTTAGTTGGGAATTTCCAAGCCGCTGTCGCCGGCGCCTCTACACCAGACCTTGTTGCTGATCTGCCTTTTTCAAGGCGCTCTTTTGCAGACAAAAGAGGAATAACTGAGAAAGGATAAACTACTCAAACTTAATTCACTAACAACGGTTTTGTGCGCCATTTCAAAGATTGCAACTATGAGTGGCTTACAGCTAGCACAGAGCACAAGTTATTTGGCCATGTTTACTTTTTTTATACGATTAAAGGGACATGGAAGCACAGACTTTATTTACAAGGGATAGGTGCGTGCTTTATGATTTGACGAGTATTGAATCATGCACATTGTTATGGAGGTGTATCTGATGGTTGATAATGCTGTGGCGTGGTGTGTGGATGTCCAGCATTTGTACAGTTTTGCTGCTGTGGGCGCGTCGTCATTTGAGTGACTTGAATGTTCATAGTGTATGGGGCGCTGTCTGTAAAATAAATGTGTAAGAAAAACTGGTCAGATTTGGTCAGATTTAACTACAAAACAAATACATTTTTGCAAGATTTACCTAAATAAGCTTTCTGCAATATTTTTATTACTTTTTTAAAGATATTTTTAATATTTTTTTTTTTTTTTTTTTTAATTTGTATTACTATATGACTATATTACAATAAAGTATTAAAGGTAAATCTAAATGTTTTATCTAAATCTAAATCTTCATTTTAAATAATCTAAATTTAAATGTTAAGTCCAAATCATAAATGTTAATCTTATATCTAAATGTAATATGATATATATGATTAGTTGTATGTGTATATATATATATACACACAAACCCAATTCCAAAAAAGTTGGGACACTCTACAAATTGTGAGTAAAAAAGGAATTGAATAATTTACAAATATCATAAACTTATATTTTATTGACAATAGAATGTCATGCCAAATATTGGCTCATTTTGGATTTCATGAGAGCTACACATTCCAAAAAAGTTGGGACAGGTAGCAATAAGAGGCCGGAAAAGTTAAATGTACATATAAGGAACAGCTGGAGGACCATCTTATTAGGTCAATTGGCAACATGATTGGGTATAAAAGAGCCTCTCAGAGTGGCAGTGTCTCTCAGAAGTCAAGATAGGCAGAGGATCACCAATTCCCCCAATGCTGCGGTGAAAAATTGTGGAGTAATATCAGAAAGGAGTTTCTCAGAGAAAAATTGCAAAGAGTTTGAAGTTATCATCATCTACATTGCATAATATCATCCAAAGATTCAGAGAATCTGGAACAATCTCTGTGCGTAAGGGTCAAGGGAAAACCATACTGGATGCCCGTGATCTTCAGGGCCTTAGACGGCACTGCATCACATACAGGAATGCTACTGTAATGGAAATCACAACATGGGCTCAGGAATACTTCCAGAAAACATTGTCGGTGAACACAATCCTCCGTGCCATTCGCCGTTGATGGCTAAAACTCTATAGGTCAAAAAAGAAGCCACTTCTAAACATGATCCAGAAGTGCAGGTGTTTTCTCTGGGCCAAGGCTCATTTTAAATGGACTGTGGCAAAGTGGAAAACTGTTCTGTGGTCAGACAAATCAAAATTTGAAGTTATTTTTGGAAAACTGGGACGCCATGTCATCCGGACTAAAGAGGAAAAGGACAACCCAAGTTGTTATCAGCGCTCAGTTCAGAAGCCTGCATCTCTGATGGTATGGGGTTGCATGAGTGCATGTGGCATGGGCAGCTTACACATCTGGCAAAGGCACCATCAATGCTGAAAGGTATATCCAAGTTCTAGAACAACATATGCTCCCATCCAGACGTCGTCTCTTTCAGGGAAGACCTTGCCTTTTCCAACATGACAATGCCAGACCACATACTGCATCAATTACAAGAAGAAGGATCCGCGTAGAAGAAGGATCCGGGTACTGAAATGGCCAGCCTGCAGTCCAGATCTTTCACCCATAGAAAACATTTGGTGCATCATAAAGAGGAAGATGCGACAAAGAAGACCTAAGACAGTTGAGCAACTAGAAGCCTGTATTAGACAAGAATGGGACAACATTCCTATTCCTAAACTTGAGCAACTTGTCTCCTCAGTCCCCCAGAAGTTTGCAGACTGTTATTAAAGAAGAAGGGATGCCACACAGTGGTAAACATGGCCTTGTCCCAACTTTTTTGAGATGTGTTGATGCCATGAAATTTAAAATCAACTTATTTTTCCCTTAAAATGATACACTTTATCAGTTTAAACATTTCATGTCATCTATGTTGTATTCTGAATAAAATATAGAAATTTTAAACTTCCACATCATTGCATTCTGTTTTTATTCACAATTTGCACAGTGTCCCAACTTTTTTGAAATCAGGTTTGTATATATATATATATATATATTTATATATATATATATATGTATATATATATATATATATATTGCATGTTCTCTAAATAGTTAGCTACACTTTTAAATGTTTAGAACATGCAATATATATATATTTCATGTTTTCTCTATATATAAATGTATGTAACATTTAAAATATATAACCTTACATTTTAAATATTAAATCTAAATATTTAGAGAACATGGAAATTTTTACGGTGTGGCTGGATGACGACATGACGCCAAGCCAGTCAGAAACAGGCAGAGATATGCAAATTATGACACCATTGGGCGGTGACATCCTATTGTGCGGTGGAACTCAATCGACCAACTAGATTAGAAGATAGACGACATTAATACTTAACATGGCGGTCCTGAATGATCTTTCGGAGACCATAGAACAGGCTGTAATAGCAGCATTAAGGAGCTTCAGAGAAGCAAGTCCATCACCTTCGACATCCAGAGCGACTTCAACGCCAATCCGACCAGTAAGTGTTCTTTTAAAATGTCTTTATTGTATTATTTATGGTTAAGCTCCGTTTTGTTTTTGTTGCTTGAGATGGAAATATGCATAATTAATTTGCCTCGTACCATGGCTATGGATTAACTTTTTTTTTTAGGTTGGCTAACTTAACGCATAGCCTAAACAACGAATTGTAATTGGCGGGACAAGATGTTTTAATGTGTGCGCTCCCCCCAAGCCCAGTGGCCTTTTTATGCTTATAATAACCGTAAGGTTAGAAATTTGCCCAACTTGGGTCATGAGCACCCGAGATTTTTGCTCATAAATTATCTTTGGAAGTCCTTAAATACATTGTTGTCCATATTCTGCATTGGCAAAAACAAAACAACAACATAAATCAGTATGCAGCAGTAAATGAAATGCAGCTGTAAGGTGTTTTTTTTTTTTTTTTAATAGCTGTCGAAAGGAAAATTATACTGACAAGCTTAAAAAACGCAATATCGCGTTGATTATCGAAGGCGAAACATCTGCGATAATGAACCCGATATTGCGTAGCTTGTCAGTGATCTACGGCTCTGTCTTATTAAATGCCGCTCCATTTGATTTGAAAGCAGGTGATGGCGATTTAGCGCTAATCAGGGAACCAGATTTACTGACTAGATGCGCATGATTATATCGTTAGATATATCGCCCAGCCCTACATTCGGAAGTATTTTTTTTTTATTTTTTTTTATTGTGCCACAGGAAATGTGTTATGTAGATCACTAAATCTATTTTAACATATTTTAAATTGTTCTTCTAGAAGGGAAACACAGGACACATCTGTAAAGAGGACATTGAAAATGTTCTGTTATTAAGGACTACACTGACACAAGCAGCTTCCATTCTTGGTATCTCAAGACCAACCCTATACAAACTGATGAGGCAGTTCCATATCTCAAGATCAAAGTTTGTACCTTTGACACATGATGAATTGGATTCTACAATTTCAGAAATTAAAGCACAGCATCCTCACTTGGGAGAGGTGATGCTTAATGTTCATCTGCATTCAAGAGGCATTGTGGTGCAGAGGCATCGCTTGCGGGAGTCAATTCGAAGGGTAGATGCAACTGGAGTTGAACTGAGAAGAACAGGAGCAATAACTCGACGTGTGTTTAATGTACCATGGCCAAATTTCATCTGGCATATTGACAGTAATCACAGACTGATCTGATGGAAACTTGTTATTCATGCTGGTTACAGTAGGATGGTCACATTTCTACATTGCTCTGATAATAATAAGGAAGAAACTGTTCAAGACCTTTTTAGCACTGCAGTAACACAGTTTGGTAGACCACTACATATCAGAACTGATCTTGGCACTGAGAATGCTCAGATTTGGGCAGATATGTATCAAAATAGAAGGGAACATGCAGTATAAACAGAAAGCACTGTACATAATCAGAGAATTGAACGTTTCAACCGTGACCTCAACAGGAACTGCAGTCATGTCTATGCCCCAGTTTTTTATGAATTTTTGAATAGAAAATCAACTTTATTCCTGTGATTTACAGGATCTGTTGGACATAAACTCAATTGATAGTGATAAAAACAATTGAAAAACAGTCTTTCAAACTTTTTATATCATATACCAACATTTCTTAACTGTACACACAGAATAACGATGCTCAAAGGTTTGTGAATAACAAGTTAACATTTTCTTCCTGTGACTTAATTGCACAGTACCGAATACAGCTCAGCTCAATAGAGCATTTAGTTCATTAAATGTATACTCTAACAGTTTGTCAATTGTTTGCATTGCAGTGGTTGAATACATTTAAAACATTCTTTCATATTAAAGTTGATTCCACTGTGCTAAACAGTTCTTGGGAACATAGTGCTGAAACAGCAATCAATCAATACTTTTTACATTAATAATAATAATAATAAAAAAAAACTCATTCCATTATTGTCTACACTCTTTATCAAAGGCATAAACTTTAATCTTGAGATATGGAACTGACTCATCACTTTGTAAATTGGTATAGGGTTGGTCTTGACTGAGATAGCAAAAATGGAAGCTGCTTGTGTCAGTTTAGTCAATAACTGTTGAACATATTTAAAAACATTAAAGTCTTTCATGTTAAAGAGGATACTGTAGTGCCAAACGTTTCCCAAAAGCTGATCGTAGCTTCATTTGGACAACTATATATTTAAGGACTGCAAAAGATAATTTATGAGCAAAAAAGTCCTCATGACCTAAGTTGGGCAAATTTCTAACCGTACGGTTATTATAAGCATAAAAAGGCCACTGGGCTTGGGGGAAGGACACACATAAAAACATTTTGTCCCGCCAATTACGATTCGTTCAATTAGGTATTTAATGTGTTAAGTTAGCCAACCTAAAAAAAAAAAGGTTAATCCATAGCCATGCATGGTACGAGGCAAATTAATTATGCATATTTCCATCTCAAGCAACAAAAACAAAACAGACCTTAACCATAAATAATACAATAAAGACATTTTAAAAGAACACTTACTGGTCGGATTGGCGTTGAAGTCGCTCTGGATGTCGAAGGTGACGGACTTGCTTCTCTGAAGCTCCTTAATGCTGCTATTACAGCCTGTTCTGTGGTCCCCGACATATAATATAAATATAATATTACATTTAGATATAAGATTAACATTTATGATTTGGACTTAACATTTACATTTAGATTTAACATTTAGATTTAGAATGAAGATTTAGATTGAGATAAAACATTTAGATTTACCTTTAATACTTTATTGTAATATAGTCATATAGTAATACAAATAAAAAATTATTAAATTAAATGATAAAAAATATAAAAAAGTAATAAAAATATTGCATAACGCTTATTTAGGTAAATCTTGCAAAAATGTATTTGTTTTGTAGTTAAATCTGACCAAATCTGAACAGTTTTTCTTACACATTTATTTTACAAACGGCGCCCCATAGTAGTGAATCGTGTATTGATGGGTTACTTTTACTGATCCATGTAGGGAAATTTACTCAGAATTTAACCCATCCCCATCTAGCCTACTGTTGAAATTGTTGATCAGCTGTCATTGTTGTTGAGAGACGGTGTGCGGCATAACATGCAAATTTTATGGATATGGCTGCGTTAGCTGTTACAGAGATGTGTAAGATAGATGTGCAGTTTACAGTTGCTTACTGAAGGCCCTGACTGAAACCCCACGGAACGCTACATGCTGGATGACATCAGGCCTTAATAGCCCACATAAATCTGCTGATTATCTCTGTGTGTGTATATATATATATATATATATATATATATATATATATATATATATATATAAAAAATCAGCAGATTTATGTGGGCTATTAAGGCCTGATGTCATCCAGCATGTAGCGTTCCGTGGGGTTTCAGTCAGGGCCTTCAGTAAGCAACTGTAAACTGCACATCTATCTTACACATCTCTGTAACAGCTAACGCAGCCATATCCATATAATTTTTTTGTTGTTATGCACACCGTCTCTCAACAACAATGACAGCTGATCAACAATTTCAACAGTAGGCTAGATGGGGATGGGTTAAATTCTGAGTAAATTTCCCTACATGATACAAAACATAAAACCCATATGCAAACTTTTTCTTTAGATGTTTTAATATTTTCAACTATTCCCTTTAAACGAATCTGGCTATTATTTCATATGTCAGGCTTCACAGGGTTGAAACAGTGCACGGCAGCAGGTGTGTACTGTACCTGAGCATACTGCTGTTTGAGAGGTGCAGACAGTCTGAGTATGCAGCACATCTCTGCTGTCAGTCTGTCATTTAGAAGAGCATATATTTATTCATGCATTGCATCTATTCACTCAACAGTGTTCCATCAAACTCGAGATCTCACCTTTTCTGTATTAAATCTGTCACATAGTCCTTTCCTGACTTTCGCTTCCCACTGAATAAAAGAATGATCCTTGGTGGTGTTGATGTCATGGCTGTAAAGGGTTCTACATTCATATACAAAACTGGCACATGTTTAGTACGACTAATATTCAAACAGGAACGACTTTATTTACCGTAATGAACCAAGATAACGCAGCCATTAAAAAATACAAACACGTTTTGATCCTGCTGTCTTAGCTTTTCTTAACCAGATGTGTGTGTGTGTGTGTGTGTGTTTTTAACTTCAAGGAATTAATGCAGTATGTGATTTTTTATTTTATTTAAAGTGTAAGTGTACGTGTTTGGAAACGCCAAAACACGTGATGCTTGGTGTTTTGTGTATTTACGGTAATCAGACGAGTGTCACGCCATCAACTTACAGGGTATGTGATAATTTTTTTTTTTTTTTTTTTTTTTACATTTTATTAAAGCTGAAGCATTTTAATATAGAATACTATTTAAATATCACCAGTGATTGTTAAAAAAGATGGTAACCTTATTTTGCTCACGTATTGATTAATCACCTTTTTTTTTCACTGAACCGGAAGTCATACGACAAAAGCGTTTTTTTTTTCTTTTCTAAATTTCATTCTTTTTTATCCCCCTACTTTTGTGAAGAAAACAAACGTGCAAATTATTTACTTGCAGTTGTGCTAACTTACTGGGTCAAAAAAATATGATTTTTCCTCATAATATCTTTATTTAAGTCAATATTATTTATTGATTTTATCGTCATTTTGACCTTTCGCTCACTTTGAAATATGAACAGCTCAGCTGATACAATTTTTTATTTTCTGCATAATGTTTTAAATATTTAATGTTTGATTTTTAAAGATATATAATGTAACATCTTTGGTAAAGGCGTTATTTTTGTTTTCGTGACCCGGAAGTGTTGGATCTGTCGAGTGTTTTAGCGATCTTTGTTTACATGCGATATTCACCGAAGACTTTGCTATTTTGTGTGAGGCTGGTGAATTCGATGTGACGCGCAGTGATGAACGGCAGCTCGAACCCGCCTCTCGATAAAGAAGAGCATGTGTTAAAGCTCGGAGATAGTTTTGAGAAGAGGCCAAGATCATCTTTTCACACCATCAGATGTGAGTCCATCAAGTATGACATAATTGAATAGACTGAATGGCATACAAACACACCTCTGATCTCAAGAATCTTACTAGTATTTGGAATCTGAAAAAAAAAAAAAAACAGACCGTAGATTTGGTGTTATAAATGTGTGGCTGATGTAAAATCATTGACATTATGAACATTATGACTTGTTCTACACATACGGCGCCTTTAGACGCTTGAATGAATGAATGAATGAATGAATGAATGGATGCATGCCTAAATAAATATAATCTAATGGGTGAAAACACTGTTTATAACTTACAGTTGCAACAGAATTCGTTGTTGAGCCAGCTGTAAAAATATGCATTGGTTTTATTATTATAAGTAAAAATAAACAGCCATACTGTGTGTTCACTTTATTCCCCAGATGATTTTAAACCAGCATCCATAGATACATCCTGTGAAGGAG
Organism: Cyprinus carpio; assembly: GCF_018340385.1. Classification (NCBI taxonomy): domain Eukaryota; kingdom Metazoa; phylum Chordata; class Actinopteri; order Cypriniformes; family Cyprinidae; genus Cyprinus; species Cyprinus carpio. The sequence continues at coordinate 1,927,522 of NC_056612.1, forward strand.
AATTACAAGTAGGAAAAGGAGATGAGGTTACCATCACATTACCACACATACCAGTAAGAGTCACTGTCCGCAAGATCTGTGGCTGATTCATGTAAGAAACCCTGTCTACGGACCACTTACTGTAATTTCTCTCAGGCTCCACTCCACCAATGACAGTGTTTAAGGGCAACAAAAGGCCGTATCAGAAAGACTGCGTTCTCATCATCAACCATGACACCGGAGAGTTCATGCTGGAAAAGCTCAGCAGCAGCATACAAGTCAAGAAAACAAGGTGAGCAGCCAAATGAATTGTGCCGTATCTGCTTATAAATGTTAGTGCATGCAATATTACCTATTCATTCAAAAGATACATAAAAGTTGTACTAATATTCTACATGAGACATGGAATATTACCATTAACATCACATGCCACCACTGGTATTACGCAGACCATAGTTTGAGGACCACTGAGCTATGCAGTTTAATGTGAATGTGAGCATGTGTGCAAACAGACAGAACTCCTCCACACCTGCTCTGACTGCTTCAGATTGTCACATTGTGCTGTATTTTCACTTTGACTGTCAGTCGTCAGTGTGTGATGTTGAAGATGTTTGTTTGTGTTTGTCAGAGCTGAGGGAAGCAGTAAGATCCAGGCTCGTATAGAGCAGCAGTCAGTGAGATCTAACCAGCTGACGGCACAGTTCCGCACCCCCATCAAGCCCGGAGCGGGGGCGAAGACCTCACCAACCAAAGACAACCCTTCACCTGAGCCTCAGCTGGATGACATCAAACGAGGTCAGACCGCATGCTTGCCTTTATACACTTATATTCATTTATCAAGTGATAGACTACTAGAGTTTTTTCTGTTTTATTAAACATATATTTAATGAAAATAACAATCAGCTGTACGTCTGTGAGCACTGTGCGTACCTGTGCTCTGATGACTTGAGAAATGTTTTCTGTGGGAATATTTAAACAGTTATTATGGATGTCCTGTATTTCTGTCAACTGAACCAGCAATTCCAATCATTTGTGAATTTATCATTTTTGAGTCTGTTTTTTCTTTTCGGTGTCTGAATCGAGTGGCATTCGTTCAGACCACTCACTCTGAATCATCTGAAGTCTTAAAACACCAAATAGCCCTGTTTTTCCCCTATGTGCTGAATGTCTTTGATAATGTTGAAGCTACATTTGTTCTGCTTGATTGTTTGGTCTGAAGAATCAATTCTTAACTGTGTAATTGGCTACAGAGTTGAATTATTGACATGATGATGTATCGATTTTTGAATTCTGTAGTGTTGTTTGTGATGAAAAAAGCCTCCTCTGTGCATACCACCAGATAAAATTCTGCAGGTGTGAAGAAAAACATATTTGTTTTATGATATGAAGAAACTTACAACAGCAGCAACAACAAAAGCTGATTTTAACAGGAAACTGAAGAAATTACAACAAATAAAACATTGCTTTTTGGTAGAAATGTTTCATATTCAATTTAATTAACTTTGTTACTAAAAAATAATAATTTGGCCATGTATACAAAGAGTTTAAAAAAGTTAGGTTATTTAGATAATTCAAAATGCGGTGTAAGTAATGTAATAGTCTGAATTAAAATTGGATACATATTTTATCTTGATTCAAAAAATTTAATTCTACCCCATTCAATTTTTGAGTTATTATCAAATATATAATTTTATTTTATTTTTTTAAAGAACTTTACCCAGTCCAGCTGTGGCCTGTGTGTGTATTCATGCATGAATTGTATGTAATATCACCAAGTTTTGTGTATCTGCAATTTACAGTCTCATACGACTTTACACTGATGTTTAAGATTTTGTAACATTTTCAGCTTTGCTTTTTAACCAACAAAAATATTATTTAATATTAATATAATCAATGTTTGGCACTTTTTCCTTAAATGAAGAAAAGAAAAAAAAACAGTGTGATGCCATCTTTTAAATTCTTATAAATATGTTTTAGGGATTTGTGACCCTATATCTTTTCTTTAAATATGTTACTTCATTGTGATTACTCTTCATTGTTTTACACTTGTTTTCAATTCACAAAGTGATTTCCAGGGTTAAATATTTGTATTTTCCCTAGCAGGGATACACTTGTGCTGTGTTTGGTTTAGTTGTAAAACTAATAGCATTCTATTACTGAATTCAGCTGGTTTTCTGGGCTAAATCTCTCTGGTTTGCTCTCGTCTCAGAGCTACGGGCCGAGGTGGATGTGATTGAGCAGATGAGCAGCAGTGGCAGCAGCAGTTCGTCAGACTCTGGCAGTGGTGATGACAGCTCCTGCAGTGATGCAGAACAGGAAACTCATCTGTCCCCCAGCAGGAACAACATGGCCAACGGAATGAACAAATCACAAGGCAGCAATCAGCTGATGAGCACACTCCGTAAGAGCATTCACAATCATTTTATTCACTGCTACAGCCATAGAAAAGTATTTCTCATCAGCGAAAAAAAACAAAAAACAAACTAAAGCATGATACAGTACAAAAACACAGTAGAATAACACTGACAGATTTGGTGGTCAACTTTTTTCTATTTTAGGGTACATTTACATAACAACGATGTACTAAAAATTGAAAATATTTTTGTTTTTCACATACAGACAATAACATTGTCAAAATGATCCCTATTATTTGCATTTCCATTAGGGCTGGGCGATATGATATTATCATATATCGACGATGTCTCAAAAGTATTGAGATGTCGGTGTCAACAGTGAGGTAATAGATGATTATCGACATCATCGGGAAAAAAAGACAAATGATAAACCTAGTAAGTTGCAAAAAATATTTTACATAGGACCATAGTCACCATACAGGTCTTTTGCATGCAAGAATGAAATAATTTAGCAGGAGGGTTGGGAATCTAAAAGCTATTTCAATTTTGGAAATCAGATCAGATGCATAAGGTCAGGAATCAAATTACTTATAAAATTACATTTTGATTCTTCTAGATTTCTGTATGCACATTTATTGTGATTTCAAAAGATTCAACTGCAAGAAGATGAAATAGAGCTCACTTCTGCACTGTTTTATGCGCTGAGCACACACACACACAAAGCACACGCACAAAAGCCGCCTCTTATATACACGAATACTGGACTGAGCTTTTTTATTCGCATTCTTATACATTCGACTGGACAAATACACACAGAATTATATCAAAATATCCCATAAATACAAACGATTATGTCTTAAGTGAACGCAAAGAGCTGAGAAAGAAAACAAGGGTGTAATGGATCCGTACATTGACAGCAGCCGCTGCCGCCAGTCATTATAATGTTAATTAAAGAACAAAATAAACTAAAATCCCTCACTGATCTTGACTGAATCACTTTTGTAACCTCAGCCCTTAACTTTTTTGCTCAAAATTAGTTTTTAATCCCTGCATGGTTTCAGTCATAGGCCTACATGATAAATATCAAATACGTTATAGCTTGGCTACAAGTTTAAAAACAATGCTGCAATTGTTATAATTAAGGAAATTAAACTTACCATCATGAAATGTGTCTACATAGGCAATCAGGACTAGATTGGTAATCATTTTACCATCTAACCTATCCTAATGTGTGCGCACGCCATGAGTGTTGAACACGTAAATACTTTTTAATAAAACCTAAATTCGTCCCCCGCAATGTTTTGGTCAAGTCAAGTGTGTTCATAGTGGTTTCCATGGGCCAATGCGAATAAAGCTATATTTAAATTAAAAATTACATGATATTGTCAGACCTGACGTTATATTCTTATCCCAAACAAAATATGATATGAGTGTGATACATACGCTACATACATACACTACCAGTCAAATGTTTTTTGAAAAGTAAGAGAGATCCAATAGAAAGATCCAAAGATCAGCATTTATCTGAAATAAAAAGCTTTTGTAACATTATACATATACCATTCAAAAGCTTGGAATCAGTTTAAATTCTATTTTTTGGGGAAATGATATAAATTAATTATATTTAGCAAGGATGCCTTAATGAAGTGGTGGGCCACCTGGACCAAAAAATGCCAGGGCCGATTTTTTGTCCCAGTCCAGCTCTGCGGCAATAATGCCAAAAAGAAAGAGAAACATCGGAAAATAGGCATAATGTATTTTATTCAAGACATTATTATATGACATCAACATGCATTTATCATTATTACAATCACTGCCAGAATGTCCAACTTCACCATGATGAACTTAAAATTGGGTTCTATTATTTTTCTTCAACAGTTCTCCTCACAAAATGAAATTCATTTCAAACACAAATTTGATAATGACAGAGGGGAAATTATTAGCAACACCAAAATAAAAGCAAAGCTAATGTTTTATGTTAGTTTAAGAAACTAAGAAAAGTAAAACCAAATTTTGTGGCAATAATTAAGACCAAACTGATCATGGTGTGTGTTTATGGTGCATGTCGGCAATGTTGTGGAGGTGGGGCTTAGGTAGACGATATTATTGGATATCGCAATATTTTAAAAGGCGATTATCGTTAAGATATTTTTGACATATCGCCCAGCCCTAGTTTCCATGACCCTTCAAATCACACAAATTGAAATTGTGAATTGAAAATATGCCTAATGGAAACTCGCAAATTTCGCAAAAATGCCCATATATCGCAAAAAAGTTTTAACGTTTGCATGAGTTGGTTTTTCAGGCAATGCAAATTGGAATAATTAGCAAAACTGCAATGTAAACAGTTCTAATTCTAATTTACAGGTCACATGGCGTATGTAAAAAGTCATATGATCATTCTTTAATGTTCTATAACCTCCAAGAAACACTTCATACGTGGCCGCTCTTCAGTATAAGGGGCTTTCCCTAACATTAATGCTTAGACAATTTACACTGCACACGTCTGTGGTGCAGTGTGGCTCTGATATGGCCACTGAAGCTGATTGCGGCCACTCTAGTCAATGCTTGTGTTTATTCCAGCCACGCCACGCTTGTTTCTGAAGCGGCTCTTTGTGCTGCTTCTGTAAAGATACACGCATACACCTCCTTTGAATAAATATAGCCAAAATCCATCAAAATCCGTTGCCATGACTTATCGCCGTCATTTCGCAATACTTTTTTATTGACATTTATAAAATATTGCCAAAGTTTTGTGCAAATCTGTAGTGGAAATGCGCCTGCTCACACAGATCTACAAAAACTACTAAAACACTGTATTATGCATTCCAGGCCAGTAGTATGCTGCATATAGACTGCACATGTAATACGCATGCGCATGACGTCACTGTTTTCACAAATTCATGTTTTTGTAGTTTACACAGAGATGGTAACGTTATTGTTTTCTTAAACTTGCACTTTAAAAGTGTTATTATAAATTTAAAAATAAAAAAGCATTATAAATTTTTTAATGGTTTTTTATTTTATATTGATGTTTTATTGTAAATGGATTTTTTTTGACTTTTTGGTTGTTTTTGGTTTTTAGTTGACATTGGTAAAGGCCCGTTCACACCAAGCACGATAACAATAGTTCTAAAAATCATTCTGAATATTAAAGAATAGCAGTCAACACCACAGTTATAATGATAAAGGCACAGAGAAACAATATTGTTGGAATCACTTTCAAAAAAAAATTTTTCACCTGATGAACGATAACAACATTGACAGCCAATCAGAATCTATCCTGCTATAACAAGCATGAGAATTTAAAGCAGCAGACCGTATCGTTGGTGTGGATGCTAATATCATTATCTTTATAGTTATCGTTCTTGGTGTGAATGGAGCTTAATACTGGAGATGTACTGTTAATAAAGTCTTATTTCTTAACTTTTATGACTTTTTTCTTTACATGTTAGTTTAATGGGGTCATAGGATGCTGCTAAAAAGAACATTTTGTGTATTTGGTGTAATGCAATGTGTTTATACGGTTTTAGGTTCAAAAAACACATTATTTTCCATATAATGTACATTATTGTTTCTTCTCTGTGCCCCGTCTTTCTGAAACGCGTCAATTTTTACAAAGCTCATCGTTCTGAAAAAGCAAGGTGTGCTCTGATTGGCCAGCTATCGAGTGCGTTGTGATTGGCCGAATGCCTCAAGCGTGTGACAGATCCAGTCCAGCTGCTCTGCTCGTGCACATCCCATCATCGGTTCTCTTTAGCAGTTCAGTCAGTGTACTGTTAGGAGCAACTGAATAACTCGGGATATTGCTTTATTTCGCATCAGAGGGAGTGTCAGGCACGTTTATAAACCGAAATACTTAAGTAATTTGTGGATAAGTGTGTACTGGAGACGCGAACTGTTTTAAATGATACAGTTGATTGGTGAACTGGTTCGACTGGTTCACTAAGAAGATCCGGTTAAATAGAACGATTTGTTCGTGATCCGGACATAACTAGACGAGACAAAAGCAATAAAACCCATTACAAACAAGACATTTGTTGCATCCAGTGGGGACATAATTACTGATTATAATGACTTATACTGTGTTTTTACGCCTTGCGTTGCGTATCACGCTGCGTAAACATAAAACCATGTCTGCATTTGTGATCTGAGAAATAACAAACAACAAGCTCTACTTTACTGCTCAAAACTTGTGTTTGAATCATCATTGCAAATTATTTATATATAAAAAACGTACTTACAGGCTATGTATCAGAAGCGCCAGACTGTCCTTATAAAGTTTGAACTGCCCAACTTTATAGAAACCACTGTTGTGCTACAGACGCATTGCAGGCTACTAAAAAAATGAATAAAATTATGAGATTGTCATACAAATAACTTTATGATTTACATAAAGTCCTTGTGTTTTGCTTGACTATTTCTCAAATCCAGAAGTAGAAGTCAATATAATGTTTCATTTTCTTAAATAATGAAAAAAAATTGGCTTTCCCTTGGCCCATTTCTGTTTATGCTTATGGGAATTTCCCATAATCGAACAAAGATGAACAATTAAAGCCATATTTTGTAATAGTAAATTGTAAAAAGTAAACAAGTATTTTAAAATGTACTATTCTTACCTTATTAGTTATACACTATATTTTAGGCAACATCCATGCATAGTTCCACACAGTGCACTGAAATCTTGATTGCCAAAATGTTTCTAAAGAAACTGAGTTATAGCCTTTCAGTAATTTTAATAATTATTCAATCTGTCTGTAATATTAACTCCTTGACTGGGCATTACATTACAGTAGATTTGCTCATGTTGCGTCACATTTCTTTTTACGCGCTGTCGAGCAGCATTAACGAATCACTCACCGTTCTGTTGAGTTTATCAATGAAATGTCCAGTGTGCACGCCATCTGACTAATTTCTTCTGGATTAGCTAATTCTCTTATCATCATAAACAACAAAGTGCAGAAATTAAGTAAGAGGTTTGAATCATCATTGACAAATTATTTATATATAAAAAATGTACTTACAGGCTGTGTGTCAGAAGCGCCAGACTGTCCTTATAAAGTTTGAACTGCCCAACTTTATAGAAACCACTGTTGTGCTACAGACGCATTGCAGGCTACTGGTTCAGGAAACAGTACTCATCCTTTATAAATTGCGCAGCACACACCTGAATATTTGGGTTGAGCTGTTCTGGAACAGTGTTGTAAATACAGCTTAACCACTGATTTCTAGTCGTGTCCTCTTTTGGAAGGCCAAACAAACTAGTTTTGCTTTCACAGCGTCTCCAGAACATGACAGCAGCAGCAACAGCGAGAATAAAAGTTACGTCTTCTTTCTCTGCATGAACATTTGGGCGGCATTATACAAATCTTCCCACATCGTGATGTGTTAGAATGAGCCATTTTAGGAGGGTGTGGTTGACTCTTATCTTTTATAAAGAATATCTCTTTGGATTTGAAACTTTAGTATTTGCAACTTTACAGATCTTCTTTATGCACCAAGAGCTTGTAACACTCCAAAGAGAAAGGAAAAATTTAAATTGCATCCTATGAACCCTTTAAAAAAATAAAATAAAATACCTGACTGGCTGGGACATTAAAATGCCTGTATTTAAAGGAACACCTTACTCTGTTTTATATGGTGTCTTTTGTTGTCTTTTTTTCCTTCAGGAAATGATCTTCAGCTAAGTGAATCTGGCAGTGACAGTGACATCGACTGACCTCCCTGATGTTACAAACATAGATTGTGTTTCTCTGTGTTACATGCTTTCATAGATGATATCGGTCATTTTGCAGTGGTTTCATAGATATGAGTGCTTTTGCAGTTTTATCTTGAGCTTTTAATGGATTCATGTTAACATGGAGATATCATAGAAAGTGTTGAAGAATGTAAAATAATTTTAATGGATTTTATTTTTATTGCAAAGGGAAATGTTTGAACAGATAATGTTGTTTAAATCATTCAAATTTAATATTGTACCTTTGGTTGTTCAGTATTTTTATGAAGCTAAAAATCATCCATCAGCATTGCTTATTTCTCCTATCCCCTCATGTTCAGTGTTGCATAAACCAAATTAATTGCATGATCTTTATGCAGACTGCTTTTCGCATTGCCTATGAGGTTAAGCCAAAATGTTTTACACAGTTTAGAATTCAGTGGAAACCGACAAGTACAAATGACTTTGTCGCATTTTTTTTGACATAAGGGTCACATTCCCTCACATAAAACATTTTAAAATACTGTCAATACCCCATGTCTCAAAATATGTGTATGTGGTTATCTATAGAAGTGTATACTGCTGGTTTAGCCCAAAATATTTTTTTATTGCACTGTACAAAATATTTATGTTGTAAATACTGAACTTGTATTAAACCTGCAACAGTTATTTCATTCTCCGTGGTTATGTAATTCAGATCTGCATTATCATACAGAAAAAATATATATATATATATTGTAAAGGCTGGCCGAGACACAGTTACCCTCAGTATGCCTTGTCTTTTACCATTTGATAAATTGGTTGCAAAATCTTATGATTTTATGCAATCCTGTTTTTCTGTTTTTGAATGATCTACAGTATCTACTCATGCCTCTCTAAGGGTTAGGTTTAGGGATGGACAATCATGATGACTTTTTACCTGCAATTTGCATATACGAAATTGCCAAATAGAACAATGTTTGTCACAAATTCTCATACATTCACTTCTACTGGTAGGGTCAGTGGACACCCATAGAGCAGACGCTCCTGGAGTACCCCATGCTGCACATTTTGCATGTCTCCTTAATCAAACACAGAAAATCTAAGACCTGAAATGGGTATGTCATACAAAGACATGTGTAATGTTGGAACCATTGCCACAGAGAATAGATGCCAAGTGAAGACCAACCGCCTGATTTTGCACAGCAGCAGATTAGCCTAATGTTGTTGGTATAAGAACGCAGAAGAGGTTGATAATAATATGTTCCGTATCAATGTTTAATTTATTTTTTGCTACAGTTTCCCCAGTACACTGTACTCTATCCAGAATGAGGGTCGCAAATCAACACCAGCTTGGGGCAAAAATGGCACTAAGATGAACGTGCCCCCAAAATTTAAGATAAAGGCATGTGAAACTGAAATGTGTCATGATTAAACTGAGATGTTGAGATGTGAAATCACTTACATATCAAAGTATGATAATATACTGTAGTAATTTTTTGAACAGATGCACAACAAATAGAAAAAAAATTAATAAAATTATGAGATTGTCATACAAATAACTTTATGATTTACATAAAGTACTTGTGTTTTGCTTGACTATTTCTCAAATCCAGAAGTAGAAGTCAATATAATGTTTCATTTTCTTAAATAATGAAAAAAATTGGCTTTCCCTTGGCCCATTTCTGTTTATGCTTATGGAATTTCCCATAATCGAACAAAGATGAACAATTAAAGCCATATTTTGTAATAGTAAATTGTAAAAAGTAAACAAGTATTTTAAAATGTACTATTCTTACCTTATTAGTTATACACTATATTTTAGGCAACATCTATGCATAGTTCCACACAGTGCACTGAAATCTTGATTGCCAAAATGTTTCTAAAGAAACTGAGTTATAGCCTTTCAGTAATTTTAATAATTATTCAATCTGTCTGTAATATTAACTCCTTGACTGGGCATTACATTACAGTAGATTTGCTCATGTTGCGTCACATTTCTTTTTACGCGCTGTCGAGCAGCATTAACGAATCACTCACCGTTCTGTTGAGTTTATCAATGAAATGTCCAGTGTGCACGCCATCTGACTAATTTCTTCTGGATTAGCTAATTCTCTTATCATCATAAACAACAAAGTGCAGAAATTAAGTAAGAGATTTATTTTACAGTGTAAACAGCTTCCCTGACTATAACGGGAGTTTTCGCGAAAGTACATAACTCCTACCAATAACTCATACTCTTTGCTAGCTTTCTTTATATATTTTATTCCAACTTTAAATAATAGTTTAGTTTTTTCATGCTACTAAATAACCTTCGACTGACGGAATATGACTTGATCTCTAGGGCGTGAGGAAGGATCGGGGACTTTTATTTTGATATCACGCTGTCACGTCACACAGTTCCGGCGTTCTTCGGCGTTGGTGTCAGTACCATGACAACAGTAGGTCGAGTGTGAGGAGCTGAGATGTCTTGAGCTGTCTTGTTTTACCACACATTACTGGAGAAAACATCACTATACATCCAGGTAGAACATAATAACTTTATATATTTAACCTGCACCAATACGAGCAGCGTCACTTTGTACGAAATAATAATGAGAGTGGGGCAGTTTGTGCAAGCAAGCGCATAGAACAAACAAAGCTGAGTAACAGATTTAGTGGAACATTCTGTCATTCACTGGAAATATGATTTATTGTCCCATTACCTGATCTCTTTGCACGAATGTAAAGGCTCTCATGTGGTATGAAATCGAAAGACTGTTAACAGGTTGCTCTGGATGCTCTTTGATTTTCTAGAAAAGTGTGCTTTTAAATGAATAACGTTACTGCATATTAACTAGATGTTATAGTCATTGTTTAATTCGGTATTTGCTTTTCTAGACCCTCTTGTTAAAAGTCATATTGTTACTTTTTATATATTGGGCTAATCCTTTATGAGGACTTTATAGCTCCCATCATGTTCTTTAGATAACGCGCTTCAGTATGTTCTGTGCTGAAACATTTGATATGTTATGTCAATACACAGAAATCTGTCCATCTTATTGGACAGGTCTACTTCCTTGCATGTCCTGTTCTCTGTGTCTCTCTGATGTGTGTGGATTAGCTCTGTTAAGCAGGTAGGAAAGCTGCTTGAGCTGCAGCCAGTGAAATCTGCAGTCATGTGACTCTTCGGTCATGTTCTACACTCAGTAGTATGTCAGGCAGTCCCAGTGCTTCAGTCAGCATCAAAGACCATGTGCACAGAAGTGACCACTTCCAAACAAAGACAGGGCAGGATTTCATCTGGTCTTTATGCTTGCATTAAATACAGGAGTATAATGAGATCCAGCAGAATTTATTCTGCAGCGGTTGCTCTTCTATTTGAACATCTGTGTATTAAGTCCACAAATATGTAAAATCATTAGGTATAATAATGCATTTCAGCTGCATGTCCTGGTATTTGCCTTTACTGAGCTTTGTTCACTTAAAAATGCACCTGATGGGAACTTATATAAGTATATAGGCCTATAAAAATATTGTTTAGTTCTAAATTGTCTATTCTTTTCTATTGTCTATGAATTATATAAATAACTGTAAATACCCCCAGAGCGAACTTGACAGCCTTGATTATAACATATCCAGGTCTTCAACAAATCCTGATCAAAACCTTTTATCCATTAGGATTTTTTAATATATTTATTTTTTGTAATAGTTGCTAATATTCTAAGGAGTAGCTGTTATGCTGAAATCTATCTATAAATATAAAGCAATATAAAAAATTAGATGAGTTTTGTCTCTTTATCTCGAACAGATTTAGAGAAATTTGTAGCATTACATCACATGCTCACCAATATATCCTCTGCAGTGAATGGGTGCCGTCAGAATGAGAGTTCAGTTTCAGTTAAAATACATATTTTTGCTAAAGTCCTATATCCATATGCACAGAACAAGCAGCGTTAACAAGCGAAAACAGTCCAAAACAGTTGTAATCTGCAGGTGGACAGTGGGGGGAAGCATTGTTATTGATTATAGACTCGTATTTTGATCAAAAGCAATGGTTTAAAGTTAAAATGCCTTAATGAGGGATTTTGTTTCTTAAAAACATTCTGCTTTTCACTAGACTGGAGTCATGTGAATTACTTGTAGATTATTGTGGTGTTTTTTATCAGCTGTTTGGGCTCTCATTCTGATGGCACCCATTCGCTGCTGAGGATCCATTGGTGAGCAAGTGATATGATGCTAAAGTTCTCCAAGCCATAAGCCAAGTTATGTTCAGTGAATTGTTTGGTTGTGATTATTGATGCTGGTGGGGCATTTCCAGTTATTAATTCAGTCACTGTTTCACACGGGGCACTGGATATAATTATTTCTTTAATGCTTCTGGTTCACACTTTCATGCATGCTTAAGTTTTTGTTAAAGATCTGATGACATGCCGTGTAAAAATGTGCAAAAATGCAGAAAATCAGACATGGGTCAACACTTTTTCAAAGCACTCAAGGATTTGAAGGAGTTTGGCAGATGTTTTGTTCTAATATGTTATTAAATAACACTCTTATCTCTTTACAGGATGTCTTTATTTAAGGCTCGTGATTGGTGGGCTTCAGTGCTGGGTGAGGGTGAGGAGTTTGACCAGGGATGTCTGTGCGTTGGGGATGTGGATAACAGTGGAAGTGGATATGGTGAGTGAGTAGTTCACTTCCAGAACAAAAATTTACAGATCTTCCAAGATGTACATGTCTTTCTTTCTTCAGTCATAAAGAAATTATCTTTTTTGAGCAAACCATTTCAGGATTTCTCTCCATATAATGGACTTCTATGGTGCCCCTGAGTTTGAACTTCCAAAATGTAGTTTAAATGCAGCTTCAAAGGGCTCTAAATGACCCCAGCCAAGGAAGAAGGGTCTTATCTTGTGAAAAAAAAAAAAAAAAAAATTATAATTTATATACTTTTTAACCTCAAACGCTCGTCTTGTCTAGCTCTGCGTGAGCTCTGTTTTTTCCGGTTCATGCAATTAGGTTAGGTCTAAAAACTCCAATCTCATTTTCTCCCCCAACTTCAAAATTGTCCTAAATCACTATTTTGCCTTTTTTTTTTTTTTTTTTTTTTTGTAAATTCTTCTTTGCTTGTTCACTTAGTAAACACTGAGTTGGTACTTCTGCAGCAATGTAGGATGATTTTGAATGTAAATAAACTAGAATAATATGACATTATTTGTGATCTTGAAGTGATTCATTTTGCAGAAGTTATTACTTGACCACTTGGGCATGATGTCATTAATGACAGTCCAATATTGTTTAATCAGCATGGTTCAAACTACAGAGATGTGCGACGAATTTGGGAACTTTTAAAACTAAGAGATTTTGTTTTTGTTAACTGAACATTTGGCATGTGAAACAGCTGTGCAATCCAGTGAACACACTAAGGTCACACTAAGTAGACTTCATAACAAATGTCAGTAGACCAAGAAGAGTTTAAACGAGTGGTTCATTTATAAATTTGTACGACCTTACCTTCACACTGTGGAAATACAAGTGCAGTGCTAAAAAGGGGCGGAGCTACGTAAGGTCTGCATGAGGATACTCCAATGGCACAGTTCAGCTTTATTCATTATCTGTAAAGAAAAAAGTCCAAATGAAAAGAATTAGATGCAGGGCATAACGTTCAGTATAGTGTGATGCTGAACCAGACTGTGTTCTCTAAATAAAGCTGTTTACATTCTCTCTCTGTCTCATTCTCTAAACCAGATAAGATTGTAGTGGGCAGTTTTATGGGGATGTTACGCATTTTCTCACCTCACCCTGCTAAACCAGAGGAGCAGATGGAAGCTGACGCCCAGCTGCTGGAGGTTCAGTTTCCTGACCCCATCATTCAAGTGGAGATGGGCAAGTTTGTCTCGTAAGTGACACATGTGCTGCGTTTCAGTCACATCACTACCAACTCAAACACATTTCTACAAAATCACAATCAGCTTATTTATCAATCTGCGACATATACCAGTTATCAACACAAATCATATTTGTATGGCACTTTCCATGAATAGTTGGTGTCCTAGTATTTGTTTTAAGCAATAAAGGCACAAATCCCATATTCTTTGGGAAAGAAAAACAAACAAAAAACTTTTCAACCACTAGAAACTAACATTTGTTTCCTCTAAATTATCTGTTATCCTCCTCTTGCTTTTGTTGATGTATTTATTTAATTTAGGATATGTATGTCTAGAAAATAAAGAAATCATACAGATCTAGTGTTTATTCAGAAAATTCTTTTTCTTAGAGTTCACTGTCATTTTTACAGCTTCAAGGCCTATTTTGTAAGTGCAGCACAGGGCTTCTGTAGTCTTTATTATGTGCATAATTCCAAACACACATAACCAATTATAAAGCTACTATGTTTATTATTATTATAACTCTATTATGTTCTCTTATACTCTCTTTATATTATGTTTGCTGATGTTATGAGCAATAAATGCAGTGAGACAGAAAGAAACTCACTTCTGATTCCTTTAATGGAATTTTATTATGGCTCTGAAAAAAAGAACTGTTTTTATAATTTGTAAATAATTTATAAGTTTATAAAAAGTCATTACTCAAATATTATAAAACAATTAACAAAAGCATTATCTTCAGTGTGAGTTGTACTGTAAAGTTGCTGTTTAGGCCTTTTAAGTATACAAGTATACTTTTAATTTCTTGTTATTATTGATCATTTGTTTTGTTTCTAAAGGATCTGCCACATGAAAGAGCAGTTGAAATACCATGGTATTCATTAAGTTATGTTATTCATCATCAGTTCTTTTTTTTTTTCAACTTTGTTAATTAATGATGTTGTGGTTTATGTGATGGTGATTGTAGAGTGTTTTGATTAAAGACATTTACTGTTCTGTTGATTCCTGGTCACTGTCTAGTTGAAGTTCTGATGCTTAACCTGAAAGCAGCATCTCACAATATTTAGAAATGGAACACGTTTGAATAGAAGAATTGTTCTTGTGTGTAGGTCTGATCTATAGCTGGCTTTTGACAGATAGATTTCAGGATCATATTTGATACATTAGGCTTTTAATATGGAGCTCATACTCAAAAAGGAAAAATTAGATCTTTAGAATGGTATAGTAGACTACTTACAAATTTTTTTTACAAATATCTGTTGTCACTTTGTATCTTCTAATAATGTCTTTGTAAGATGATATTTAAATGCTTAGTTTTATGATCAAAGCCCTGAAGTTTTCATGATGGGGGCAAAACATATAATGCCATGTAATGTAACTCCCTTTTCTCCTTTTTCTTTCTTTGTCATGTATTGTAGTTGTTCAGAGCTGCTACATCTGGCAGTGCTTCACCCCAGGAAGCTGTCTGTCTATGCCGTGTCAGGTTGGTTTTCCACAGATTCAGACCTAACTTCCTTACAATCACTGCCATAAAACTTTGCATATCAGTGGTCCACTTTTTTCAGTTTTTATTCAGAAAAACTGTTACCTCTTAAACAGAACTATACTCATGCAGTGGTTATTGTTATTCTTTCTTTACTGGCTTTAGACTGATATTATAATTGCCGTGGGATCTGGGGTCAGCAACCCATAGCCATGGAGAACATAAAATAATTTGAAGGCCCTATGATTTCCACAATTTGGACAGAATTGCAGAATCCATTTTTAAAAATGGAATTTATTGTGTGTTCATGACAACCTGTCGAGACAGAAGTTCTGTTTAACTTAAAAAGTCAGTCTGAGCTAATAATTATTGTCAATCTGTCATATGTTGTGCACCAAATGTATGTGCTCTTTCAGATGTGGTGTTTGCTGTGGGTTTTCTCAGGTACTGCTGGGAATGTTGAACATGGTGACCAGTATCAGTTGCGACTGGTGTATGAACACAACCTGCAGAGAACAGCTTGCAACATGACATATGGTCCCTTTGGGGGTGTCACAGGTAATTGGTATTATTAATATTCCACACATAATATAAAAATTTCATTCTAAATGTATCAGTGGGCAATAGGGTTGAATTTAGCTACATATTTTTTTCTTTCTATAAGAAAAATTAGTGTCATGGAATAGATAGAATAGTTTAGTTCTCTCAAAACCCTTTTCAATCACACTTTATAGTATGGTGGCATTAGCTAATATTAACCAACAGAGCAACTAACAATGAGCAGTACAATTGTTACAGCATTTATTATTCTTTGTTAACACTGGTTAATAAAAATACAACTGTTCATTCGTTCATGTTAGCTTAGGTTCATTGATGTTAACATACAACTTTTGATTTTTATAACGTATTTGTAAATGTTGAAATGAAGGTTAACTAAGATTCATGTTAATGTAATAACAAATAGAATGTTTCTCATACATTCATTCTCATTCACATCACCCTCAAAATGGCTGAACCCTAATGCTCACTTTAGTTTCAATGAACATCTGCTTGCAAATTCTGGAAACTGAGATTTCTTTTGTTTGTGTGCCGAAAGCCGATTAAAGTCGACCCTCTATAAATAAAATAGCACATGTTCGTTTAATAGGATTTTAGACTTACAGTAGTACCTTTTTTGGGCAGTTCTCTTATCAACCACATGAGGACAGCACAGTCTCAATGATGGCGTTCATCAACCATTAGTCACATTTCATCTGCACATGAGAGTATAAAAGGGAGAAGACGCAGCAGAAATATTGTAATAATACATTCTATTTCCTTAAATGGTGGCTTTAGATATTGGTCTTTCCCATTCAAGTAGATAGCAGCAATACTTGTAAAAAAAAATGTAGGGATGGCAGTGTGAACAGCCCTATATTAAAGGGACTTTATACAGAGCTAATCATTTAACCATCTTTATGTATAACATACTGTAGTTTGACTTCTAATACAGATCCAAAAATGATACTGATTTCTTATTGGCTAACTTCTATTTGGTCAAACTTGTACTTATTGGATTGTTTTTATTCAGATTGTCTAATTGTTAGTCTTTAATAAGATTTATTAATATAGAATTTGAGTATATCAGTAGACAAATAAGCACTGGTTTTATGTTAGCTTGGGCCGTGGCGATTCTCTTGGATGTTTATTTCTTATTATTAAAAGTACAGATCTGACTCTAAATTCTGACTTGATGAGCTTCTTCGAAGCCATTGCAAAATGCAGACAAACAAAATTAGTGGACAGTCTGCATTAATTCAGTTGCTACATTATTCAGAACCATGAGCAACCTACTCTATATTAGTTAGGAGGAAGAAGTGTTTAGTCTGTAGTGATAAAAAATAATAAATGTAACTATTTAACATTGGTGTGAAAATTTGGGCTATGCAATCTGGCTCGAGTTTTTAAAGCTGAACAACAAAGGTGCATAATACTATTGAATATGTCCTTCTGTTCTGTTGTCTCAACTGAATATTTCCTGTGCTGTTGTGCAGGTCATCATTTCATCTGTATCCAGTCCATGGATGGGATGCTGATGTTTTTTGAGCAGGAAACGTATGCTTTTGGTCGCTTCCTGCCTGGCTTCCTGTTGCCCGGCCCACTGAGCTACTGCATCCGCACTGACTCCTTCATCACGGTCTCCTCCACACGGCAGGTGGAGTGCTACAGGTGAGACCAATTCACTCCCTAACCAGTTGTCCATATAGTCACTGGCCATATCCTTCCATATGCAGAACGTACAGGATATGTGGGTATTCTGTACATTGATGTTTTTATTATTCCTTGGTCATATCTTGAAATATGACTTTACGAGCCATATTACATTGGCTCTTGCATGTCAGACAAGTTCAGTCAGGTTTCAGATTACCATATTTGATGTGCTCTTTGTACAGTCGTGGCCAAAAGTTTTGAGAATTACATAAATATTAGTTTTCAAAAAGTTTGCTGCTAAACTGCTTTTAGATCTTTGTTTCAGTTGTTTCTGTTTTCTACTGAAATATAATTACAAGCACTTCATACGTTTCAAAGGCTTTTATCGACAATTACATGACATTTATGCAAAGAGTCAGTATTTGCAGTGTTGGCCCTTCTTTTTCAGGACCTCTGCAATTCGACTGGGCATGCTCTCAATCAACTTCTGCGCCAAATCCTGACTGATAGCAACCCATTCTTTCATAATAACTTCTTGGAGTTTGTCAGAATTAGTGGGTTTTTTGTCTGTCCACCCGCCTTTTGAGGATGGACCACAAGTTCTCAATGGGATTAAGATCTGGGGAGTTTCCAGGCCATGGACCCAAAATTTCAACATTCTGGTCCCCGAGCCACTTAGTTATCACTTTTGCCTTATGGCACGGTGCTCCATCGTGCTGGAAAATGCATTGTTCTTCACCAAACTGTTGTTGGATTGTTGGAAGAAGTTGCTGTTGGAGGGTGTTTTGGTACCATTCTTTATTCATGGCTGTGTTTTTGGGCAGAATTGTGAGTGAGCCCACTCCCTTGGATGAGAAGCAACCCCACACATGAATGGTGTCAGGATGCTTTACTGTTGGCATGACACAGGACTGATGGTAGCGCTCACCTTTTCTTCTCCGGACAAGCCTTTTTCCAGATGCCCCAAACAATCGGAAAGGGGCTTCATCGGAGAATATGACTTTGCCCCAGTCCTCAGCAGTCCATTCACTATACTTTCTGCAGAAGATCAATCTGTCCCTGATGTTTTTTTTTGGAGAGAAGTGGCTTCTTTGTTGCCCTTCTTGACACCAGGCCATCTTCCAAAAGTCTTCGCCTCACTGTGCGTGCAGATGCGCTCACACCTGCCTGCTGCCATTCCTGAGCAAGCTCTGCACTGGTGGCACTCCGATCCCGCAGCTGAATCCTCTTTAGGAGATGATCCTGGCACTTGCTGGACTTTCTTGGACGCCCTGAAGCCTTCTTTACAAGAATGTAACCTCTTTCCTTGAAGTTATTGATGAACCTATAAATTGTTGATTTAGGTGCAATCTTAGTAGCCACAATATCCTTGCCTGTGAAGCCATTTTTATGCAACGCAATGATGGCTGCACGCATTTCCTTGCAGGTCACCATGGTTAACAATGGAAGAACAATGATTTCAAGCATCACCCTCCATTTAACATGTCAAGTCTGCCATTCTAACCCAATCAGCCTGACATAATGATCTCCAGCCTTGTGCTCGTCAACATTCTCACCTGAGCTAACAAGATGATTACTGAAATGATCTCAGCAGGTCCTTTAATGACAGTAATGAAATGCAGTGGAAAGGTTTTTTTTGGGATTAAGTTAATTTTCATGGCAAAGAAGGACTATGCAATTCATCTGATCACTCTTCATAACATTCTGGAGTATATGCAAATTGCTATTATAAATTATTAAGCAGCAACTTTTCCAATTTCCAATATTTATGTAATTCTCAAAACTTTTGGCCACGACTGTATGTGCGTTGTGCAGTGTTCTATATATGAAAAATGGTTCACTTAAATCTGTTTGTTATGTCAAGTGAACTTGTTTCTTCTGACACATGGATTATGTTTACAGTGTTCTTTTGAACAACAAAGTTTTGGTTAATGGACTTTCATTGGAGGTACAGAAATCTCTCAGGTTTCATTAAAAATATCTGTTATGTGTTGAAGATGGATGAAAGGCCTATGGGTTTGGAACAACATAAGGGTAAAATGATGATAGATTTTTCATTTTAGGCAAACCTTTAAGAAGGAAATATGATCTTTCTTTACAATCTGGCTAAAGCTGTTGAAAATGGAGATCTGAGCTGAGGTGCGACAGCAGAGCCTTTGGTTCTCATAATACTCCTCATGACCTGCTGATAGCTTTGGAGGACTGTCAGTGATTTCTGAGTGCAGCGTTTGATCTGTTACAGACATATGCACACACACACACACACACACACACACACACACACACACACACACACACACACTCTAAATGCCAGTACCGAACATGCTCTCAAAGCTGAATAATCACTGCTGTGTCTCATTGCTATAAACGTTTGCCCAAACCCACCCAACATTCCTAGAGGAATTCAGTAGAAATTTGGGGTCATATTGCAAATTCAAAACAGGATTTTCTTGTTCTTTTGAAACAAAACACTTTCCAAGAATAGGGTACTAAACTGACCTAGAAATTCCATCGAGGAGGTCCATCATCCACTTCATGGAGTGAAACTAAATATTATAGGAATGGTTTTGTTTTATGTTTGTTTTATATAAGGTTTTTCAACCTTTACAACCCTTCAGCAAATCCTTGGACAGGTCTGAATTTTAAAAAAGTAATAATAACAATAATGGTTTAAAAGTAAAGAATTAATTACAAAAACATTGTATAATTTTAACAGATTGTGTCAGTTTTGTATGATTCTATGGTACGTGATCTTTTTTGTTGAAAAGGTCAAGTTAAAGTCATGGGAAATTATCTTGTTCTGGTGAAGTGAATATCAAAGCATTGAGCGATCTCTGTGTCTCTGTTTTTGGATAATTGGTGCAATTAACATCTCTTTTAAACGCAGGTACGAGACACTGGCTGTAGCCACAGATGCAGACACCAGACAAGACTCTGATCAGCAAAGCAAGAGCTCAGGGAAGAGACTGACGGTCTGTTTCCTGAAGATTGAAAGTGCTGCTGTTTCCAGTGTGGATATTTTACCTTGGATATGATTGTGTTGTATGTCTGTCCTCAGGCTGACTGGACACTGGTGTTAGGAGAAGAGGCTTTAGATGTCTGTGTTCCCCACACATCTTCAGCGATGTCCTCCATCTTTGTGCTGGGGGAGAGAAATTTATTTTGTCTCAAGGATAATGGTCAGATCCGCTTCATGAAGAAATTGGAGTTCAATCCCAGCTGTTTCTTGCCCTACGGATCAGGTGACCCATACTGCCTTTAACTCTTCATGCTGTGCTGTTAGACTTCTATAGCACATGGAAACCTCCTGTTTATGCCTAAAGCTAGAAAAACTACTTGCTAATGGAGTAAGAAAAATGTATGCTTATTTTAAAGTGCCCCTAATATGGGTTATGAAAGGTTCATATTTTGGTTTTGGTAGTCCCCAACAACAGGTTGACATGCATTCAAGGTCAAAAAACACTTTCATTATCTTATAATATGTGTTTATTTTTACCTTATTAGCTCAACGTCTCCCAGACGATTCCCTCAACGATTCATTTTTCCAAACCCCTCCTTTGTGTGATACTAATCTGTGGTGATTGGTCCGATTGGTCTCATTTTCATTTCATTTTGCCTGTAATGCCTGATAAAGCAGCTTTTGTGAGCGCACTGCTGCTTTGTTTACAGCCGTTACCGGGGAAACAGCTATTTTACTGCTCCAAAAGTGGCTCCTAGCGGCAAATAATGAATTTGCATTTTCATTCAGATTAGGGATGTACATTTTTGATAATATCCATGATCGATTGTCGTATAAATTAACAATCAATTAATCGTTAACCTTAATGCTGCAAAATGTGTCTATTGCGTCGGCACGCATGACAGGATGTGTCTTTAAAACTTTAAAACTTTCTCACCCGAATTAAAAGGGTTTTAGTCTGAAGAAAATGCTAGTAGCAGGATTTTAAAATGAATAGATGTAATTATTATTATCATTTGATAAAATGAAGAGAGCGCACCGTACGTTTGAGATCATTTTAATTTGTTGACTTCTCCAATCCCGTCACGGAGAACAATGAATGCGCTTCTTTAAATGGTTTTGTGGTGCTCATTGTATTTTAAAACACAATTGCAATGTTTTCAACTGACATTATGGGATTTAAAGGTGCAGTGTGTAATTTTTAGCGGGATCCAGTGGTAAGGTTGCGAAAAATGTCATCGTTAAAGACAGCAGAGAGCAATGAGATTTCTTTACAAAGGTAAATCAAGGAATTATATTTACTTAATTATTCAATAAATCAACATTATTGCGAATGTTAATGTACTTGTTCATCATTGTGTCAGTGTTTTATTCGCAAGAACAACAAAGGGATGAAACGCGCTCTGTAGAGCAGTTTGTCCATTTAGGGCTACTGTACAAACATGGTGGCGACTTCCATGTAAGGGGACCCGCGGTGTATGTAGACCGCTCAATCTAAGGTAATAAAAACATAACGGTTCATTAAGAAAGGTCTTTATACACATCTGAAAACATAGTTATGTATATTATATTGCATTTCTGTAAATAGATCGTTGTAAATATTACACATTGCACCTTTAAAATAAAATTATCCCAAACGTAACTGTGGCACGAGTGGTTGTGCTGCGCAGTCAGTGAACCGCTTCCATTGGCACTGCTGCAAAACCAACTGTTGCTCACATCAAACATTTTTATGACCAGTACTTAATTTGATCCTGCTGGATCCTGTTCAGGAAAATGTCAGATTTTGAATTTTTGCATTCTGGTAGGCCAGAATCCGGCATCTACAGTGCATTAGATAGTGACTGTGCATGAATGTGTTCATACGAGACGGAGCGAGCATGGGTAGATGTATTTGAAGGTTATTGCCCACGTCTCATTCGACACAAATCCAAATGTTTCCATATTCGCAATATATTTGAATGTTAAACTGTTTTTTTAATAATGTAAACTAGGCTTGTACTTTACATGCTTTACATACATGTACTTTACAAGATCATCCTCTTCACATGAGGAAAAACGTCCTTGGCATAACAGCAGAATGGACCGGTCTATTTAAACGTTTTGATAATGAACAGACTGCGTTGTAAGTTTGAATTGCAATAATATGTGTTGTGTAAAAAAAAAAAAAATTCTGGATTAAGATATACACTGCTTTCCAAATTATTATGCAAGTGATATATCAATAGGATTTTGGTACAATAAAGCACCTTTTAATTAAGGTTAACTGGAAAATGTTACATCGCGACCGACCATGCTTCTGGATGCTGTTCGAGCCCAGCCAACATTTACGTGGTTTTGTTTTGGTTTGCTGGTTGGTCACGAATTTACATAAATTCAATAATATTTAGGCATTGTTTCTTTTTTTCTAAATCCTCACCAACTAACTCCCTCAAATTTCGCAGGTTTATTTTATTGTCATTCACTTTGTATCTCTCTTACTGTAGTAAACATAAGGGAAGGGAAATTAAAGATTTTATGGAAATGAATTAAGAATTCGTTTGATTTATTAATTTGTTCCCTCATTTTAGTTAAATCATGCATTATTTAAGGAACAGACGTAATGAAACATGGACAGTGGACACAAATTAATAAATCATAGGAACGAATAAACAAGTTGTAGGAACGAATAGCTTATCTGTCCTGTGTCCTGCAGCCCTGCAAAGCAATATTAAACAATTATCTGGGGAAATTACTTAGTTACTACATTTCTATTGCTTTTCATGTTGAAGAACTTTGTGTTGTTTGTATTTTTATGTACTTTTAAAGTTTAAATCACATTAAAAGCTTAATTTGTACATTATGAATGAATGATGATGCATTTATATACCATCACCGTCACTCACAGCCGATCGTACGTGTTTTGTGCACGAGCCACATGCAGCCCAAAATTAAATAGCTTAATCGACCATAGATAGCTTTAATCAGTTGCATCTCTTATCGACAATTAATCAATCATTGATTAATCGTTAACATCCCTAATTCAGATCAACGCGAAAATCGACTGATTTTCAAGTTTTCCCAAGTGGGCAGGAAATATGCTAATGTTTCATGTTGACGTCAACGTAAAATGGTTTGGGAAGCATTTTAAAAACAACTCGTTTCAATGACTCAGAGTCGACTCTTTCTTTTGAGAGACAATAAATTTATACACATTGCACTTTCAGATTTAAAACTTTGAAAGATGTTTTCATTCACTTAGAGCTGTTACACACTGCATAAAAGGTAATTTTCAAAAATCCATAATAGGGGCACTTTAAGATGCGTTCTCTTAATATCTTACACAACTGCTTGTCAAGAAAATTTGTCCTTGTCATCAAAAATGTGTTTATTTACCATTTACCATTAATTTATAATTTATTTACCTTATGTCATTCCAAAGACTTTTTTTTTTTTAAGCTTCAAAAAGTACATGAAGACATCATTAAAGATATGGATATGAATGATGCAAAAGAAGAGATCAAAGCACTTTATATGATAAACAGATTTAATTTAAGCTTTTATCCCATGATTCTGAAGAAAAAAAACAACTAACAATGATTGAATGAAGATTTTTTTTTTTTATTGGCTTAACCCACGTTTGTGAATGAATCTCTCAAATTAATGAATCAGTGATAAAAGTTTTTTTTTTTTTTTTTTTTTAAACAGTCAGTTTAGTCAGTTGCTCGTATCAATGAATGACAGTGTTCACATCAGAAGCGTGATGGCCGAATCTTTCATTCATTAATATGAGCAGCGACAAAATACAAGCAGCTCATGCTCCATTGCGATTGGAAACAGGCATAATAGACATAGCTGAATCTTTGTCATTTGGGGATAAGATGATCGCATGGGTGTTTGAATCGAGATTGCAGTCTTTTAACTCTTAAAGGTGCTATATGTAGGATTGACACCGAGTGGTTGAACTAGGTATTGCAGTCCAAATTCAAAATATTGGAGAGGGTTTTTTTCACCGAGCCCCTCCTCCTCAGACTTGATGCACACAGGTTGCCAGATTGACGACACCAACAGGAACGTGCGCACTTGACAATGAATGAAATGAAATACGCAGTGTTTTCCACCAACTGGCAACCCAGGGTGCCAAAATACAATTGGGTAAACTGGCAGTGGGTGGGCTTCACAAACCAAAACAAAGACCGGCATTCCGGCCTGGAACGCACATTTTCAAAGGAGAATAACTGACTGTGGCATTGTTTTTCAGATAAACAAGTATGTTAGCTTAGCATGTTTCTTAAATATCTGCAAACATATTATGGTATTTATATGCTTTAGTAGAGTCAAAAACTTACATACAGCATCTTTAATTGTGCAGCTCTTATCAGCACACAGTAAATCAAATACGGACATCAAAAATGGTAAACAGAAGTTCAGCTGGCCGTACTTGCTTGACACACAAGAACAAACTTTATTGTTTTTTCCCATCAAGAACCAATTTTGACAAAACCTGAGAAATTACTTTCTGTCCATTAAATGTTCATTCCACCAAAACTGTGATGCTTCAAAAAGTAATCCAAATGAATCGGGCAGCTTAATCCAAGTCTTCCACAGAGACATGGATCCTGGAAGGACAGAAATCTCTCAGGTTACATTAAAAAAATCTTCAGATGAATTAAATAGGTTTGGAATGATATGAGGGTGAGTAAATGATGAGTGAACTTTCATTTTTGGCTGAACTGTCCATAGGAAAGGATTTCTAGATATTTTTGCTGGAACAAAAAACAAAAATACCAATTAAGAAATGTTTCCATATTATCTGTCAAAGTTGTTTGAACTGTGTGCTGTAGAAGCACAAATACACACACACACACACACACAAACACACACACACACACACGCACGCACGCACAATCATGTAGACAATCTCATGAGTTAAATTACTGTTGTCTTTGTCTGCTACGTAGAGAGAGAGATAGAGAGAGAGATGATTTTGGGTGTTTGGCCACAGAACGGAGATGTGTATGTGTGTGTTTGTGTTGGTGAGAGGGGTGTTGGTTTATAGGAAGGTGAGAGATGGACGTCTTCTGGTGGTTTGGAAGTGGATGCAGTCTATTATTTAACTGCTGCATTGACTCTCCATGTGAGGCCTAGAGACCACAGACCATCTGAACACACTTCCTCCTTCAAACTCAGCTGTCTTCTCTCTGGTTTTGTCTTCAGTTTCTGAGGGTTCCACCAACATCCTGATGTGTAACCATAACAACATGCTGCTGGTGTACCAGGATGTGACGCTGAAGTGGGTGGCCCAGCTGTCCTGTGTGCCTGTGGCTGTACGTGTCGCTAACTTCCCGTAAGTGAGCGCTGTGCCCAAATGAATCTTTCCTGGCTGTCCTTAATCTCCTCAACCTCCATAGTTCATAGAAACACCTGACAACCCCATCGGTCCAGCTTATCTCAAGTTAGACTGAATGTGATATGTTGTGTGTGGTATATGCTATCATTCTCAAGGTTGTGTGTGTGGTGCGCTATGTCTCTTCGAAGCATTCTGCGTTTGTGGGACTGTTAGCTTAGAGTGGTTCTCATATGCAGAGGTAACAGATACATCTGTAGAGAGAGTGTTTAACTGCACTGGTCTCTCTGGCCATCCTGCACGGGTCACTCACTCTACCATTGTCCATCCTGACTCTCTTCTACTGGCCTCACATTAAAAGAATGTCTGTCAGCACCACCTAAATGAGCTGCTGTGCTTGTCTCAGTTAACATCTCTAGCACACACACACACACACACACACACGCACACACACGCACACACACACACACACACACACAACCACTCACACCTTCACTTTTTCAAAATTTTACTATATTAAAGATAAATAATAAAATGCAACTAACCATGCAATCATATATATTTAGAATATCCTAACAAATGGGCTTATCAAGGCAGGAGAAAACCTTTCCCATTTTTTAGTGTTAAACCTTTGAGTTAAATCCCATGTGTCCAATCAAACTAATGGTATTTTGGTGCAAATTCATCTGTCAGTAGAAGCAATCCAAATTAGATACATGCCAGTATGCACCTTTTCCCAAACAAGTCTGCTTGAAATTATGGTTGGCAGTTTGGGGAACACTCAGAATGACTGAAACAAATCATTTCAAATAAATTTTAGTTCTGCAAATATTTCTTATCCATCAGTTTGACTCAATAAGCCATAATTTACTGTCAGGCTCTATTTCTATCTGTCAGGAAAATATTGTAATGCCTGGTATTTTAATGTGACATATACACGATATTCACTGTGTTCGATTCCTTCTGATTTTTCTAATTTGCTGTAAAACAATAGGAGAAACATAACAGATCCTGGATTCTCCCGATTTAATGAACATATGCCTTGAATAAATTACTGGAATGCTGTGAGAATATCTAATTTTCTTCACAAATCCTCAATCATGTCTTTTTCCCGGCTTGTTTTCACACAAACGCTTTAAAACATTATTTTCTCCTTTTCCCCTATCCTTATCAGTGGTTTTTATGGGAAAGCATGGAAATACAATTTGTTATCTATCGGCACTTTGAATTATCCAACAGTCTTCCAAATAATGAGGAGAACAAGAGTGGACAATATCATCTGTTCATTCTAAGCGCAAGCTCATCTGCTGCTTTAAATTCTTGAGCTTGTTATAGCAGGATTGGTTTTGAGTGGGGGTCAGTGTTTTTAGCATTCATCAGCTGGAAAAAAATAGTTCAAAAATTATTCAGACACCAGTTATAATTTTTGATATACATGTATATATTTTTTATTAGTGGATGCAGGACACTAGTTCATTTATGCAAGTGAGGATAGCAAAATAAAGTAAACTGTGACCTATTATACCTAAAAATTCTTCATACAGTGGACTACCAGTAAAACTGATATTAATTTGAGACCAGAAATAAATCAGACACTTCGACCTGATCATGTTTTGCTTAAGTGTTTTTTCTTTAATTGCTAATGCAGCCTTTTTACACCACAGACTGAACAAAATTAAGCATTGGTTGGTAATTAATTGACCTAAATTGGTATTATCTAATTGTGTATATAAATTTAACAGCTGAATAATTTTTGGTTGATTGTAATCTATTACAAACATGTCTATCAAAGTTATCTGACATTATCAAGATGAATTTGTTCTGAGACAGTTTAACTCTGGGTTCTTGTCATATTTTATTACCATTTTCTAAGCTATAGTGTATAAACTGTGATAATGTGAGATATGTTGAAGGTGTCTGAATAAATTTTGGTTTGACATATATATATATATATATATATATATATATATATATATATATATATATAAAGAGAGAGAGAGGGAGATACCGGTAGATAGATATACTGTAAATGTAAATGTAATATAGACTTGCATACAGGTATATTACTACAGTAATAATTAACACATCTGTAAAATACTTTGGGGTTATTCATGGACTGCTGAAAGTTATTTGTAAACACTTCTTATATTGCATTCATAGATCAAACCTTTAAGTTTGTTTGCAATATCTGAATGTGTACAGTTTAACTGAGGTTTACTCCCAAAATTAAGTGATTCACAAAATCTATTTAGAATGCAAAGAAAATGTTGTTGTTTTTTTCCCCTTAAGTTTTTCTTAATTGTGTATTCAGTATATGGGAATTGAAAACAATTTGTCAAACAATTTGTTTCTGCTGGGTGACACATTGTATTTAATATTTAAAACCATTTTAAACTGCATGTTTCTGACATGCGTATTAAAGGGTTATATGACGTTGCTAAAAAGAACATTATTTTGTATATCTGGTGTAAACAGCGGTTCTCAATTCCAGTCCTCACGCTCCCTGCGCTGCACATTTTGTATGTTTCTCTTATGGCTTCAGACATTTGTTCTATTCGAACGTAAGTGCCCTGCAAAGTGGACATCACAGGATATTCTGCCATGATTACAGTTCAAAGTGAATGTATACGTTCCATTCAAAGTGCACTGAAGTGTGCGAGACGTGAATTTAAATTGTATTTATTTACAGAGGTATAGATGTCACACTTATCTGTGTGTGAAGACATTGCACAGCGCAGATCCGTGAATGAATGTTCCGAAGTGGAGTAAACTTCAACAGTTTTCCCCTGCTCAGGGAGTAGGGAGCAATGAACACTGTGTAGGGACCATGTCAATGGGAACACAGTTCATGCACGGAGCTCACTTCTAATGAGCTGATTATCTGAATCAGGTGTGTTAACAAAGAGAGACATGCAAAATATGCAGAGCTGGGGGGCGAGGACCGGAATTGAGAACCGCTGGTGTAATGCAATGTGTTTATGCATTTTAAGGTTTAAAAAATTATTGTTAATTATTGTTGCTCCTCTATGCCCCGCCTTTCTGAAACGCGTTGATTTTTACAAAGCTCTGAAAGGTGAGGTGTACGCTGATTGGCCAGCTATCCAGTGCGTTGTGATTGGCTGAATGCCTCGGGCGTGTGACGGAAATGTTATGCTCCTTACAACAGCGGTTTCAATCTAATTACAATCTAATAGTAACAAAGCAACAGTAAAAAAGTGGAAAGTAATCAGTCACACCACACTATTTAATATTAGTTAATATATTGATGTCATAATGGGACTTTTTTTGTACAGTGTGCCTACAGTACAATAAATGGCCTTCAGTCTTTTTTATCAAAGCATTATTCAATTCAATTCAATTCAATTCAATTCAATTCAAGTTTATTTGTATAGCGCTTTTTACGATACAAATCATTACAAAGCAACTTTACAGAAAATTAAGTTTCTACAATATTTAGGAGTAGCTTATCAGTGATGACTGTCAGTTTATGTGCATACGGCAGAAATGTTCAGAAAAATCAATAAAAGACATAAACAAACAGACGAGTAACACTATTAACACCAATTATGCAATCAAACTTACAGCAAAATGTTGTAGTTCTGTTTGTTGTCTCTGGGTTAGCATCATCTGAGGTCCTCTGAGGGGTTGGCATCATCTCTTCTCAGGTGTTCTGGATCCAGACTGGAGCTTGTGTAAATCCTAGTTACAAAACAGAGAAACAGATAGAGACATAATTAGCGTAGCTGCTGTTCCAGCCAAGTAAAATTAATTAGTTTAACCCAAGCTAAAGAATAATAATGCGCATTTGATCAGATATAACTGCAGTCCAAAATTATGAGATGCATTATTTGAATGCTTGGCTTTTATCATAATAAAAGCTTACTGAAAATACTGTAACAGTTAACTAACCCTGATCAATCATAAAGATAAAGTCAGTAGTCTAAGCAAAAAAAAAAATAATTAAAGACAGGCATTCATTGAAGTGTGTTCTGTGTTTTCAGGGAACTGAAAGGGTTGGTGGTGACACTGAGCTCTGATGGTCATCTCCAGTGCTCTTACATGGGCACTGACCCCTCCTTCTTCACTGCACCTAAAGTGGATGCCCGAGAGGTCAACTATGATGAAGTCGACACAGAGATGAAAATGCTGCAAAAGGTTATTCGCGGGGCTACCAAAACCCAAGGTATTACCCAAAGAGTTTAGAAAACAAATGCACACTGTGTTTGTTAATAGATGTTAACAGTTAAAAGCTTCTTGCAAAGCCCAGATTTATGCCAAATTGAATACCAGACCAGTACCTGATCTGTTTTTAAATTAAGCGAGCCTTTGGACTTTTAAACAGCTCCTTCCATTTAACGTAATATTTTATCTAAATGCAGTAATGTTTTCCAATCAGTGTATCTTTACTGCTAATGTAACTATGTCTGAGAGGCTGGGAAAAAAAGATGTTGATGATCAATAGGTTGTAATGTCAAATTTGTTCTGTGTGTGCATGCATATTTGTGTGAACTTTGCATGGTTGACGCTAATTCCACTATATAAGTCACATTGCAATATAAGGGGCAGCACATTTCAGATTTTAAAAAATGACTTCTATTTCTGAAAATGCGTTAATAAAATCAAGTATTGTTCTACATCTTAAAGTTCTGTTGCACAAAATATTTGGGTGTTTGTGTGTGATCTTTCTCCAGACATTCTCCCGAGGGCAGAGACTGAGGAAGAGCTTACTCTGACCGCCATAGTCTCATCTAACCTGGACGAAGTCTCGGTACAAATTATAACACAAATGTTTATTTCATCAACGTGAGAACATAAAATATAATTCTGTTGTTTTCATAATAAGCTCATTATAATGACTGCAGGCGACAAAAAGCCCTACCTCATCTCTAAATTAAAACTTGCATTATTTTTTACATTTAATTAATAGCTAGCTACATGAGACTGTAGACTTCTGTTAATTATTTTTTATGAAGCTACGGCTAAAAGAAAACTTCCCTGAATGTCCCTAAAGACAGCTTTTGTCATATTTAGCTTAGTTTTAAAGATAGTTACAGTTTATTATATACTTCTACTATAGTTACCTTTACACACACACACACACACACACACACACACACACACACACACACACACACACACACTTTTAGTTGGGTGAACTATCCCTTTAATTAAAATAGGCCATATCACTTATATATATAAAATACAAAATTATTTTATATAAAATTCACTTTAATGACTACACACTAACTCAAACCCTAACTCTAAAAATGCTTTATCAGTTATTACCTTTTTGTGTACTTGTGGATACAGTTTTGTTTCAAAATATAGCGCACACACACTTTGCCCGTCTCATGAGCACAGTGTGTGATTGTGTTGTGATGATCTCTCTTACAGTGTGCTGTCATACCTGAGATGAATGGCATGCCTGTCCCCTCCGTCACAGTTAAGGTGAGTGTAGCTCATTTAACGCTGATGTCTATTAAGTATATTAGTTTTCTTGTGTAATAGAAACCTGTAGTGCTTTTTAATGCTGAGGTGATACAGTGTCCTGAATGTGTGCTTTATTCTCAGGTTAAAATAAAGAGTCGTTCTGCGGTGCAGAGCCCAAAGATGACGGTGTGTGTTCAGCCTCCTCTAGCAGTCACGCAGGACCAATTTGTGTTGGACTCCATGGGTATGGCTGTCTTTCCTTTTTTGGCATACATTTGTCCCAAACATACCTAAGCTGTAATCTACCCACAAACATGAAGTTTCTAGTGGTTTTTAACATTAGGGCTTTTCATGCTTAAAATTGTAAAAAAAACAAAACAAAAAAAAAACGGATATATATTCCTGATTGTACCGTCAAGTTTGTCTTGAATATACTTTTCAGAACATAACTGAGTTGCATAATTGTTCTTCACTCCAGATAACATGTTTTCTGTGTTTACCTGGAGTGAAGAACACAGCAAAGGATTGTTTCTGTATAAAGTGAATTAATATTTAATTCGCTCTGTGTCACTGAATGTTGATATCAAACAAACCAGAGACTGGCTGTTGGCCTTATTCAAGTTTAAAATATGTTTTTTGTGGAGTGTTTGATTGAGAGGTGAATGAGCAGTACTTTGACATTGTCCAGGATGCATTGTAATGGATAGGTGATTACGTTACAAATCTCTCCAAATTTTGTAAATAATCAGATTTGTCTTTGTGTTTTAGTAAATGGTTAACACAGCAGTGTGATTAATCCAGCATTGGCTCATTGGACACATTTTTGCATCTCTTTGCAAAACTCTAAAAACGTACCTATGTATGCATACAATTCACTGCAGTTTCCATCGGAAATAAATCTTAGCAGTAATACACCAATAACTTTTATTTCAGTTTGAACCAATTATGATTACATGGGTAGATTATGATTAATGAAGACTTATTTTTGCACGGTTGTTTGAGAAATACTGTATTTATACACTCAAAACACTTTTATCATAGTGCATAATTTGCAAATTATACATTTTGGTGTTTACCTTACATAGCCACCCTCATATGTGCAGCTTTTCTGGCATAGTAAACTAACTCAGTAGCTCACCTGGTACACCTGGTACCGCAATGCACAACTAACTTAAAGGGGTGCCATATTAACATTTATCTGTTTCAGATAAATCTGAATGCACTTTTAGCACCACTCACTGGAAATTTTCGCTTTGAAAATGTCACAAAATTTTTTGCCACATTCATGTTTTTCCAATTAGTCTGAGTTGGGTAGATCAGGTTGTGATCAAATTGTGAAAATATTCTTGTTAACGTGGTGAGTTTTTACTGTCTTTCTTTTGAGAAAGCCAGAGTGATTTGTTAATCTGAGAGCTCTGTCAAATCATTTCTGCTTCTTGTATAACATTTGCTATTGACTAAATGAACATTTACCAAACAAATATCCCCCTGCAGTGTGGGATCTTACACCTCATCTACTTGAGGGCATTTCCAGCGTGGCTCCATGATCATTGTCACTGTAGGACCGAAATATTATTTTTTTTGTGTGTGTGGCCCAAAGAATATGTCTGAGAAATTGATGTTGGCCAACCAGAAGCCAGTGTTTCATCACTTTAATGTTGAAGAGATGAAAAACCCTGACAAGCTCTTTACTTAGACATTCTACTGAAAGACCTCTGTCTCATGTTTCACCATACTTCCACATGTCATCCAGTCCAGCAATACAACTGCCTGAGCCATTAGAGCTTGGCGATGTGTAATGTATACTCACACGTCACACAAACACTCCCTCTGAGACACAGTAGAGGAGAACCACTTGTTTTACTCATTCTCTGCTCACTGCTTTTGCTATGGTTTGACCCATTTAACTTACACACACACTCAAGTCATACTTTGACAGACAAAGGAAGCTATCAGAACACATTGTGTCTGAAATAGGCCATACTCTTTATCTGAAACTTTAAGAGAAGTGTACCTTTCATTTTGTTGTAGTTTAGAGAGTCTAGCTAATTAAGTCAGCAATTCGTAAAACTCGAAACTACCGACCCACATCTTTAACCACTAAACCACATCTCAAGAAAATCAGTGGCATGTGTTTTGGGCATGAAATGATCGGGGCTTGTAAAATGTATTGCTGTGACTTTGACATGATTTTGCCTGAGAACCGCCACAAGGATTTCAGTTCTTCCTACTGAAGAAAAAGAAGAAGAAAAAAATATTAATTCTGCCACCATATTAAAGATGATGGTGTTGTCAGAGAGAGTACTGGGCCAAACACTGTCTTCTACTTTCTGTCCAATAGCTAAAACGTCTCAAGGTTACGTATGTAACCCTAGTTCCCAGAGGGAACGAGATGCTGCATCGAACCCTTTGGGAACATCTTTCAGCATGACTATGCTCTAAAACGTGTGTGTAATCAGACCAATGGATGGGCACATCGTCACAGATGGGATGACGTGTGACCTGGAAGCTATAAAAGCATGTGAGGTGGAGACAGTGGCAGCTTTTGGAGAATGAGAGAAGCGCTCGCAGTGATGCCGGAAGTATGGCAGGAGACGCAGCGTCTCATTCCCTTGGGGAACTAGGGTTACAAATGTAACCTTGAGACGTTCCCCTTCAGGAACTCGAGCTGCGTCGAACGCTTTGGGAACGAGATGCCCATGCCGCCAGACTTTAAAGTCACTGCTGTGTTTGACTTCAGCACAACTACAGCAAGAGGATGGAGGAACCAGGAGCAGTACGAATATCGAGGTCGTAGTATCAGACGAATGTGAGCGGCGTAGACCAACCCACAGCATTATATATATCCTGCATTGCCACACCCGACAGGAAGGCCACCACACTTCGGGTGGAGTGAGCCTTGACCCCTAAGGGTGAGGGGAGGCCAGAGGACTCATACGACATACAAATGGCATCAACGATCCACCTACTGAGGGTCTGCTTAGTGGTGGGCAGACCCCTCTTGGAAGGATCATAACAGACAAACAACTGGTCAGACTTCCTCCACATGGCAGCTCTGTGGACATATGTGACACATACAATTTAGCTTCTGCTGGTCAGGCTCCCGAAAGGGAGGAGGACAGGAAGCCTGAAGTACGACAGGCCGTGGTACTGAGGAGGGCACTTTAGAGACATATCCTGGCCTAGGGTACAGAAAAGCTTTGTTCAAGCCAGGCGCAAAGTCTAGGAAGAAGGGGGCCACTGACGAGGCCTGCAAATCTCAGACTCTTTTTAGAGAAAAGATGGCTAATAAGAAGATCGTCTTTAAGTGTCAAAACTCAATCTGAATCCTCCTCTGTTGGTTCAAACAGAGAGCCTCCAGGACCACGGCCAGGTCCTATGGTGGAACACGAGGTCATTCAGCGCACCATGGAGGAAACGTGTAACCAGTGGGTGTCTTCCCACAGACTGACCAACAACCACCCATAACTTCCACAGCTCCGGGCGGGGGTGAAATATTGTGCCCTCCGCCTGTGAGAGTAGATCCCTCCTGACGAGAATCTCCCATGGAGAGCCTTCGAGAAGGGAAATCAGGTCTGAGAACCATACTCGGCCCGGCCAGAATGTGGCTACTAGCAGCAGACGGACCCCGTCCTGGCACACTCTCTCCAGAACTCCCGGGAGCGGAGCAATCGGGGGAAGGTGTATAGATGAAACCTCGGCCACGTCTGTACCATGGCATCCAGCCCCACTGGAGCTGGATGATTTAGAGAGTACCAGAGGGGACAGTGTGATATCTCTTGAGTCGCAAAACAAGTCCACCTGAGCCTGGCCAAACATGGTCCAAATCTGACATACCACCTCTGGGTGGAGCCTCCATTCCCTGGGCCTCAGCCCCTGTTTTGACAGGTTGTCTGCTCCCTGATTGAGATGCCCAGGGTTTCCCTGTACCAGTACCAGTCAAAAGTCTGGACACTTTCCCATTTGTGTTTCCAAACATTTGACTGGTACTATATAGAGCTGAAACAACTAATCGATTTAATCGATTAAAATCGATTATTAAAATAGTTGTCAACTAATTTAGTAATCGATTCGTTGCTAAATAATTTTTATTTGCCGTAAGCGGCTCATTTCGTGCATATTTTATAAATCTGCGGTGACCAAAGTGTGGCAGTAATGAGCCACCGGAGGTTTTACTCAGCCAGTACAGCACGAGAAGTAGCGACTAGCCAATAGCTGGCCTCGTTTTATGTCACGTGCTTCCCGCACAGCGTCTCTGCAGCATTCAGCGTGATGGGTGAGGCATTCAGTGGAGTAAGCTCGAGAAAGAAAAAGAAAAAAGCTGAAGATAAAACTAATCGGACGAAGTCATCCAAAATGTGGGAGCACTTTACTTTGAGCCTTCAAAAAAGAAGAGTAACCTGTAAACTGCGGCTGTTTTCTGCGGCAGGAAACATATCCTCTAAAAAGAGAGCAAGCCTAACTGTTAAGCCCTGAACATTTGGACATGTTGACCTTTTTGCACTGCAATGCAAAGTTTTTCTCAAATAATGAGTGAATAGTGTTCTGCCTCATTTCCCACAGGTAGTCGAATTCCTGTCAGTTCAGGCATAAGCGGTTTTGTTAACATTTTTATCGCTTTATTACATTTTTGAATTTTGCACTGTTATAAGGACCACTACATATTTAAAATCCGATGAAAATCACAGTGTGCAAAGACTTTTATTTGTGCAGATTCTGCAGTACAATGTTGTTTGCAAATGTTTAGTCGTAAAAGCTCATAACATTGCTTTTTAACAATTAACATTTAAAGCTTTGTCGTTTACCAGTTCGTAATTCAGTCTTGCAGCCTAATTATGACTGAATGAGAGAGGTTAATGTTTAAATGTATTTGAAATGCACTTTTTTTCTAAGTATTCACTGCCCTTTTTCACACAGCAGGTTTTTTGTGTGTGTCCAATTTTTTTTCTGGACAACCTTCTGATGGATTTTACTTTAAATTTTACTTTAAAATGTGAGTTCCATTCAGGTTTCATGCCATTGGCACTTTATTCGAAGGATTGTTTACGGTTTCACAGCATAAGCTATAAAGCTGTTTCCCAGGTATAAGCTGTGTGTTTACAGGAAAAAAAATCGACCGATTAATCGATTATCAAAATAATCGTTAGTTGCAGCCCTAGTACTATATATAGAACACAGTATATACATAAACAGAATAGATATATACAAACATATTTTTTGCAATGATCACTCAAATATATGGTGATCAAACACTTATAATGACATGACAATGTAATGGAGGCAGGGCATTTAAAAATGTAACAATAAACTTTATTATCCAAAATGGGTCTGAGATCAGTGCACTGAACAGTAAAGTTGAAGTTTATTCAACTTAAATTCCATTCAATTCCATTCAGCTTTATTCCGGTGAAGTTTATTTCATTTATTATTTACTGTTTATTTATCATTTTAAAGTTTATTTCACTTCAAAATATTCTATCACGGATTTGTGCTACTGTCTTCACACACAGACGAAACTTACTAGAGAAGTGAGACATAATATTCCTCTGTAAATAAATACATTATAAATTCACGTCTCTTGTACTTTAATGCCCTTTGAATGTGATGTGTACGTTACCTTAGAACTGGAATCATGGCAGAATTTCATGTAAAGTCCACTTCGCAGGGCACTTATGTTTGAATAAGACAATGCTTGAATGCTGCCTGAACAAGAGACTTCCTTACTGAAGTGAAAGTGTTGACTGTTGTCAGTATCTCTCAAACGCGCCCACGGATCTCCACCAAATTTGGGGGATCCCTTCAGCTCGAGGAGCCCTCTCAAACGCCACCCTCCACGCATTGGTAGCCCCCCGGGATCATTAGATTGGTTGGCGCCGGACCGCAAATTTAAGTAGGTGTACCCCCGGGATCACTAGAATTCTCGACATGGGGATGGTCTCATTCAAAAGAAGGCCTCTAGACATAAACTTGATTGGTTGGAGAGGGTTCCTCGAGCTGAAGGGATCCCCGAATTTGGTGCGGATTCTCCGTGCCGTTACGGAGATATGGCCCTTCAAAGTTTCAATGGTTTTCCATAGACTTGAGCTTTAAAGCGTTTCATCACTCTGCTGGACAAACTAAGTAATTACACAATTTCAAGCTTTTTATCTGCATTATATGTTCTGTAAAAAAAAAAAATCATATCGGCGGCATTTTCGCTGATACCGATATATCGGTGACAGGCTCATATCGGCCAATAATATCGGCAAAACAATATATATCGGTCGGGCTCTAATGTTTACAGACGTAATAAACCTACCCGTACCACTCACATTAGAAAACATTATCATAAGCTTACCGTTGTGAATCGGGCTAAAGTCGATAGTTTTGAACACTGGCTGGTTATGTACTTGCTCAAATATTGATTTCGAATAATTTTTAACCAAAAAAAGTTATGGACTGCAGCTTTAAATAAAATGGCTGTTTCCCATTGGGAAAAAAAAATACTGAGCCTGCCCCTCTCATTGAAGCTTACTGAGATAAGAACAGCAATACCATGCAAACATAAAGCATTGTAATCTACTTAGAATTAGAAACTTTAACCTGTAATTGTTTTTTGAACACATTCCTAGCATATGCTTTTAATAATCATTCACTGATGATTATGAATTTGTACCATTAGGTGAAAAGAACCATAGTGACTTTTAATGGAGCACTATGTAAATTAATAAAAAAAATTCTACTAGCAGTATTTGTTGAATGTATTTAAAATTTAATTAAACTGGTTCTAAAATCAGACATGATGTTATGATGCTTTGGAAGCCTGTCTGAATCAAGTTTTATATAGATGTATCTTTGTACAAAAATGCTGTCTGTTCAGTCATTCACTTACTGGACAGCAAGGCAGCTGCCTTTAGTTTCTGAAATGAGCGAAAGTAAAACTTACGTCAGTCATTTGCTTTAATGCAAACTCAACCCATCTGACATCACTTGGTGAGTTAAGCTGATATTAAGACACAAAGATATGGAATGTTGTAAAAAAAAAAAGAAAAAATAATAATCCTAGAGCAAATTTTCCCACCCAGTGTGAGGAGGTCTATGTGGATAGCATTGTTTTCAGTTTTCTCATCACTGTGAAAAAACATTTTTGGTGTGCATTGACCTTTAGGGGTTGGGTGAAAAATCTCAGTATAGTATGGTTTTGTGATACTGTTTCAATATCAAATGTCAAATTCTTTATGGAGCTCATGAAAGAAAGTAGGCATGCCTTTATTGCATTTGTAAGTTGTTGATAGAAATATCCCGGAGGAAGTGTTTTTAGGGGTTTCACCTAATAAACTCCCTTCAGTCAGCTCAGGAATGTAAATACAGGAGACCACAAGGGTTGCTGAAGCAGAGAATGTTTCCTACATTCCCCGTCTCTTTGCATTTACATCCATGTGCTTTTGTTGTGATGGGCAGCTCTTTGTCAGTCCCAGATGAGCCAACTCGTTTAGCTTAAGTTCTGTACTGTTTCCAAACCCTGCACAGTCAATATTTAAAGAAGGTTTAACCGTAAAGTATGTGGTTTCCTTTTTGTGTTATTTGTTGTTTTCTTCACAAATTACTGCTAGCTTTATTCCATAACCTAGTGCAACCACAGAATACTCTAAATATAAAAATGCATTGCATTCACTAATAATGGGAGAAATACTCAGTTTTAATTACACTGAACTGTTTTTATCAATACTTTTCAGTATTATAATCAACATTTTTTCTCCCCTCGTCTGACATCTGCCCTCTTGGCTCATCACAATGCATTCTGAGATTGCCTTATCCATGAAGGATAAATGCATTAGAATTTGGCCAAAATAGGTATCTTAGAAGGTGTTGTAATTTACCTTTTTTTCTTTCTTTTTTTTTTAAGAGCAAGCCAAAATCTTTGTGTCGAGAGCAAGCATATGATGCCATAAAATACTGCATTTCGAATTTTGATGAAGATGGAATTTTATGAAGATGTATTAGCAATGTGTTACATATTATAAGTCTTAAAATAGAAGAGAATGGGAATGGGATATGGGATAAAGAGAATGGGATAGAATTAATAAATAACATCAGAATTGCCCCAAAGTAACTGGTAAGCATTGACTTAATAAGCAGTGTTTGTTTCTCAGATCGCCAGCACATGACTGTATCTCTCTTGTGTTTTTGAGTGGAGCTCAGTGTGTGCTCAGTTTGGAAACTCCATGCGTACTCTTCAGTAAGAGAGGCTTACCAGCTGTGACTGACAGATCACTAACCTCATCAGCTGTGATGGACAGTTCAGGTGGCGTTGAGACCTGAGAAGTGGATGGATGGAGACCATGTGTCACATCCCTCACTCTTATAGATCCCTTTTTATAGTACTTTTTCCAAAACATCATTCTTTGCACATGCCTTAATCAGGCTTTTTGTGATGAAGTTAAAAATGTCTTTATTGTAAATTAGAGTTTTGAAAAATTACTGGGATACACTTTATTTTAAGGTGTCCCTGTAACACTGTAATTATACTAGTGCTTTTGAATTATAAATTAATGCTGTAAAAGTTTTTGTTTAATCCATATGTGTGTGTGTGTGTGTGTGTGTACTGTGTATATTTATTATGTATATATAAAGACTACACACATACAGCATATGTTTTGAAAATATAAACATGTATTTGCATGTATATATTTATATTCATATAAATTATATCATATATTAATGTATTTAATATGTAAATGTAACCATATTTTTCTTAAATATATGCATGCATGTTTGTTTATTTATATATACATAATAAATATACACAGTACACACACACATATTATGTAAACAAAAACTATTATTTTGGATGCGATTAATCATGATTAATCATTTGACAGCCCTAAAGTATACATTTAAATACTGAGTAAAACTAATTAACTACATG
This sequence comes from Cyprinus carpio, assembly GCF_018340385.1. Classification (NCBI taxonomy): domain Eukaryota; kingdom Metazoa; phylum Chordata; class Actinopteri; order Cypriniformes; family Cyprinidae; genus Cyprinus; species Cyprinus carpio. Next base: position 1,967,710 of record NC_056612.1, read on the forward strand.
TACTTACTAAATGGTTAGGGTTAGTATTAGGGTTTGGCTTAGGGCGGGTTAACCGGGGTTGATAATGTTGGGCCGGTGTCCTGCAGAGTTTAGCTCCAACTTGCTTCAACACACCTGCCTGCAAGTTTCAAGTATACCTAGTAAGACCTTGATTAGCTGGTTCAGGTTTGTTTAATTAGGGTTGGAGCTAAACTCTGCAGGATGCCGGCCCTCCAGGACCCCTGGTGACCCCTGGCTTAGGGTTACTTGCATGTAATTATGCATAATTTATTGTTATTATAATAGTTAGTACAAGTAACGTGTAACAAGAACACCTTAAAATAAAGTGTTACTGTCACGCTACGGGGGAATGAAACACATGAGGAAGATTATGAACAATGCAAATAGTGTTTAATAAATCCAAACAAGAGTAAATCCAGGACTGAACAAGCAGGAGACACATGTAGGGACGTAGAAGATCGGACAACAAACAGTAAACTGAACACAACTGAAATAGGAGGGCTGATGAGGGTAGTTAATGACACACACCTGAACCAAAATGACAATAATCAGAGATGAGGGAAAATTAGGTCACACAGAGCACATTGGGTAGGAAACACAACAAAAACAGTCCAGGGGTGTGACAGTTACAAATTACCATATTTAAATTGTAAAAATGTTAATAAATTGTAAAAAAAAAAAAAAAAAAAAAAAAAAAGAAATAGAGGTCTCAAACCGATGTACACCTCTTTGCTCAGTTTATGTTGTGATAATGCATAAAGACATAAACCTAACACTCAATTATGACCATGACCTCATCTTACCAGATCAAAAGTGAGTGTAAGTGCTAAAAGGGCAGAACGCTATGTGCCCTAAAGGTCAAAGACCCTTAGAAAACCCCCTATAATCCTCACAACAGACACTCACAGTGCATCTAACCGCTTTTGTCAAAGGAATTCTTATCTAAGTGCTTTTGTGCGGTGTGTGTTCTGCATGCTGTGTTTCTAATGCATGTCATGAATTCCAGGGGTAGGCTACTGTCAGCGCAGGTCAAGAGAGGTCAGCACAAATGGCCTTAATTTAACCACCTATATTTTAGACAGTTTAAAAAAGGGGTGTCACGCTTTCTGCCTGCTCAAACTGACGCCAACAGCGCGGCGGCTGAGCTCGTGTGTCGTGCACAGGACAAGAGAGCCTGATGGTCTACTGTTTGCCCACGGCAGTGAGATGGAAAGGTTAAAAGCCTGCCCTCCCAGAGAGAGAGCTTTTAAAGCACATAGAAAGTGCTGTCGCCTGATGAGCTGATAGGAGCACAGACAGAGAGAGTGTGTGAGTGACAGTCAGACGTAGTGTGTGTGTGTATTGGGGGGCCAGACACTTAATCTAAGTGCTCGGCAATCAAGCATTACCGCGGGTCAGTCACCTGTGTGAATGCAGCTCACTGTGGACACACAAAACACTAAACTTGACACAGATCAAGTTACTAAAGACAAAGATACAACACAAACCAATTGAAGAAATGATAAAGCCATAAGCGTTGCATTAAGGGGCCTTGTTAACTGTGGTAAAATCAGTCTAATGCACAGCCTTGAGTGGGTTTTTGGTAAGGCTGCCTGATTAATCAAAATAAAATCAATATGGATTAGTGTTATTATCAAATCAGAAAGGCTGTGATTTGATTAAGTACATGCTGCGTATTTCAGAGTGAAGTGCGGAACTGTTTATTTACACATGAACTGCTCATGATCCGGTGTTTTCAGTGTCTCAGAGCGGCTCAGTTCACAGTAAATTGCTGGTCCACACAAGCTCCATCTCTACATCTGCTCTGAGTTTGAGTCGCTTATAACATGCATTTGGAAAAGCAACATGCGCCAACCATCTTCCACTTCAACTTATAATGAGAAGCGCTTATAAACCAGCTGTTGTCAACGAAAGAAAGCTTTAAGGTTTCCCTGTGGTTTTCCACTAATGTAAACGTTTTAAAGGTTTTGAAAATTAAGGAATAATAACATCCATAAATATTAGATTTATAATTTAATAAGTCTACTATAAAATACAAAATGAATAGTAATTATTATTAATCTTGAATACTTTTTTTTTTTCACTGAATATTAATAGTAATATTTTTTGTTTTCATGTCAACATGTAGCCATAATTCATACTTTTCAAAAACTGCAGCAGGAGCAATAATAATGATATGAATGTTCAATAAATTAAAGATCTAAGCTTCGAAAGGCTCTGTGTTACAGTGATTCTACCACAGACAATGAGTGTTCTTTAAGTGTTGTAGTTCATTTGTGTTAAGTGTATTTTATTTAAAAGTTTAAATGAAACAAGCTCTTTCGTTAATGCATTAATAGAATGTGTAGAATTTTATAACAACTTTTATTTAACTAATCGTATGGGTTTCTCCAATAAGAAGAGTCATAACTATCTTCTACAACAAAAGTTTAATTGAAAATAAGATCATTTTCATCAGCAAGGTGGAATGTATTTGTATTTAAATCTAAAATCCAAAATAAAAATTGAGAAATATAATGTATGAAAACAACTGAGTATGTTTTAGGTTCATTCATATTTTTTTGCATTGTTAAATATTTGCATGTGATTTTGATTTAGGTGTGAAATAACTCAATAATCCGAATAATCCATTCTTCTGCCAATATATTTCATTACCAGTCCGCTGTTTACAGTTGTTCTAATGGTTTGTAGCAATGTTCCACGTTAATATAAGATGTAATATTTACCTTGCAGAACACACCTATTGGCATGCCTTAATACCAAATTACACGTTATGTTTCTTGTTGTTTGTTTGACAGGCAGTGGCTGCGAGTTAGTGGTGAGATTCTCAGCATTTCTGAATGGCCACTATCCTCCAGCGGATTTGTGTGGAGATATCGCTGTGTCCTACAGCTCAGCTACAGGTATGAGCTCCTCATGAACACTCCCACGCTCTGTTTGTCTGACTCCATCTCTAAGCTCTGGAACACATTACCCTCTTTCCTCAATTCTTTAAGCCCTTTTACTCATTTCAAGATGTCTGGAGGTTTGCCAAAGCAGAAAAAGCAGCAGAAAGGCTGCGTTTGTCCTGGCGTTTCTCTTGGATGGTGTCTGTGTTGGCAGAGACTGCTGGAAAACTTCCTGAAAATATCCGGGAGTTTCCCTTTTCTCTGGCTCTCTTTTTCTTTCTGTCCTTCTGAAAATAGTGAGTCTGTTTTACACATTAGATCGCAGGTACATAGGACTACACACACACACAAACACACACAGACAGATGCATACTGTTGCACACACACACACATGCTTGTCTAGCTTTCTAAATCATTGGCTTCTATTGTTTTTAGATGACACTAATAAGAATGAGTAAAGAGTAACCCAAACCCTAACACTATTAGAAATGTATGAAAGTTTTCAAAGGGAGGTTTTGTTATATTTAGCCAACTTATTGGGGACAACTTTGTGTCCAAACTTTAGCAACAAAGTCAATTTACTGTAAAATATACAGTACTATATACAATACTGTTAACACTCTGTGTGTGTTTAATGTTCCCTTTAACATTCAGCATAGTATAATGTGTGTTTAGTGTTCCCTTTAACACTTTTTTTAAATTAAACAAACACACACACACACACACACACACACACACACACACACACACACATTTAGTCATTTACAGACAATCCAAAGCACACACACACACATTTAAACCCGGGGAAGCCCCACTTACTCTGTTGGCTGTAATGGCACACAGTTTTTTTGTTTTTTTTTTATTCTTTCTGGTCACCTCTTTTTCACACACACCCACCCACACAGAGCACACTCTATGCTGGAAATTTGTTTACGCATTTACAGGCACTATGGATCTGGGTCTGGATTCATGAAACTCTTGTTAAAAAATACATTTCTTAAGATAAATTCTCAGAAGTTTGTAAGAATATCTATGTAAGCACATAATATCATAATATCTATGCTTGCATAATATCTACCTTGCAATTTCTAAAAAAAAATATATATATATGTATATATATATATATAAGACTGAAGTAGTCTTTGGTTCTTTTAATTGTGATAATTTTGGCTCACATTTAATAAAAACCCACCAATTCACTATCTCAACACATTAGAATAATAAAAAATATATATATAGGAATTCACTATCTCAACACATTAGAATAATTCATAAGACCAATAAAAAAAACTTGGTAGGGGCTCCTTTTGCTTTAATTACTGCCTCAATTTGGCGTGGCATGGAGGTGATCAGTTTGTGGGTTTGTTTGGTTGTTGTCTTCAGCTCATCTGGCATTTTTTGGTCTCTTGTTTCTCATTTTCCTCTTGACAATACCCCATAGATTCTCTATGGGGTTCAGGCCTGGTGAGTTTGCTGGCCAGTCAAGCACTCCAACACCATGGTCATTTAACCAACTTTTGGTGCTTTTGGCAGTGTGGGCAGGTGCCAAATCCTGCTGGAAAATTAAATCAGCATCTTCAAAAAGCTGGTCAGCAGAAGGAAGCATGAAGTGCTCCAAAATTTCTTGGTAAACGGGTGCAGTGACTTTGGTTTTTCAAAAACATTATGGAACAACACCAGCAGATGACATTGCACCCCAAATCATCACAGACTGTGGAAACTTAACACTGGACTTCAATCAACTTGGGCTATGAGCTTCTCCACCCTTCCTCCAGATTCTAGGACTTTGGTTTCCAAATGAAATACAAAACTTGCTCTCATCTGAAAAGAGGACTTTGGACCAACAGTCCAGTTTTTCTTCTCCTTAGCCCAGGTAAGACGCATCTGACATTGTCTGTGGTTCAGGAGTGGCTTAACAAGAGGAATATGACTACTGTAGCCAAATTGCTTGACACGTCTGTGTGTGGTGGCTCCTGATGCCTTGACCTCAGCCTCAGTCCATTCCTTGTGAAGTTCACTCAAATTCTTGAATCGATTTTGCTTGACAATCCTCATAAGGCTGCGGTTCTCTCGGTTGGTTGGGCATCTTTTTCTTCCACACTTTTTCCTTCCACTCAACTTTCTGTTAACATGCTTGGATACAGCACTCTGTGAACAGCCAACTTCTTTGGCAATAATTGTTTGTGGCTTACCCTCCTTATGAAGGGTGTCAATGATTGTCTTCTGGACAACTGTCAGATCAGCAGTGTTCCCCATGATTGTGTAGCCTAGTGAACCAAACTGAGAGACCATTTTGAAGGCTCAGGAAACCTTTGCAGGTGTTTTGAGTTGATTAGCTGATTGGCATGTCACCATATTCTAATTTGTTGATGAATTTGGTGATGAATTTGAATTGGTGGGTTTTTGTTAAATGTGAGCCAAAATCATCACAAAATCATCTGTGCAAGAAACTGAACAGTATTTATATAGTTTTTTTTACCTCTGATTTACCGCAATGTCCAAACTGTCCTGAGAACTTTCTTGAGTGCGTTCTCGTGATGTGTCGCGTGATGGGGGTTTTTTTTCTTTTTTTTTTATTTCTTTATGGCCAATCGCAGACTTATAAGTGCATTACTGCCACCTATCAAAATGGACCATTGACACTCTAGTCTCAGCCTCAGACACGTTGGCTAAACGTATGATGCATATGGGACACAAAAGTGGAAACACTTCAGGATTGTCGAAGTCGTCATCGGATTGGTTGAATTCTACAGGATTTCTGCGAGATGTGTTTGCCCCATTCTTTAACATTCCGCCTGAAAACAAAGATACCGTGGCGCCAAACCCCCTCACGAAAGAAGAAAGCCGCTGTGATTACAACTGTGGTGACGAGCACTTATCAGTGTCAGCTAAATGCTGGATTTTCAAAAGTATGTGAAATATTTCATTTTTAAATACAAACCCGATTCCAAAAAAGTTGGGGCACTGTACAAATTGTGAATAAAAGCAGAATGCAATGATTTGGAAGTTTCAAATTTCAATATTCTATTCAGAATACAACATAGATGACATATGAAATGTTTAAACTGAGAAAATGTATCATTTTAAGGGAAAAATAAGTTGATTTTAAATTTCATGGCATCAACACATCTCAAGGTTGGGACAAGTTGGGACAAGGCCATGTTTACCACTGTGTGGCATCCCCTCTTCTTTTTATAACAGTCTGCAAACGTCTGGGGACTGAGGAGACAATTTGCTCAAGTTTAGGAATAGGAATGTTGTCCCATTCTTGTCTAATACAGGCTTCTAGTTGCTCAACTGTCTTAGGTCTTCTTAGTCGCATCTTCCTCTTTATGATGCGCCACATGTTTTCTATGGGTGAAAGATCTGGACTGCAGGCTGGCCATTTCAGTACCCGGATCCTTCTTCTACGCAGACATGATGTTGTAATTGATGCAGTATGTGGTCTGGCATTGTCATGTTGGAAAATGCAAGGTCTTCCCTGAAAGAGATGACGTCTGGATGGGAGCATATGTTGTTCTAGAACTTGGATATAGCTTTCAGCATTGATGGTGCCTTTCCAGATGTGTAAGCTGCCCATGCCACATGCACTCAAGCAACCCCATACCATCAGAGATGCAGGCTTCTGAACTGAGCGCTGATAACTACTTGGGTTGTCCTTGTCCTTTTTGGTCCGGATGACATGGCGTCCCAGTTTTCCAAAAAGAACTTCAAATTTTGATTTGTCTGACCACAGAACAGTTTTCCACTTTGCCACAGTCCATTTTAAATGAGCCTTGGTCCAGAGAAAACACCTGCACTTCTGGATCATGTTTAGATATGGCTTCTTTTTTGACCTATAGAGATCTAGCCGGGCAACGGCGAATGGCACGGTGGATTGTGTTCACCGACAATGTTTTCTGGAATTATTCCTGAGCCCATGTTGTGATTTCCATTACAGTAGTATTCCTGTATGTGATGCAGTGCCATCTAAGGCCCCGAAGATCACGGGCATCCAGTATGGTTTTCCGGCCTTGACCCTTACGCACAGAGATTGTTCCAGTTTCTCTGAATCTTTGGATGATATTATGCACTGTAGATGATGATAACTTCAAACTATTTGCAATTTTTCTCTGAGACACTCCTTTCTGATATTACTCCACTATTTTTTGCCGTAGCATTGGGGGAATTGGTGATCCTCTGCCCATCTTGACTTCTGAGAGACACTGCCACTCTGAGAGGCTCTTTTTACACCGAATCATGTTGCCAATTGACCTAATAAGTTGCAAATTGGTCCTCCAGCTGTTCCTTATATGTACGTTTAACTTTCTGGCCTCTTATTGCTACCTGTCCCAACTTTTTTGGAATGTGTAGCTCTCATGAAATCCAAAATTAGGCAATATGTGGCAGGACATTTCAAAATGTCTCACTTTCAACATTTGATATGTTATCTATATTCTATTGTGAATAAAATATAAGTTTATAAGATTTGTAAATTATTCCATTCCTTTTTACTCACACTTTGTACAGTGTCCCAACTTTTTTGGAATTGGGTTTGTATATAATCTTTAAAATATTTCAGAGAGTTTACACACTGTTATTGTGGTGACATTTCCACCCCTCGAAACGTGACGATGAACGAAACTAACTGTGGTTGGTTGTTTGACATGTTGGTCAAATGGCCTCATGGGTGGGCCTTGGCCAGTGAAAGCTGCCGTGAAATCCAGACCTTCAGTCTGAAGGTCTAGCTACGCGAGACTGTTGACAGTCTATCTACAATCTCAGTTAGGAGTGTCAGTGGTCCACTTGAGAGATAGGTGGCGGTAATGCACTTATAAGTCTGCGATCTGTCTTTAAGCGAGGAAAAGACGCAAACGCTCTCAGGACAGTTCGGACATTGCAGTGAATCAGAGTTAAAAAACGATATAAATACTGTTCAGTTTCTTGCTCAGACCGATCGTTTGGTGTATTTATACATCAATGTATCGTCACGTGCCACAGGGTTTTGTTTTGTTTTGTTTGTTTACGTTTTTTTGACTCTCAAAGCCTTTATTCCCATTCACTTCCATAATATGACAGACTGCAGAATTTTGAGGTTTGAGTTTTAGTTGTTTTTTGTTTTATACTGAAGAAACATTTTTTTTTTGGGTGAACTATCCCTTTAACTAATTGCTTATTAGCATGCCTATTAATAACATATTGGCTGTTTATTAGTACTTATAACGCACATATTCTGCATTCTACATCCTTAATCCTACCCAATACCTAAATTTAACAACTACCTTACTAACTATTAATAAGCAGTAAATCAGGAGTTTGAGGCAAAAGTCGTAGTTAATAGTTTGTTAATAGTGAGAATTGGACCTTAAAATACAGTGTGAATATTCGTTTTAGAATATTCTTGATTTTAGGAATACAAAATATTCTTAACATTTTTCTTAGGTTAGTCAAGAAGAAGAAAATAGGAATTAAAGAATATACTTAAGAATATTTTGTGAATCTGGTTTTATGATATGTGTGATATAAGTTAAACAGTTTGTGCTTGTAAACGTGTGTATTGAGCACTGGAGTAGTTCTGCATTGGAGATGTTTGTGCGGAATGGGAAGAATTTGTGTGTGTGTGTGTGTGTGTTTGTGTCGCCCATGCAAGCCTGTAATTACTGTCCTAATCACTTGCTGCTTCCACACCTCAAAACACACTCACACTTACACACACATACACACAAAGGTTAATTGTAGCGCTTTAAAGGTTTTAATCCAGCTTTCATTTTGCTTTCATGTTCAGACCCTCACTGACAATAAACACATCTCCCCAAAATAATCTAAATGCATTTAAAGCACTCAAATCTGGATCAAGACATAGTGAGGATGTTTTCAGAACAGTATTTTGCCATCCCCCAGAAGCAATATCATCCACAACATCTTGTTGCCTTAAATATTTGATTAGAGTTACTGTTCAGTTGCACTATTGTTAAACTAAAGTATAAGGTTGTGTAGAGTCAACCTGTTTGGAACCTGCGACTGCAGAAATCTCCAGTAAGCATGCAGCAGAATCATTAAATAGTTTTTTACTTTGTATTTTTTGTTAAGTACCAATGAGAGTGCAGTGAAGTTTAAATCCATTCTGAAGATTTCTAGCACAGAAAAGTGTGTGCTAAAGTGCACAGAGTCTCTATGTGGCGTAGATGAAGCAGTATTTGTGTAGTAACAGCAGGAATAGCTCTTGAGAACATGTGGAATGCAGAGCGTGTTTTTGGGAGTGTGGTTTAGATGACTGATGTAGCCACCGCTTAAAGTGCCTTTTCTGGGCAGTAATGGCTGCTCCTCTCTTTAAGTAAACAGAGCAGTCGATGCTGACATGGAAGATGAGGTTAGTTGGTTATGGTGAGTTTTTGTCAGAGGGTTGGTGGTGTTTACACAGAGATAACTTGAGCTTTACGCAAATGGAGCGGGAACTCTGAGGGGAGACTAAAGCTACATTTAGACCTGGAAGCAGAGGTGTATCTCAAACACTTTCAGCTTATAGGTCATATTTCATAAAGTGTTCTGCTGGTCAGAAGCATTCAGTTCAACAGCTACCACTGATTTCAGTAAAAGCTTTTTGGTTGGATCTCACATGCCCAGGTTAGATTTTACTCTAAAACTAGAGAAAAAAAGAAGATATTTTTGAAATGTAATATTTTAAAACAAAACGTTTTCTCTTTAAATAAAATGTAGGTTGTAATTTCTTCCTAGCAGGGCAAAGCTAAATTTTCAGCCATTAGGCTACTGATGAATAGAAATTTAGAATTTATTTGAATTTATTGAAATCGAACTTTGACGTAAATGTTTTTACTGTCACTTTAGATCAATTTAATGTATCCTTGCTCAATAAATTTATTATTATTATTATTTTCTTTTTTGCAAGGTCTTGCCCTAATTTTTTGTTGTAATAATATTTCAGAACAGTACTGTTTAAACTGTATATTAATCATATAAATACAGCATCGGTGAATGTGAGAGACTTCCCAGACTTCCAGAATTTTTTTTTTTTTTTTACAATAACATTAAAAGTGTACTTTTTGGTGGATGTTATGGATGTTTTTCTTCTGTTTTTTTATTTTTTATTTTAAATGTTTATATAATATGAAAGTACAGTATCCGTTGTATTTCTGTACTACAGTCACCCCTGCCTGCTCCTCTGTAGTATGATTCTTGTGTCAGTGTGAATGTGTAACTCATATATTCTGCTCTTCTTCTTTCTTGCTGTTACCCATACCAGAGCTCAACCCTGCAGGTGAGTGACAGAAAGGTCCTAAGAACAGGATATATTTTCCTATCGTCAGATACAATGACTGCATACAGTATGTTCAGCTGTAGGCAAACACTTTAATGTGCAATCATGTTCATAAATATACACACAAAGCACAGGGCATTTAAAATAGACATTCACTGCAGTAGTTGATGTGTCCAGTAGGGGGTAGGGGGTGGTAGCATCATACAGGTGATTTTATTCCCAGTCTGAAGTCATGTCCTTCTTTGCTCTAAAGCAGCAGTTTCAGAACTTTTTTGTCAGTCAAATCCCCTAGACATAAACTATGTATCCTCTGAGATTTCAAGTTAATATTTCAATAATTTAACAACACATTTGCATGCTCAAAGTTTTCTGATGTCGGTTAATGGTCAAAACATGCAAGTAAATAGTTTTTTGTTGTTGTTGTTGTTGTTTTTTTGTAAGCGTTTGAAATTGTCTTTATTTTATAATTATTTTTATGTACTATATAGTGATGACTGCATGACTTGCCCAAAAATCATGTTGTCATATATTGCAACAGTATATGAAGTGCAATATGATAAAAATGACTTGTGATAGTCTCTCAGTCCACATTGCATTCACACTGTTGTTTTTAGGAACCCAATCAAATTTAATAATAACAACAATACTTTCTTCATTTATTGTGAATCAAGCTGCAACACTGAAAACATCAGATCATGAGCTGCTCTCATTAACACAGTAATGAACTTCACTTTGAAACACGCGGCTCAACAGACCACATATTTAACTCACAGTATTTGATTTTATAATCTCACTATATCACAATTCTACAACTATTTTTGTTATTTCTCAAACCCTCGTTTGGGAAAGCCTGCTCTTAAGTAAGACATTAGCTCAGTGGCGTATGGCCCTACAGTACAGGTTCAGATTACATTAACAGACATAACAGGAAAGCATTACTGAAACCTCAGATGCACTGATCTACTCAACAAATACTGATCCCATGTGTTTGTGAACAGTACATAAGTACTTGTCTATTTTTCCAGCATCACTGATCTTACATTCTTTTCTTCAAACTCTTAAAGAGTCTCCTCTGCCTTATCATTATTCTTTTTTTAAGACTTGTTCAGCCGTGCTAATTTTGGCTGAAATGATTGAAGACTAGTTTATAGATGAGACTTTTTACAGTTCAGTGTGTGTTTGAGTGGTTCTTGTCTTTACCTGAATGACTTGTCTTTGTGTTTGTCAGGAATCCCTCGAGTATCTCAGTGTAAATTCAACCTGCCTCTTCGATTAGTGTGCTACCCCTCCTCAGCTATCAAAAATGCCAAGTACAAGATCACTGTGGACACCAACAAACCTCCTGTCAACCTCAATGAAGTCTTCCCAGGTACTACAGCCAAACATATTTTTTGTAACTCTATTTAAGTACAGCCATCTCTGGAAATTATGAAGGAATCATACAAAAAAAAAATACTGCATCATATGCTAGCTTCCTTGCCAAAAATTTAACTATCAACCATAATCTTTATGTCTGTTACCAACACTACTATTATAGGAGTAATGGTTTGACTTAGGCAAATACTAATTTTGCAGAAACATTAGTTCGCCACTGGGGATGTACAACAGCAACAGTTGTAAACGTTTGCAAACACAGGGTCTCACTTCAGCAAATTACTAATTGCATTTAAAGAGCATTTACCCACTGAATACTTGCTCAACTGTTTGCCAATTCTAGTTAATACAGCTAAGGGGTCTGATTCACAAAACATTCCTAAGAATAATATTATTTTTTTTACTGCTATTTGCTAACTTCCTTGCATTTCCAAAAGCATTTCTTAAGAAAGTTCTTATGTTTATATTTAAGATTGTTCTAAAGACAACCAAAAAGAAGATTTTAGAAGTAGGGATAACCTCCAACTTGTCTTTTTGGGGGTGGTGTCGTGTCAAATATTCAGTACTACAACATAACCCTAGCTACATATATTACATATTACTAGGGATGTGGAAGAGTTCTATTAAATGACATATATAATCACTGATGTAAACAATGATTGGTAATGATTATGTGTGACAAGACTTTTTACTAAATTACCAACTCTACAAAAACGTAGGGGACCTCATTTTTTATGTAAATAATTATGACAATTTCCATTAAAAAAGGACGTACATTTTTTTCAGTAAAACATTTAAGGGAAATATTAGGGCTGTCATTTTAACACATTACTCAAATTAATTAGTTTTGGGAAAAATAAAGTTAAAAATTTTAGCGCAATTAATGCATCCACCCCGCCCTGATTTCAAACAACAGTTCAATAAATTAGTACTTGATTTCTAACTTGTTTTTTTCTCAATTTTGCCAATGCAGATATTACTATAAAGCCACAGCAGAACTGTTGCGCATCAGCGAGCAACACACAGCAGTCATTCATTTCTGAATGAATCCGTGTTTTGAAGGAATTGGGTGAACCAATGATTCAGTGGCCCATTCATAAAGAGTGGCATTTGCTTAATTCCTAAATGAATCAGCAGTTTGAACAAATCAAATGAATGAATGGCTCAATGACTTATACAATAAGACATTTACACACACTGGCAATGTAATTTATTTTTATTTTTTAGAGTATCATTTCATTAATAAATAATTTCATATTTCCATAATAATAAATTGCTATTAATAAAAAGCAAATTAAAAGAATAATTCACCCAAAAATGAAAGGTAACACAATAATGTCTTTAAGTTATATGTTGGGGTCATTTCTAAGCCAAATTAATTTGTTATTAATTATATTAATTAATTGCCATATAGTGTAATTAATTAATTAGATAGCCCTAGACTATATGTATATTTATAGGTATAAAAATTAACATAAATTTGGTTAATGCTGAAAAAAATATGTAATATAAGTATAATTACTTTAATGTAATTCCCAGATTTTCATGTTATTGGTGAGCAGTGGAGTCAGTGTTCTGTTATCTGGGTGAGTGCTGTAGACGGGGCTTGGAAAAGCATTTTTCTGAGATAATGTGAGGCCTGAGCTTTGGTCAGATAAGGAACAATCCGCTGTGCTCCGGCGTCCTGCGTGCTGATAAGAGACTATCTCTGTCTGACATCCGTTCAGCCACTCTGCATGAGAATCAGAAGCCATCAGGAGGGACAGACAGACGGCAGCATGAGACAGAGACGGCAACATGCGCCTGTGTTCTTGGGGGAAAGGACACTAAAAACAATTCTTTTTTGGAAATGTACTACCACTAGCATTGTATTGTGAAACAATGACCCCAAAGAGCAAGAAGTTTTGGTCACTGAAATTAAAATGATAAACTGTCAATCACTTCAGTTCAACACAAGCTCCCTGACTTACTCCTGCTATATTCAAAAAATCTTTCTACACTGCACAGTGAATCTCTTATTTATGCTGTTTTTTTTTGGTTATAATGAAATAATTTGCAAGTGTGCACAACTTAGATCTCACTGAACAAAAACTATTACTGAGCAGACTGGCTAACTTAAACGCCTCTGTTTGTCATTGCATTCACATGCTCGACAGCAAAAACAAAATAGAAACCCTTGACATTCTTCACGGAGCGTGCACACAAATACGTACAGGAGCGTTTGACTGCATAAAGGCTGGGATGGTTCCATTTTACTGGTGCTTTTGACTACACTATGCTTCTGGGTTTCAGATTTCTCTGAGAAGTCGGAAAATAATGAGAGCAGTGCTTTGGGCTTCCAACTCATCACAGGTTCAAAGGTCATTGTCCTTGCCTCCAAAACGTCCCGTGAGTTCTCACACACCAGCACACACGCGCCCAACTTATGTTAATGACTTTCTGCTATTTTAAGGTTTCTGAAAAATATACATTTTCAGACTCCTCCTACAGTGTTCATTAAATCTTTACCAAATTTGATCTTACTGGATTATCTTATCCAAAACTTGTGTAATAGATGTTCTCATATATTCAGTGAAAAAAAAAAATTATAATATTGAGTTTTGAAATGTTTGAAATTTTGATTTTATGACAGTAAACTTGAACTGACATGAATGACTTAAAGGGGTGGTTGATTGGGATTTCACTTTTTTAACGTTAGTGTGTAATTTTGCTTTTTTAGCATAAACAACATCTGCAAAGTTACGACGCTGAAAGTTCACTTTTAAAATTATGGCAGCTCAGTGCCTACAAAAACAGCTGGTGGGGACTACAACGAGCTACTTCCTGGGTTTGTGACGTCACAAACCCTGATAAACCCCGCCCCCGGGAACATGCAGCAAAGGGGCGGGGACATGTTGTGCTGCTGTAGAGGAGAGGAAGAGTTGTTGCCATGCCATCAAAACTAGGTGTGCACAAAAAAATCTATTCTAATATGAATCGCGATTCTGTCTTCTAACGATTCTAATGGATTCACAAGTTTCAAAATCAAAGTACTAAAGCAGCAGTTTTTAATCCTGTTCCTCGTGTCCCCCTGCTCTGCACATGCTCTGCTCTGCATCTCTCGCTCTCATCAGCTTCATCAATGGACGTGTTCCAATTATACACTTTATGTGTATAGACAGACATTTTTCACATAGCTAGAAGCGTTTAATGTGGACGCGCATGCGGTTGCCATGCTGTATTAAAGCTTTAATCAGGATAAACCCGAATATTAAAAGCTAACATAAGCAGTAGCATTTACAAATAACAGCGTATCTAAAAGTATGAGACAACAACTAACAAAAAACATACCATTAAGAGCCGTGTGCTTGCACAGGTTCTGTGCGATCCTCTTCACTAATATCCTCTGAGTCTCATTTGGGCTTAAATTGATAAGAAATATTGATGACGCCATTGTTTACAATACAACCGGAGCGCATGCCGCTAAGGTGAGAGGCGTGACTTTAAGACACAAACTAGGCGGTTTAACAAATCACAACACACTGGGTCAGCTAACCAATCAGAGCCCATTATGTATTTCTGACGGCGAGGCTTCATAAAATCAGGAAATCATCAGAGCATTTAAAAGAGAAGGGACAGAGCAGTTTAGAATAAAGGTAAATGTTGAAAAATAATAGGTTATGCCTAGGAAAAAAAAAAAAAAAAAGTTAACCACCCCTTTAATCAGGGGAAATGTTTCAAAATCTGTTTCATGAAGACAAGCACATGGTGACAGCAGCAAAGAAAAACTCTCTGTTTGAAGACAAAGAAGGAGAAACAAAATATAGAGAAATCTAAAAAAAAAAGAAAATCCATCCTCTATCCTTGATTGATATTTATTCTTCTAAGTATGTTGAAGAATGGCAGTGTTGACTGAAAATTTGTTAAATCTGCATCGATATTTATAAACTAGTGCTGGGAATTTAAGAATCAGGTACAGTATTAGGTGAAAGAGCCACCATGGTTGTTTATTTCCACAACAAAAGGGTCAGTCAAATCCTGTAATGAAAGTTTTGTTGTGGTGCCAGTGTGGATCGACATCTTGCTCTCTCTCTCTCTCTCTCTCTCTCTCTCTCTCTCTCTCTCCCTACTTCTGTCTGTCTTTTGTGAACACACATAAATGCACACTTTCACATACCCCCCCCTCACACACACACACAAACATGCTTCACTAACGCTCGCATCCATCATGCGAGGAAGCCCTGTGATCTGTTTCAGGTTGTCATGAGCTAATTACAGGTGCGGGAGACGGAAGGCTGATAGCACTGCTCTGTCTCTCTCTTTATGTGAGTGTGTGTTGACTCTCTGCAGAGCGTTACAGGATCCAGAGCGAGAGCTTTGAGGATATCTGGCTGGTAGCCAAGGAGCTGGTGCAGCGTTTCGACCAGCACTTTGCCTCCCTTGGAGTCAAAGACTTTCGGAACAGCTTCACTGGACCAATTCCACTGCCTGAGTACTTTGAGACAGTGGACCACCACTTTGAGGTGTGAAGTTTCTCACATGGTCACATTTAAATCAGATTCTTGGCTCTCTATACATATGGAAGCATATAGTGGCATCCTAGATAAGTACTGTATGACATTGAAACATAACCCCCTGAGTAATGTTTTCTGATTTTGTGGGAATATTTGTAGCTTCGTGTAAATGTGCAGAAGTATCAGGATTTGCTGTCAGAGAGAGCCGTCCAGTTCAGGGCCATCCAGCGCCGTCTGCTGACCCGCTTTAAAGACAAAACCCCAGGGCCACTTCAAAACCTGGACACACTGATGGAGGGAACCTACCGCCAAGTAAGCACAATTACACAAAGACATACTAGAGATGAAAGGGATAGTTTGTCCAAAAATGAAAATGTGCTGTTAATTTACTCACCCTCAGGCCATCTAAGATGTAGGTGCCTTTTTTTGTTTTGTTTTTTTTTTAAATAGAACAGAAAAGAAGATTGTTTGCTGAAACTGTAGTCTTTGGTGATTCATAAAATGCAAGTCAGCGACTGCCCGTCTTTGACATTTAAATTTACATTTAGTCATTTTGCAGACGCTTTTATCCAAAGCGACTTAAAATTGGGGGATAAATAAAGCGATTCTTCTTAAAGAGGCAAACAGACACAGGAAGTTTTAGACATTGTTCAAATAAGTACAAGCTAGAAAGAGAAGGAATAAAATAAAGAGAAAGACGGTGTTTTTTTATTTTATTTTTATTTTTATTTTTTTATGATGAAGTCAAGTAGCTTCGAAAGAGATGAGTTTTCAGCTGTCACTTGAAAACTGTCAGGGATTCCGCATTCCAGATAGGGGTGGGAAGATCATTCCACCAGCCAGGAGTGGTGAATGAGAATGTTCTGGAAAGTGATTTTGAGCTTCTCTGTGATGGTACCACGAGGCGTCGCTCACTAGCAGATTTCAGACTTCTGGAGGGGATGTAGATACGTAGTAGTGAGTGGAAATAGGTGGTAGCTGAGCCTGTGGCTGTTCTGTATGCAAGCATCAATGTCTTGAACTTGATGCAAGCAGCAACCGGTAACCTTTGAGAATAAAAAAGAATATTTAGAAACACAAAATTAGTACCTTTGGCTCCTGTCGATATCTTTGGTCTTATGAAGAGAAACAATTGGTCTGTGCAAGAAACCATACATTATTTACAACATTATTACCTGTTCTTTACTAACAAACCCAAACAAGAGGCTGTTCAATAAACATTAACCTGAACAGAAACCCATCAGGCTTGGGTCAGGTAACAGACCTCTTAGAGACATACACACATATTGAAATATTGCAGGCAGTGTTTAATGTGTAGTGGACTTTAGAAATAGTTTTATAGTACCGTATCATTAATTAAAAATCTGGCAAAAGATTAATAACAAAGCCTCTGAATACATTTAACTTTAATACATTTAAAAGACATGCAATGACAATGCTTTTTATCCATTGGGTATGTGTGGGTCTGAATGATTTTTCATTTATTGTGTGAGATTTCTACTAATAAATGCACAAAGTCACAGATAGACACTACTGACGACAGACAATGAACGCAAAATTTTGTTAATGTGACCGCACCTTTAAAAGCAATCAGTTTTGCTGACTGGTTGTTGACTTTCTGCTGAAGCTCAACCAGTTGTTCCTGTACCAATGACATCACCTATTTGAAGCACTCTCTCTCAAGTCCCATTCTGTACATATTTGATGACAGAATGATGGGGAGTGGGGTGCTGTTCCCAAGCCTTACTTTTGATGACAAGGAGGCCCTAGGGCTGCTGGACACCTGCCTGATTCCGTATAACATATAGCGTGAAGTTACACTTGGGCCTGTCCTTGGCCTCCACCCACCAAAGTGTTCACTTTGGTTTGGTTAAACCTCTCGAAGTGAGATGTACAAAAAGCACCAGAAATGTTTTTTGTACTCTTCTGTTCAAAAGTTTGAAGTCAGTTAAGATTTTTATTTTAAACAAATACTTTTATTCAGATGGGACACATTATATATATATATATATATATATATATATATATATATATATATATATATATATATATATATATATATATATATATATATAATATTTGACACTGAAGACTGAAGGAATGACTGCTGAAAATATAAAATATATTCAAATAGAAATGGTTATTTCACAGTGTTATAATATTTCACGATATTACTGTTCTTACTGTATTTTTGATCACATAAGAGGAGCAACCAACTTCTATTAAAAACATACAAAATTGAATTGACCCCAAACTTTTGAACAGTAGTGTACATTCTTAGCCATTAGATTTGTTTCTGACTGACATTTAGAACAAGGCACTGAATGTCTGTTACCAAAAGCAGCATTAAACGGTTGCTTTGAAAACTTTCAGGATTCAGAGATGAATACACTGTCGAGTTGTTGACATGCTTTTCCGATGACATGTTTTTTGTTACACATCATGTTCATGTCACTCATAGAAAGTAGATGTGTCTCCATCATTACACATTAACAGACTGTGGGTTGTCATCTACCATTTGTCTGATGCTCTGGATGCTTGTGGGCAGATAAGATTTCACTTGCTCATTCCTTCTTAACCCCACTCTCATTCCTCTGATCATTTATTTGTGTAGATAAATCCCTTTACTTCTAAATTTGGGATCAACAAGAATTCTTGAGGAAAAGAGAGATGTGTTGAGGTCTAGAGAGTACCGACCGTCTGTGTTTCCCACAAATATTTTTCCTCGTAAGAGAGCTTTAAAAAGGCTTCTGTATGTGTGTGCGTTTCACTATGAGCTGTGTGGCTCCCTGTAATTAGCAGTTGAAAGGTGAAGGTGGCTGGCCAGTGAATGACAGCTCATTGCGGGGCCCCTGCACTCATAATGGAGGCCTCTCTCCAACAACCTTGATTTATTTGAGCCCAAATGGAGTGCTAAACAGGGCTAAATGCTGCTCAACACTGATCCTCCTGTCTACATGAGCTCTGCCATTAATGGCCAATGGTCTGAGATCTGGAGGCATGTGCTTCCATGTACATGTGTCTGTTTGATGCCAGGTTCAAAAGGGACTCTCAGGTACTGCTTCTGTTTGTGTAACCTATGAAAGGCCTCAGGGAGTTCCTGTTTTTCTTCTCCTGCTCTTTTCCTTTTTTCCTCTCTTCATCAACACATATATGCCTCATTCATAGTCAAGGGCACAGGCACAAAGAAACATTGATGTAGGCTGCTTAGATTTGATCTGATTTCCAAGGGTTTATAGCCCAATTCTTTGTGTGACTCCCAAAACATATCATAATCATTAAATAAAAATTTCTTGATTTATTTTGTTTTGTTTTGTTTTCTTTATCAAATTCAGTACAGAAATGTGTTCCAAGTCTAAAGGCCCACTAAGAAGGATAACGATAACTAAATTAGTATCCTAAACAACACAAGATATCATTCTGTTTATTATAAGGATGTGCTGCAGGTATGTCGTCTGATGCTTTAAATTCTCAAGCTCAATGTTTTTATAGTTCAACAGCTGGGAAAAAAAAAATAGTTCTGAAAGTGAATCAACCGATATTATTACACTGTGACGTTATTATTATAGTTGTTGTGTGAACATCCCTATTGTATTAGAATTAGAGCATTTATTATTATAGTTATCATCCTTGGTGTGAACAGGTGATAATTTGTGGGTGGAAGTCTGTATACACAGCCACAAATGCAGTTCCATAGGGAGCGATAGAGTTACCTTCAAATGTCTGGGTATCTGCACCAGATTTGTTGTTATTCAGGTTGCTAGCCATAACAGGCTGAGCAGTGTGAGTTTGTATTTTTTTGCGTAAAACACTGTATGTAAATATAGTCGCATAGTTTTTGACAACTTAAAGCATTAAAGAAATAATGCCTGAATAAGAAAATACAGTGCAGGACATGCTTGATATTAAAAAGAGTTCTTAAGCTGCAGTACACACATGGTCTAATACACACCTGAAGCATACAGAAACTGCATTTATAAGATTTAGTCATATCATCCACCCCCATATAACTTTAAAAGAAACTACTCTGATATTACAATAATTGACCTGACTGAATAAGCTTCTAATACAAGAAGAAAGTTGTGCTAATAATTGTTATAGCACCCCTTGTGGAAAGGCTGAGAATGTGCTGCACACTTTTGAATTGTGTTCTGACAAATTTACAAATGATACAGTGTGTGAAATCAGGTTTGCATAGCTACAAGTGCACTCTGACATAGAACATTCAAGCCTTGCATAATATGTGTAAAATGTTTAAGAATTAAGCAGTCTACAAAAAGTCAAGTGTAGTTCAGGTTGTCTTCAGAAGACAGTGCTTTCCTTTAAAGGTTTCACACCACACACACACAGATGCTTTGCATCACAGGTGTTTGCCCAAAGGCAGCCAGTCTCTGTGGGGGAGCTACTGAAAATACATACAGGTGCATTCTCATTTGTGTTTCATTCTGCATGTGAGCGTTTGATTGTTAGCTATTAATTACATTGATTCAGAGGTGGACAGTACTTTCACTCCATATTTTTTCTAGTATTTATACTGTCTTCATGTTGGAAACTTTTACATTATTAATTTTAAAGCATACTTTTTACTGCACGGCACGCTACAAACTAAACAATAATGATATATGACCAGTTCTTAAAATTGACTTATTATTATGTGTTTGTGAATCAGACTAATCTTGTCCCAGCAGTTCTCTAGTAAACAAAACACTGCTGTTGACGCTTTTGGCGCAGGTTTGAGCCATGAGTAAATTTGTCTTTCAGTCTCAGCTCAAATGAGGCAGAAATTAAATGAACATCATTACATGAGCAGGAGCGTGATATGGCTCTGTATTCCATTTGTTCATGTGTGAAAATGTCTGATGGGGTTAAAGTGTTGAGTAATATACATAAAATAGATATAATGGATAACAAAACAACAAGTCTGTGTGGTATACTTGAAAACATAGGGGAGGAATTTATGCCATACACTTAATTTGTATTTTATTTTAGATTGTTGCACTTTATTTTGATAATCCACTTCAGACATTTTACTAACTATAAGTAACTTTGCAACTGCATGCCAACTAACTCTCATTGGAGTATTAGGTTAGGGTTAGTGGACTAAGTTGACATGCTCTTGCTAAGTTACTTAAAGTAAGGAGAAAGACTGTTGGGTGACCATCAAAATAAAGTCATACAGTACCACACATTCAGCAGACAGACTGGTCATACTCTAATGACTGGTTACAAAGTTACTTATAGGTTGTAGAATGTCTAAAGTGGATTAGAAAAATAAAGTGTTACCAAGATTGCTTTGTTTACATATCCTATATGCTTGTGCTGTTTGTGATTGTACTGTGCTGTCTTTGATTCTGTGACCTTAGCCTTATCACAAGCATTTCTATGTGTACCCAGTGTGGACCTGACTTCATTTGATAAGGGCTTTATTGACACCAACAAAGAAAATCCAAATGGAGAAGTGAAAATATTATAGGGGCCAGGAAAGTTCAGCAGGTGGATGCAGACATAGCGGGACAGGGTCAAGGTAGGATTGTGGTCAGGCAGAGCAGTGATCGGAGTAACACAGATGATAGTAGGTGGGAAAGGCAGGAAGCAGAGTCAGGGTAGGTCAAAGCCAGGGGCCAGTATGCACTCTTAAAAATAAAGGTGCTTCATGATGCCAAAGAAGAACATTTTGTCTAAATGGTTCCATAAAAAACCTTTAACATCTGAAGAACTTCTTTGTATCACAAAAGATTCTTAAAAAGTAAAGAAAGAGATGGTTCTTCAAAGAACCTTTGACTGAATGGTTATTTGTGAACCAAAACTGATTCTTCTATGGCATCGCTGTGAAGAACCTTTTAAGCTTCTTTATTTTTAAGAGTGTGGGCTGGCAGACAAGGCGGACTGAATCAGAAAGGAGCTGAATTGAAGCCCAGTTGAGTGGGCTAAGTAAAAGGAACTGGCAGAAACCAGAAAACCAACAAGAACCAGAAAACTGATTGTCAGGAAAAAACGGGGCAATAGGGTGAAATGGTGCAAGCACAAAGACAAACAACAATCTGGCACAAGACAGAAGGACAATAAATAGAGAGCAAACCAATAAAGTGAGAAGAATAACAGGTGTTGCAGATTGTGCTGATAAGCTGCTGCCTATAAAGTCGGCACGAAATGAAAATTCAGTGCATTTTTATTTAGTTTATTTTACTCTCACATATTAGCTCAGTGTGAAATGTATACTCTTGACTGTGTGGGAGGCGTTCAGTAGGACCACCTGTAGCCTTTGGCACACAGTCAGTCATGACAGCTGCTTGGGATTTTGGTTTTATTCGCCATTAAGCAAGGCTCCGGTTTGGGTCGAAGCAGTTAGCAGAACGCTTGAGTGGCTGCCAGATTTTCAGTCCTCTAACAGGAGGTGCTGGGAAAGCAGAGCAGGCATTTATGCACCTCAGTTTTTTCAGTGGGCTCTGTACACGGTCACTTTCACATTTTGTCTCAGGAAGTGCACTTGCATCTAGCAAGGTGCCAGTAAAAATGTATTTCTGTGTTGTCAGGGTGACTTGGGGAAATTACTTTTTACTCAAATTGTTTGTGGGAGTTACTGTGGATAATAGTGAACAACATCTAGTGGGCTGTGAGACAGGGACCTGTTGCTTCGATTTTATTGCTATCACTGCTCAATTGTCCTGCCTGCACAATTTCTTTTATCTTCTGATACAAGCCAGTAAAAGTCAGTGAATCTGCTCTTAGTGGCTGATGTTCAAATTGTCAGACCTTTAAATATGGCTGTTTCTAAAGTTCTGTAAGTGTCTGAAGTGGACATTGGTCAATAGCTGGGTTTCCATCACCCTGCTTTTATGTGCATTTTAAAGTATCGCATCAGAATTGAGTGATGGAAACGCTGAATTTCGAATAAAAATGCGTTAATCGCATGAGGTGGTTTTTTTACTTGTGTGAAAAAGGGTTAATGTGAATAATGGGAGATGGAAATGCATTTCGCGAATAAATACCCCCAAATGCATCAAAAAAGTCATGTGACTGCGCTATGGGACGGTAAATCCTAACTAACCAGCGGACTTATCTCATTCCACAGCATCTAAAATGTTGTTATAGTCATTCGGGAATGCCCGAGCAAAGTTTGTCATCAAAGTATTTCTGTATAATTGCCTCCCAGAACTGTTAAACGACTGCGTTCCCAAATAGCAGCATCCACCTTCGAAAGCAATAACCGCATTCATTGTGTTTCGTCTGCTCGTTCTGAGGTGCAAGTAATTTATTATATGTGAAAATTATTATATTCAGTAGCTTCTACTACTTTTCTTAGTGATGTATAGAGCCAGTTTATCAGGACGTGACGATTTTGTTCTCTTTGACTCGTTGGCTGGAAACGGTGCTTGTTCGCAAATGTTTTGTGCGGTATTCCAATTTTGCGCATAAGTTAAATTCCCAACATTGGATGGAAATCCAGCTAGTGAGAAGACACCAATAAATGAAAAGACATGGTGTATTATTCAGAGAGATAATGTTGGCTTTTGAATGTGCACTTAAGGAGGCTCTGCTTGTCAAACATTTCATTATGATATTGCTCCAAGCGTGGTATTTAAAAGATGTGTGGTATACGACATTGAGACTAGTATAGTTTATTTAGGAGTCATTCAACTAGGAATAAAACTTACATTTTCTTATGCATACAGTATAGAAGATAATGAAATTATTCTGTTTTCTTTTGGTTAAGAAAATGTGAAATATACCTGAGCATATAATGTTCTATATGAAGAGGGGTTAAGTGCTGATGCATGTATACTTTTTTTTTAATGACAATCTTAAAAAAATAAAAATAATTATTAAGTCAAAAAAAGCTTTAAAGGTTAATTTTTTTTTTAAGAAAAATATTTTGAATGAATGACCAAGAAGAAAAAAAGAGAAAGCTATTTTCAGCATTTTTTGACCATGTTGTGCTCTGAAGGAGCAACCTGTGAGACACCTGTCAGGCAGTACTTGAATAATGAATTTAGTCAGCACTTGGTTCTGGACTGGTATTTTATGGTGCAGTATGTTAATATCGGTCAATTGGATACCATTAGTGGCTACAGATCATGCATGGAGTGCATGAAGGCTACTCAAAACAAATGACCATCAAATTACTTTCATAAAAAACAAAAATATTAATTTAATGTGCTCTTGATCTTTAACTTAAAAGTAGAAGAGAGCAGAATTCTTCAGGCTGAATCTAAACCCAAAATCAAAACCCCATTGTCTTTGGCTTCTGTTGATTCTTACTTAAAAGCTTGTGTTATCTCCTCTCCAAGCAGTTGTTTGACTTCTGAGCCAAAAAACAAAAACAAAAAACAAATGCACACTGTGCAGAGTACACAACAATTTATCTTCATCTCTGCGTAAAGCCAAACCTTCATGGGAACAATTGATTTATCTTTCACTTTCTATTTGCTGCTTGTATGTGACAGAGTTAAGACAGAGAATAATAATTGTTGTTTGTTCTTTGTTGCACTGAATCTGCACTACAAATAAAAAAGTGCTATTTTTTTTTTTTTTTTACCCAGCTGGGTTGGTTTAAATGTTTGACCCAATGATTGTTGATACATAAATAATGTGAACAAAGAACTAATGTGGAGACTTCTTACTTTTTCGGATTGACTGGCTGTAATTTCCAAACACACTGACTAGTCTTGAGGTATATCTGACTGATGTACCAGCATTATAATATCTAGCTATTTGATAACTTGAGAACTTGTTGCCTCAAGTTGCATTGAAAACTCAAACATATTGTCTTAACAGTCATAATTTGTTTATCGCTGATGAAAGCAAATAATTAACTATAAATTTTATGCAACAAATCTTTGCAGCTGCATTTTCAGTTGTTATTGTAATTGTAAAGTATTGCAATAACAGTAACGTTTTCATGAACTCTTTCTTCATTCAGCTCCCATGTTTCCATTATTTTGTCCACAGCCTGCATATAGTTCATCTTTCTCCTGGTTTTATATTCGTGAGTATAAATGACAGGTTGTCATTACTTCAGGGGGGTCAGTGTATGGAGGTGGGCTGGTTTCTGCCTGGGAGGTGAGGTTTAACTGTTGATTATAGACTGTTGGATTGTGTCTGCTGAAATGACTAGAGAAAGCTCACAGTAATTAAAGGGCTGTTTTTTTAGACTCATGGCTTCTATATATGGAACCGTGAGTAACCTAGCCATGAATACACAAACAACCGTGCCATCTATCCCTGAAATCTTGCCCAAATGCTGGTCTTCTTTCTTCAATTGCTTGCTAAAAGTTGAATAAGTTGAAGTACTTAATTCCAAATTTTATTGTTTAGTTTTTCATGCCACTGCCTTTACCTACATACTCCGTTATGTGGTGGCAGGTTTTTTTATGGCATTGAGACCAGTTAAGATCTCCTTTATCTGTTTTGGTATGAACCATGAAAGAGTATCCTCAATCATAAATGTTGCATGGCTGTGTGTGTGCACAAATCTATCTGCCTAAAACGAGTGAATAAAACAACTATAAAAGGCATTGAATTTTAGTACAAAAAGGGTCAAATATCACACTGCAAGCCTGTCATGTTATGGTGGAATAGGAAGGGTCCCAGAGCAGAGCCCTGGGGTACTCAAGAACTCATTAAGTCAAACCATGAAACTGTGGTGTTTTCTGTTCACGCAGCATTTATTTATTTATTTATTTGTAACTAATTGTATTTATTTTGTAACTAGTTTCATATGTAAGCATGGGTTTGCTGATGTAGTAAACTTGCTTGGTAGCTCACCTGGCACATCGTTGCACTTCAGCACCTGAGTCCGATGAAACACGAGTCAAGCTAAAATAGTTCAAAGTAAAACAGTTTTTATCTCACCTTTGCTTTTGTTAACCCTATTGGTTAGGTTTAAGGTAGGGTTTAGTGTAGTTGGTATTTTATGGTCCAAATGCATTAGATTTTTCAGTTTCCAAAATACCATAATACATACATCAACAACAATAATAAAGCATTTCCAGATTTATGTTTATCTGTTTGACAAAAAACACTTTTTTAGCACCACTTAGCACCACCATTTCACTTTTAAGGTGTTGCAAAACCTGCAAGAAGCAACATTTGTCTGTTCCTAATTCGTTGAAATGCATTGTTTCAAAGTGAATATGCAACTCATAAAGTGTTTTGAGCAGTTTGGTTCACAATAAACAATTTCCAGCTGCTCTGACTTTGAATTGCTTATTAAGCGCACATTTGAGACATATTTGTGGACAGAAAGTTACAGCATTTCATTTCAGCAGCTTTACAATGAGAAATGTATTAAAACTGTTCTTATCAGCTACGCAGATGATTTCTTCAGTTTTCTGCCTAAAAGTTGTCTGGATTATTGTTGACTAAATGGAAGTGTGGAGCATCCTACAGGAAGTCTCTCTCACGGCAGTGGTTTTACCCATGAAGAAGTGAGGGAAAAGGTGGATAATGAACAATTTTCCCAGGAAGACAGAACACAAGAGACATGGAGTGGCATATTTATCAGATCTGAGCCAGCTGATAAGGCATCTTAGTTGTCTCTATGGGTTGCCAGATACTATCATACCCTTAGTCTTACTTAACTCTCTTCAGTGGACGAGTTTATAAACAAGAATTGTCTTTGCCAGCATGTCTTTATCCATCTCAATGTAATCTCTGCGCCATGACTAAAAACAACAATGGTAACTGTCTAGGATCGCTTGCTGGTACAGATGCATATCTCATTTTCATCAACCTCCCAGCTTTCCTTTCACACAGGAGCCATTCTTACACACACACACACACAGACACACACATACACACACACACACATATATTCAGTAACCAGCTATAGCATATTTTTTTAATACAACATTTTTTGATTGTTTCATTTTGTAAAAAAAAAAAAAAATCTAAATGATAGGTTTTATACCTACTTTTGGTTAATAAATTATTTACAGATATTATTTATTAGATACGGCAGGTTGAGCTCTTAAACCCTTTATTCAGCCACTAAAATTGGGTCCACAAAACTTCCTTATATTTGTACACTAGTGTGTGTGTGTGTGTGTGTGTGTGTGTGTGTGTGTGTGTGTGTGTGTGTGTGTTAAAAGAAATTAATCATTTTATTCAGCAAGGATGCTTTAAATCAGGGGTCGGCCACCTTTTCGGCATGGTGTGCCATTTTAAATTTTTCTGGTTAACCACTGTGCCAACCCCCCAATATGCATTCTGTACATAAACATTTTTTATTACATGATTAAATAAACAATAGGCCTATTTCTGAGGATTTTTTCATTTTTTTTTTCATTTTTTTTAAAAAAAATTTAACTTTTGGCCAATGCATTAAAACCGTTCAAACCATTTAATCACCGTTCTACATTAATGCACTGCTTTAACTGATGCACACACACACACACACACACACACACCACTTGCACACAGAGATCTGAGTTCGTGCTGTGCAAAAAGAAACATTCAGAAGTTCATAAACTTGTCAGCGCTTCCATGTGACTTTTATAAATCGATACTGAATTGCTACATTTCTCAGCAATGAGGAGGGTTAAAATCGCTGTTTTTTAAGTTACTAAACTCAGCTACATTGTTTGTAGAGAGAGACACAGACACAGACAATTTACATCTCTCTCTCTCTCTCTCTCTCTCTGAGTAGTTTGCATCACTTGATATAGCTGTTGGTCATTTAACTTATATTAAATGATTTGCAGCTTCATCTTACCTCGTTCTCTTTAATGTTAAACTGACGCTTCGCGCTCTGCTTCTGTGAACAGTAAACCCTGCCTACTTTGATTTGATTGGCCATCTCAGGCATTTTGACATTGACGAGCACTGTTAGACCGCTGAGGCTTTGATCTGAAGCGCCTAGTATGTGCAGCGGTCACACGCATCCGTAGACTAGCATTCGCACACTTTAATAGTATTTATAGCTCCTAACAGGTTGTGTGACTATGAGTAGTTATTACATCAGTATGCAGTTTTCCCTATTGCTCCATGCCAGCGATTACCCCTCTGCGTGCCACTGCTGGCAAGCGTGCCGTAGGTTGCCGACCCCTGCTTTAAATTGATCTAAAGTAATAGTAAAGACATTTGCAATGCATGGTTATAAAATAGATCTTTTTATAATTGTTTTCTTCTGTTTATCGAAAAATCCTAAAAAAATTGCTTCATGGTTTTCATTGTGGGTAGTGTTTGAAATATAAAATCAAGTCTCAGTGATTCATTTCATTTCAGCTGTTGGTATGTGTCATTTGTATAAAATCCCACTATATTCATGACAAAAGTACTAAATTCCCCAATTTGTCATGAAAATGATGCCACTGTGCAAACAAATCTTTTTTTAATCTTGAAAAGTAGTTATTTTACGATATTTTTGGGGTTCAATACACTTTTAATCAAAATTATTCATGGAATAATAATGTTTATGTTAATAATGTAAATATTGATCACATGCAAAATCATGACATTCTTAAGATTGTGTGAGTTTCACCCATGGAAAGTTATGCTAAAGATCCCACGTCCATTCAAACAGAGGGGCACATACCCCTTTGAGATTTTAGAGCCAACTTTAAAAAAACAAACTAACAAACAAACAAACAAAATCTTTCTTTGAAAATTAATTATGCATTATTGTGGTTTTTCATTATAGTGTCAGTAATCATAAGTCTAAATTTGGTAGCTCCAGTTGATTTACACACAATGAAAAGGCATTGTGCTCTTTTCAAAAATAGTTTTTATCCTCCTTTTGACATATCTTGTCTTGCCCAGTACACCAAAGTGGCTTTGACTTGTGGCCTCTCAAAGCTGCATGATGCCCCTGCTCTTCACCACTATCAGGCAAATGGGCTCCATGACTCCAGACCATGTTGCTTATGCTTTTTCTAGAATTTTATTTTATTTTGGAACTCAAGTCTGATGATGACAGATTCAGCAAAGTGCTGTATTTCAACAGCTCTCGTTCTTCTGAAGGTGTGAAAAGGACCACTGACTACTGACATCCCACAAAGAACTATATATATATTAAAAAAATCAGTTTACTCTGACTACACAGATATTTCTGTCTCTCCATATTTGGCTGCTTCCCTCGGGGAATAAAGTATTTTCTTGCCTGTCTTTGGCATTGGCTGGGGTTTGTTTTGGGCTTGAAATGTTATATTTCAAAATGGTTTAGGGTATTTTTAGAGTATATAATTTTTGTAGAATGTGTCCATGGGTAAGTGGTGACCACACTGATGGGTCTAACGGTCTGCCAGCTGTTTCATGTCTGTTCTTTTCTAACCAACAGCAAATTTTAGCTCTTCAAGATAGTGGTTTCTAATCTAACTCATCTTAAGTGATACTTAACATTGTACATAATGAAAACCCACTTCCTGTTTCTAATTTTTTTTTTTTTTTACATTTCTTCTTTGAATAAGGTACTTAGATAAAGAGAAAAGCAAGTTTGTATTATTCTCTTCCTGAGGCACATAGTGTGACTAAATACATTCAGCCAAAACTCAGTATTTGAATATACTGTTCTTCACTGAGCAAGTTCAAGAGCTGCCTTACATCTTTTCTCAAGGGTGTTTTACCTATTCTGGACTTTCTCTTCTTTGTGTAGTTCTTAAATGTGCTTTTGTTTTTGCTCAGCTGGCATCAATCAACTCTTGTACTCTCACTCACAAAAGCTCCTTCACTGAAGGTCTATTTATATTGGCCGTTGAGACCTTTTTATCAATACACAGTGATCTTTAATAGCAGATGTTTCTCTCAGACACTGTTTCAGTGGGTTTTTTGTGCTCTGTGCCTTGTGGTTTCAGGCGAAATATAATTGACTTTACAGGTGTGTTGTGCTCTCAATGATGGGCTATTTTTTCACTGATTTGCTGTCGTTTATGTTGTGGAGCAGTTTCTTGTAATTTTTTCCCCCTTTGGCCTTGTTCTTTTTATCTTTGCTAATTTCTCTCTTTCAACAGCCTCTCATATCCCACTTTTCATTGAACTGTATTAAAAAAAAGATAGAAAGGCAAACCAACTTTTAAGCGAAACATTAATGGTTAACTCTACCCTCAACCAAGATTTGCTTAATTTGCTCATGACAAGAGACATCTTGAATGAAATTTACAGACTATATCTAGGACATATTTATCTCCACAATCTAAAGATTTTTTGTTTGTTTGTTTTTGCATTAAGACAGTAAAGTCTTTCCATTGTGACATTATTTTTATGATGATTGCACATTCTCATTCTCGTGACTTCTAAATAGTGCTAAATACTGCTACAATAATGATAATCTAATGAGAATTACCTCTGAGAAGGAAGGCGATTTCAAAGAAACTCTTGCAAACTCTTTTTTATTAAAGATAGGAGGTGAAGCATAATGTACATACTCTAATTGTCATCAAAATAATACTGCAATTCATCTTAAAAGCCCTAAAAATAAGCTTAATTTTCTTTTTGCTAAATATAATTTGTTTATTTTATATATAGATTTTTTTGTAAGATGTTATTTGTGAAGTTTGTAAAGATAGGACATCTGTGCAGTTAGTTTGAGACTCTCTCTTTCTGTCTGTCTGTCTCTGTATCAGGTTATAGCATTAGCAGATGCAGCAGAAGACAACCGGGAGCGTTTGATCCAAGCTTTTACACGTTTGCAGAGTGCCACTCACCTCCTCATCCTGCTGTTGTCTCTGTGGCAAGGGCTCGGCTCAGAGCAGACTGCCATCCTGGAAGCCACGCTCCTACCGCTGCTGCAGGACACACCGCAACTTGTGAGAGAACACACACACACACACACACAAACCTAGCCTTTGACATTAGACACCCCCTTGAATTAGCATCCTGTGTCTGGCTGACCTGAGAATCTGTTTCCAGGTGTTGGGTGACATGGGTGTTGAAGCACAAAAAGCTGTAATACAAATGTGTCACATAAACACACAGTTAGCATTACAGTGACCCCATTACACATTTTACTCCACACAATTTTCTCCAACTTTCTTCCCTTCAGTGTTTTTCAGCTTTTAAATTTGTAATGCATTTAATTTAATTTGTTAATTGAAATTCAATAAAATAACATTTTGAAACTGAAATACAATAAAATATAAATATTAGAATAAAAAACACAGCAAAAACACATAAATATTGAGAAAACCATACATGAATGTGCACAGATACATGAGTGTCACCCTGATGGAGTCAAGCTTCTCTTCCCTTGCTTACAGCTTGTTTCTTTAAAGCAAAATTGTCTCTCTCAGCCAGTGGAATTCTTTCAGTGCTTTATCTCACTTTCAAAGGCTCCAGTAATGTAGGATGTGTCTTCTGATATGGTGAAAACAGACTCCAGTAGCATTGTGTTGTTCCTGATATCAGAATATTTGTAAATGAATTTGTGCTGTGGACACACGTGATAGAAAAGATGTGCTAGTACTGTTTTATGTTTGAACTTGAGTCCTCACCACTTATGAAAGGTATTGATAGCTTGTAATAGCAGGTAAAACAGATAAGCATCTCTAATCTGTCATGCTTCATAATTTTATTTATATATGTAACACACACACACACACACACACACACAAACACACCAGATAATGAGGGATTTATATACAAACATTTCTACACACATAATGGGAAATGCGTAGCAATTTTTTTTTAAATTATTATTATGTAATAAATAAAAAGGAAACAGCTAGAATAGAAAAAGAATAGAGCAAGCTAGTGTTAGAGGCTTTTTTTGCATTTTAATTGTATAATAGATAAAAAGAAAACAAATAGATAGGATACAAGAAGAATGGAGAAGCTATATATATATATACAGTGGTGTGAAAAATTGTTGGGCCCCTTCCTGATTTCTTATTTTTTTGCATGTTTGTCACACTTTAATATTTCAGATTATCAAACAAATTTAAATATTAGTAAAAGATAACACAAGTGAACACAACATGCAATTTTTAAATTAAGGTTTTTATTATTAATGGAAAAAAGATCCAAATCTACATTGCCCTGTGAGAAGTATTTGCCCCTAAACCTAATAACTGGTTGGGCCACCCTTAGCAGCAACAACTGCAATCAAGCGTTTGCGATAACTTGCAATGAGTCTGCTACAGGGCTGTGGAGGAATTTTGGTCCACTCATCTATGCAGAATTGTTGTAATTCAGCCACATTGAAGGGTTTTCGAGCATGAACCGCCTTTTTAAGGTCATGCCACAGCATCTCAATAGGATTCAGGTCAGGACTTTGACTAGGCCACTGCAAAGTCTTCATTTTATTTTTCTTCAGTCATTCAGAGGTGTGCTGGTGTGTTTTGGATCATTGTCCTGCTGCAGAACCCAAGTTCGCTTCAGCTTGAGGTCACGAACAGATGGCCAGACATTCTCCTTCAGGATTTTTTGGTAAACAGCAGAATTCATGGTTCCATTTATCACAGCAAGTCTTCCAGGTCCTGAAGCAGCAAAACAGACCCAGACCATCAACCTACCACTACCATATTTTACCGTTGGTATGATGTTCTTTTTATGAAATACGGTGTTACTTTTACTCCAGGCATAATGGGACATACACCTTCCAAAAAGTCTTGAAACTCTGCCATGCAGACCATTTTTGACCAGTCTCTTTTTTATGGTGGAGTCATGAACACTGACCTTAACTGAGGCAAGTGAGGCCTGCAGTTCTTTGGATGTTGTTGTAAGGTCTTTTGAATGAGTCGTCGCTGTGCTCTTGGAGTAATTTTGGTCAGCCGGCCACTCATGGGATGGTTCTCCACTGTTCCATGTTTTTGCCATTTGTGAATAATGGCTTTTACTCTGGTTCGC
This sequence comes from Cyprinus carpio, assembly GCF_018340385.1. NCBI lineage: Eukaryota > Metazoa > Chordata > Actinopteri > Cypriniformes > Cyprinidae > Cyprinus > Cyprinus carpio. The sequence goes on from NC_056612.1 coordinate 2,000,499, forward strand.
TGGAGTCCCAAAGCTTTAGAAATGGCTTTATAACCCTTTCCAGACTGATAGATCTCAATTACTTTCTTTCTCATTTTTTTTCTAAATTTCTTTGGATCTCGGCATGATGTCTATCTTTTGAGGATCTTTAGGTCTACTTTACTTTGTCAGGCAGGTCCTATTTGAGAGATTTCTTGATTGCGAACTGATGTGGCAGTAATCAGGCCTAGGTGTGGCTAGAGAAATTGAACTCAGGTGTGATAAACCACAGTTTTAACAGGGGGGCAAACACTTCTTCACACAGGGCCATGTAGTTTTGGATTTTGTTTTCCCTTAATAATAAAAACCTTCATTTAAAAACTGCATGTTGTGTTTACTTGTGTTATCTTTGACTAATATTTAAATTTGTTTGATGAGCTGAAACGTGTGACAAACATGCAAAAAAAAAAAAGAAATCATGAAGGGGGCCAACAAAAACCAAATGTTTTTATTATTTTTATATATTATTTATTATTTAGGTTTCATTTTCATTTGTGTAATGTCCACGCAATGGCCTATGATTAGTTTCGTTGAGGCTGAACTGGAATATCCTACATAAAAAAAAAGTCTGCGGCCAGCACTACAGATAGTGCTTTCTTTTTGTTCAAAGACGTTGCATCTGATTTGTAACGAGCATTAGTGACAGAATCATCAGCCAATCAAATTTTGACGTTCAATGACTGCATGCCCTCTGGGTCTAATGACCTGCCCAGTGCTACCACCAGCCAGGGTTGCCAGGTTTTCTCAACAAAACCCATCAAATCGCGTTTTGAGGGGGTTCCCCGTTAAAAATTGCATTTCAGAGGTAAAATACACATTTTTGGCGGGTTTCCCCTGGTAAAATACACATTCCAGGGGCTAAATATCACGTTATTGAGGTTGCTTCAACCAGCAGACATGAAAAACAACCCGCGGTAACAGTGTTAAAGTAGTCCAATTTGGCAACGCTGCACCCCAGCATTTAGTTTGAAATTTCCAAGGTATGAAAATGAAATTAAACAAAAAGAAAATGACAGCCGCAGTCACCGGCGCCTACACCAGATCTTGTTGCCGATCTACTAAATGCCATTTTCAAAGTGCTCTTTTGCAGACAAAAGGGGAATAACTGAGAAAGGATAAACTACTCAAACTGAATTCACTAACAAGGGTTTTGTGCGCCATTTCAAAGATTGCAACTATGAGGGGCTAACAGCTAGCACCGAGCACAACTATGGAAGCAGATTAGTCTCAAATATAATTCACGCAAAAAACACGATTCACACATGCGTAGACAATTTCACATGCATGAAACCTAATTCACGTACACACAAAAAAAAATTCACGTGTGTGAAAAAAAAAATATATTCACAAAAAGCAATTCACATGCGCAAAATAAAATTATATATTCATAAAATACATTTCACAAATGCAAAACACAATTCGTAGATATACAACTGTGCACAAAAACCTTTGAATGTTTAAAATGTACGAGTGTCTGAATGTACAAATCGTCATTTATTACGAGTCCACTCGGATTTGTGTGTGTGTGTTTTTGAGACTTTCCTGGCAGAGCTCTCTTCCCACGTGGGTCTGTCGTACTCTTTAGCCAATCAGATGCGAGCTTACCATTCAACCAATCATATCATAAGCCACTGAGAGTGCATTCAAGGAGCATGATTCTGCGCACCTTTTGCGCAATATGGATTAATTAGAACGGAAATTAAGCCTTTACATCAGTAATCCCATAGACAGTAAAATAAATGGACACAGCGACCCAATTGGAACTCAACTGAGACAAGTGAAGCCTATTTTTAGCGTTTTTTAGCACTTTCATTTCTGACGCGCAGACTCAAACTAAGCTTGATGACGTCAGCAACCTGTCTGACAGATGTAAATCTTCTAGTAGCTGTGCGTGCAAACTGCCATCGTTAATCTTGCAGAGACGGCGAGCTTGAGCGGGGAGTTCTTTGGCGTGAGTGAGCAGGAGTTAGTATTCTGATTAATTATTTTGTATAGTATTTTAAAATGTAACGCCAGGGCTTCTATGGGCTTCTCTCTTGACGTCTCCCCGATTGCCTGCGAGCTTCTGAATGCACTCTCAGTGGCTTATGATATGATTGGTTGAATGGTAAGCTCGCATCTGATTGGCTAAAGAGTACGACAGACCCACGTGGGGAAGAGAGCTCTGCCAGGAAAAGTCTCAAAAACACACACACACAAATCCGAGTGGATTCGTAGTAAATGACGATTTGTACATTCAGACACTCGTACATTTTAAACATTCAAAGGTTTTTGTGCACAGTTGTATATCTACGAATTGTGTTTTGCATTTGTGAAATGTATTTTATGAATATATAATTTTATTTTGCGCATGTGAATTGCTTTTTGTGAATATATTTTTTTTTTCACGCACGTTTCAATTTTTTTTGTGTGTACGTGAATTAGGTTTCATGCATGTGAAATTGTCTACGCATGTGTGAATCATGTTTTTTGCGTGAATTATATTTGAGACCAATCTGCTTCCATACACAACAAGTTATTTGGCCATGTTTACTTTTTAATACGGGTAAAGGGACATGGATTGACAGACGCACAGACTTTATTTAGACAGGTGATGTATATCCGATTGACTTGGAAAATAGCATGCATTGTCTGTGTACAATGCATGGATTGTATAAAAACATGGACATGGTGTCCGTGATGTCACCCGTAGATTTCCAAAGAGCGTTTTTGAAGCTCAAAGTGGGCGGAGCGGGACGGCTCCATCTTGGCAGCGGGTCACCGCATGTCACTCCCATTTAATCGAAAATGGGCAAAGAGGCGGGAGCTGGTTGCTGAAACCACGCCCACCTAGCTCGACAGTGGTGACAGCAGTGGCGATCCACCTGTCATGGGGAGTCTATGGGACTGACTTCCTTTTGGAGCCAGCCTCTAGCAGCCAGTCGATGAATTGCAGTTTTAGTCACTTCAGTGTTGGTTTCACGAGAGAGACCGGAAGGTTGCCGCTCAGTACAATGTGCCATGGGTTTCTTTTTTTTTTAAGTACTTTTTTTGTAAAACTTTTTTCTTTTTTTAAAAAACGTAACACTCCATAACATACTATATATGTATACTAATATAATATAGCCAAAATGGTTACCCCATACTACCTTTCTCCCCTCCCCCCAAACCCGAACATGCACCAAATATTCATGAAGCTAACATCACCATCAGAAGAACCTCAGCCGGACCAAGGAAATGAAAAAGGGAAAAGAAGAAGCAAAAACAGAGGAAAAACTAAATCGAATGACACGTAGCACATTAGCTGCATAGCAAGGACATCTTTAAAATATAGACCTAAGAAAGGGGCCCCAAATTTTGTCAAACATCTTTAATCTGCCTGCTCTAGAAAAACATAGCCTTTCAAGCTTGAGGAAACCATTTCAGCTAACCATTAAAAAAAAACTTCATCAAAATCACTCTTTTGGCCAGCACCATGCCAAACATGAGGGAGAGTTGTTGAGATTGCGGCCAAGTTAAAGCCTGGTCTGAATATCCAAATAAATATCTAAATCAGCATCAATATTAATCTCAGATTAATCTCTGAGAGTAAAGCCTGAAAATATTTTTCAAAAATTCAGATAGCTGCGGACAGGACCAGAATATATGACTGTGTGTTCCGTCAGCACTTTTACATCTACCACACAAATGAGAGATAGAAGGGTACAACCTATTAAATTTAGCTTTAGTATCATGTAATCTGAGCATCACTTTAAATTGTATAAATTGTAGTTTTACATTAATAAAGCAAGAGTGAATTCATCTCAACCCCTCCTGCCAAGTAGAAGCCTATATATCCTTTCCTAAATCCCTCTCCCAAGCATCTTTAAGGTGCACTGTAGAGATTGAAGAGTGAGAGACAAACATAGATATGAATTTGGAAACCAAATGTTTCTCCAATGGCAACTGTCTCAAAAGCCTGAGTATGTCATGATCTAAAGGTAATTTCTGAAGCTGAGGAAAGGAGTGCTAATAAAATGACGCACCTGTAGGTAGTGAAAAAAGTGTGACTGTGAGAGATCAAAAGTTTTATATAGATATTCAAAATCTTTTATAGATAATAGAAATCTTTAACTAAACTAAGTCCTTTGTCCCTCCAAGATGTAAACACTTTATCAAGTTGTCCAGGTAAAAAAAAATCATGATTATTACAGATAGGTAGATAGATGAAGGGATGTTCAATCATTAACACCATCTTTATTTGATTTAAAATTGTAATAGTATTAAGAGCAATAACATTCTTACATTGAATCTTTCGCAGCGATATAGATTTTGATCACAAGATCGCAGGTAACAAGCTGTTACCTACTGAACGGGCCTCCATATAAAACCATTTGGGATATACAGTATGTCTAACTGGTCAGCGGACATTTGATCATGCTCACGCCAAAACATCATCGCAATCATGTTAGCCGCCCAATAGTATTGACGGAAAGTGGGCAGTGCTAGCCCTCCCAGTTCCTTGGGATTCTGCAAGTGTGCTTTTGGAATTCTATGCATTTTATATCCCCAAATGAAAGGGAGGATCACAGAATCTAGCAGTTGAAAAAATATTTAGGCAAAAATATGGGTAAATTTTGAAAAAGTTACTAAAATAACAAAATAACCATCTTTATGTCATTAATTCAACCTATTAGCGATAATGGAAGAACCTCCATTTATCAATGGATAATTTCAATTTATTGATAGCCTCTAAGAAGTTAAGCCTATAATTTTTTTTTAAAATTTTCAGGATAATTAGCCCAGATAGGTAAAATGGTTATTGTCATGGTCTCTAGCTGGAGTTTCCGTGAGCTTCGCTAGAGGGCACTCAATTCCAAACTCTTGCCACTTCACCCCGGACTCCATTTCCCATAATCCATTGCCCGGACTCGTCATCAATTGCAGTCACCTGTCTTTCATCACCTCATCATAGGTGATTGAATGTTTGGATGTTTTCCAAGTTTCCTAGTTTTGCCCTGTCTAAAGCCCGAGACACACTGCACGATTTTCGGCTGTCCCAGACGAAAGATGGGCTTTGTGAAACAATATTGATGATTTCTGTGATCGTGGCTCCTAATCGTACAGTGAGAGAGGTTCAAAGACAGCCATTGTCACAGTCTTGCGACCAAAGATAGCCTACGATAATCTTGGCAGTGTCAGAAATTCAGCATGATCATGTGTTTGCAGTTATGACCCACGTTTACTGACCAACCAGAAAAAATGTGACATGAAATGTGACATTGTTTGCTACCTGCCTTTACCTTCGCCTGTTCCATGGATTACTCTTTTGCCATTGCCTTGGATGTTATTTTTTTGCTGATGTTTGACCCTGCCTGTTTCGACCACATTCTTATAATAAAGCCGGCTATTGGATCCCCACTCCATTGTCGCCTCCATCGTTACAGTTATCCACAATTTGAATGGGCAGAAAACTCAAAAATGGAACATCTAAACCATCTCTCAGAGGCATAAACACACTTTTCTCCCAGTTGACCAAAGAGCCAAAGATGTTAAGTATTTCCATTAGACATGGCACGGCGGTGGAAGGGTCTTTTAAAAAATAATACTGAATCATCTGCATACAAGGACAACTTCAACTTAGCCAAGGCATACCTCGGATCTCAAAATGGGTACGTAAGGCTAGGCTAGGTCAAAAAGCGAATTTGTAAGAATTGCTGATTTAGGAACCAAATAGAGCATTTTAATCAACCGCATAATATTTTCTAACCCTAACACAGAGAACATATAGCTCCATTCAATTTGGACAAAGGCTCTCTCTGCATCTAGGGAGAGGATTGCTGCCTTAGATTTTTTGGACTGATTATTATACAAAATGTTTAATAGGCGCCATGAATTACAAAAGGTGAACCTCCCTGGAATGAAACCCATTTGGTCGGAATGAATTAGTGAGTCTATATGTTTGTTTAAACGAATAGTCAAAATCTTAGCAATCACCTTCTGATCACAATTAAGAAGACTTATTGGTCTATAATTTGCGGGCACAGTATCATCTCTATCTTTTTTTCCTCAAAAGACACACATATGCTTCATATTAAGAATCAGGGAACTTTTCCAACTCAATAGAATGATTTAACATACAAAGTAGCAGAGGGGCCAATACAGAAGCGTTTGCTTTGTAGAATTCCACGCTATACCCATCTGGACCTGTAGCTTTCCCCTTAGCAAGGGAGTTAATAGCTTCCTAAACTTCACAAAGACTAAATGGTTCCTCTTATTCCTTTTTAGCACTCTTTGGAAAATTCACTTTATTGAGAAAGCTATGCCCCACCTCACTCATCTTTGAGCAATTCAAAGAATAGGGCTGCCTGTAAAATTCTGCAAAACAGTCATTAATCTCTTTAGGATGCGTTACCAAATCCCCAGTACTCTTATTTGATGAATGGCACGGCTAGCCTGCACCCACTTCAGCTGACGAGCAAGAAGCCAATCTGCTTTATCACTGAGTTCGAACTGTTTCTGTTTAAGCTTCAGTAATAAATAAGAGACCTGATCAATCAAAATCTAATTGTATTCATATTTCAATTTTAAAATCGCAGTGAGGTCAGATTGCGCTTTAGTCTGCAAAAAAACTTTGGAAGGAAGAATAGATTCGATCTCAGATAACCGCTTACGTCTTTCCTTCTTATTGTAAGATTCAAAAGCAATAATATGCCCTCTCATAACCACTTTCCAAGTTTCCCACATACAGGAGTTGGACACTTCTCCATTATCATTAGTCTCTAAAAATTGACTCAACCGATCAGTCAAAAATGAGGAAAACTGTTTATCCATTAGCAAATGAGGATTAAAACGCCAGCAATACTTTGGTAAGGACAAATTTAAATTCAGCGAAACCAGGCTATGATCCGAAATTAAAATGATATTTTGAATGGACAACCCCCTGAATAAGTTTGAAGTCAATAAATAAGTAGTCGATACAAGAGTAGGATTTGTGAACATTAGGAAAAAAAAAAGAGTAATCCCGACTAGTGGGGTTCAGTAGCCTCCATACATCCACAAAATTCATAGATTTAATTAGACTGTTTAAAACCCCAATGGATTGAATAGTAGGAGGAACTTGAGACGAAGAGAAGTCAAGATAAGAATCTAAATAGCAATTAAAATCCTATGCGATTATTATGTTAGTAGTACTGGTCTCCGGAATAAGCCCAAATTGTCTCCTGAAAAAACCCGGATCATCCATGTTGGGCCCATACACATTGACACACGTAATAGGAAAATTGTTAATATATCCCAACACATTAATATATCTGGCAGCTGGATTCGTCATTACTGAATGGGAACGGATTGAAATCGTTTCTTTTTTTTTTTTTTTTTTTTTTTGAGAAGAATAGCAACACCTCTTGCTTTAGAGGAAAAAGTGGCTTGATATACTTGAGAAATCCAATTTGCCCCAAGTCGTAGCTGTTCATTAGGTCTAATATGGGTCTCCTGAAGAAAAATTATATCAGCTGATAAAGAATTTAAACTGACAAAATTAATATTCATTTCCTAATTTTTTTTTAACAATCATTAATATAATAATCCAACTACTAAACCAGAACCTTTCAGTACAATCAGTAGTTGGTGCAACAAAGAACAGTTTAAGCAGGGGTTTTCAAACTGGGGTCTGTGATGCAAAGCCAGGGGGTCCGCAAAATAATTGGCTATAACGTATATTCGGGACTACAACTTACGTGTTTTTATCTTCTGAAACATGCTATGATTTATATTCCAAAGTGACTTACAGGTGCTGGTCATATAATTAGAATATCATCAAAAAGTTGATTTATTTCATTAATTTCATTCAAAAAGTGAAACTTGTATATTATATTCATTCATTACACACAGACTGATATATTTCAAATGTTTATTTCTTTGAATTTTTATGATTATAACTGACAACTAAGGAAAATCCCAAATTCAGTATCTCAGAAAATTAGAATATAAATTAAGACCAATACTAAGAAAGGATTTTTAGGTATCTTGGCCAACTAAAAAGTATAAAAAATGAAAAGTATGAGCATGTACAGCACTCAATACTTAGTTGGGGCTCCTTTTGCCTGAATTACTGCAGCAATGCGGCGTGGCATGGAGTCGATCAGTCTGTGGCACTGCTCAGGTGTTATGAGGTTGCTCTGATAGTGGCCTTCCACTCTTCTGCATTGTTGGGTCTGGCATATCGCATCTTCCTCTTCCCAATACCCCATAGATTTTCTATGGGGTTATGGTCAGGCAAGTTTGCTGGCCAATTAAGAACAGGGATACCATGGTCCTTAAACCAGGTACTGGAAGCTTTGGCACTCTGTGATGGGGCCAAGCCCTGTTGGAAAATGGAATCTGCATCTCCATAAAGTTGGTCAGCAGCAGGAAGCATGAAGTGCTCTAAAACGTCCTGGTATACAGCTGTGTTGACCTTGGACCTCAGAAAACTCAGTGGACCAACATCAGCAGATGACATGGCACCGAAAACCATCACTGACTGTGGAAACTTTACACTGGACTTCAAGAAACATGGATTGTGTGCCTCTCCTCTCTTCCTCCAGACTCTGGGACCCTGATATCCAAAGGAAATGCAAAATTTACTTTCATCAGAGCACATAACTTTGGACTACTCAGCAGCAGTCCAGTCCTTTTTTCTGTCTGTTGTTCAAGAGTGGCTTGACACAAGGAAACCGACAGCTGAAACCCATGTCTTGCATATGTCTTTGTGTAGTGGTTCTTGAAGCACTGACTCCAGCTGCAGTCCACTCTTTGTGAATCTCCCCCACATTTTTGAATGGGTTTTGTTTCACAATCTTCTCCAGGGTGCGGTTATCCCTATTGCTTGTACACTTTTTTCTATCACATCTTTTCCTTCCCTTTGCCTCTCTGTTAATGTGCTTGGACACAGAGCTCTGTGAACAGCCAGCCTCTTTTGCAATGACCTTTTGTGTCTTGCCCTCCTTGTGCAAGGTGTCAATGGTCGTCTTTTGGACAACTGTCAATTCAGCAGTCTTTCCCATGATTCTGTACCCTACAGAACTAGACTGAGAGACCATTTAAAGGCTTTGCAGGTATTTTGAGTTAATTAACTAATAAGAGTGTGGCACCAGGTGTCTTCAATATCGAACCTTTTCACAATATTCAAATTTTCTGAGATACTGAATTTGGGATTTTCCTTAGTTGTCAGTTATAAACATCAAAATTAAAAGAAATAAACATTTGAAATATATGTCTGTGTGTAATGAATAAATATAATATACAAGTTTCACTTTTTGAATGGAATTAGTGAAATCAACTTTTTGATGATGTTCTAATTATATGACCAGCACCTGTATATAATGCATTAATGTCAAATAAGCAAAGCATAAACACTTAAAAGTGGGCAATTCAAGGTTTATATAGCTTAATATATTTCTCATGTCTGTTTATGAGAAATTTTAATGAGAGTTTTTATTCATTTTATGAAGTGGTTCACATAGACCAAGACGGCAAGCACATTTTGTTTGTTTCCTTTATTTTATAAAAGCATAACATTTCACTCTCATTTTGAAGGTACACAAATAAAAATACACTGTTTTGAATGATGTCTTGCTCTTATCTGATGGATATCACATTTTTCCGCTAATATAAGGTATCCAAAGTTTTCACGCTGGCACCTGCCATTCGCACACAACAAATTAGTTCTAGCCTGCAACTTGACATCACAGCCTCACCATTAGCAAACTAAATGTGACAACTAAACCTACAAAAGGTATTTGGTGACTTTATCTGTCTGACTTTATTTTTCTGACGTACAATATGTAGGTTTTGCCGGTCAGCGTGAGCATGCCGTGGTGTTTTTCCAAACACTTTTTTGCATACGGGAAGGATGCTGTTAGTAGATGTTCGGATATGAGAGAAACACAAAGCCTTCTTTACATAAGTAGCCTAATAGTTTAGCAACCAAATGTTAAACTGCATAAAGATTCTAGCAGAATAAGAGGTTTGCAATCCCACTAAGTGGTTAAGTTTCAGTAAGTAAGTTTAGTTTGCTATGGACATAGCCATAGACACCGATTTTTGTTTCTTCCGGTGGGTGCGAAAAACAAGAATTTTATTTTTTCATAAAACACATTTTCACCGCTGTTTACACAAGTAAATGATAACCGGGCTAAGTTATCATACACATACTCAACAAATGCTTAACATATTTAAACATTTTAATTTCTCAGTAATTCATTATACTGGGTGTTCATTTTGTCTGGAGTAGCCTTGGCTATACTCCGTTCAATGGTGCATTTGATTAATTCACTACACAAAATTTATCTTGCGAAGTTAAATGCATGCATTTACCTAACAAATAATAGGCCTACACGCATTCTTTCTATGAGGGATGTGCTTCACTAAATAAAATTTAATAAATACCTGTTTACAAAAAGCACTTATTTGTGTATACACAGAACAAAGTTTGAGTTACACGTGGTATCTGAGGGAGCGCAGAGCCATGATCACTATATATAATGAAAAGCGAGCCTGCTGTAAGCCGAGAGATTTGTGCTGGTGCCCTCTTGTATTACAATAATGCACTCTCGACTTTTGCCATTAAAATAATGCCAAAAACTGCCTCAAATAAACTATAAATATGAGGATAAAGTTGTAAAAGCTGCAATCCATTTCTTATTGGTTAAAATGAATGAAGACTACTCACAGGATCGTCGCCTATGGTTTAAAATAAATGTTGTTTTTAATTATCGGCACTATAATTATTATTAAATTTTATATACATATATTCATTTATTTTTGTTCTGTTATGAATGGCACATAATTTTAATGATTTGGAGCAAGGGGAAGTAAAATTCATGTTAACGTTTATAATGTTTTTTTTTCCTAACATTCCTAGACCTATTCAGTATTTTAATTATTTCTGAAAGTAATAGTAAAATGCGACTTACACACCGTTGCAACTTATGTTTTGTTTTATTTTTTCTCCCTTGACCTGGTGCAGTTTTCTGGAAAATATGGTAAATTTAATTATATTATGCTGTAGTATTAAAAGAAGATAGAATGGGGACCATTTGCACCAATAAAACATTCATAATATGTTCATTTCTCCTAACCATATTAAACTATAGCCTTAAACACTGTTATAATTATGAGGGGTTCCTTGGAAAATCCTCTCCCCTGTAAGGGGTGCCTGGCTCCAAAAAGTTGGAAAACCCCTGCTCTAGGTCAATAATTATCAAAAAAAAAAGTTTAAATTTGAACGTACAGCACTCTCTTCCACCTTCAATAACACGACTGAGGTGAGGCCCTTGAGCAAGGCCCACAACAGCTCCCCAGGCACCTTAGCAAAAATGGCTGCCCACTGCCCCGGGTGTGTGTTCACATTGTATAAATGTGTGTGTGTATGCACTCACTGCCATAGGCGGAAACCCCGGGGGGGGTTGGGGGGGAAAGGACCCCCCCTACCCCCATCTGAGGGTAGTCTCCCCTAAAAGTATGATTAAAAACCACAAGCTTTCATTGGCCAAGGTTCGCCTATGAGGCCGTTTGACCGACATGTCAAACAACCAATCACAGTTCGTTTCATTCAGCGTCACATTTTGAGGTGTGGAAATGTCGCCACAATAACAGACCGGTGTGTAAAACTCTCGGACGTATTTGAAAGATTCTATGCTGCGAAATTTAAAACAGTGTTTAGTTGATCCCGATAAGTGCTGGTCATCACATTGTAAACACTAGGCTTTCTTCTTTTGTGAGGGGGTTACCGGACAGAACGTTAAAGAACGTGACACACACATTTCCCGGAAATCCTGTAGAATTCAACCAATCCGATGACGACTTCGACATTCCTGAAGTGTTTCTGCTTTTGTGTCCCATATGCATCAGATGCATAGCCAATGGTCCGTGGGCGTGACGTCTGAGGCTGAGACTAGAATCAGCATAACCACCCATCATGCCACTGTTCCCACCACTTTTTCTGACAAAGCTACGCCACTGAACATAGCAACCAATGCCTTAGCAACCACCCATAACATTTTAGCAACCACATAGTAATGCCCTGGCATCCACAACATCCCTGTATTCTGTGCCGTCAAGCAACACTCAAAAAATTGATAAGCTAGTCTTTGTCTGTTGGGTCCTCAGCTGTACAGTCACATATAGAAATATTCTTATATCTGGAGAGAGTTTGTTCCTTAAGACTGTTAACAATGTTTGGATCTCTAAACTCTCTGTAGATAATTCATAGAGAGTGTGATTCAGTATGCCAAAACACATAGCACTCATGTGTCTTGAGCGTCTTTTATTACTCAGGCTGGTGTAATCCGCTAATTTCCTCTACTGGAGACTTTTATCTGATTTATCAATGTCTTCCTCTTTCTGTCCCTCTGTTTCTCCTTTATCTTCTGTAGTCAATAAAGGGCTCGCCCCTGTCATCAGCGTAACAAGGCTGATTACCTGCTATTAGATCTCATTAAGGGCTGTCTGTATGGCGACACAGTCGTCCCACATTCCACCTGCCTGTCAACACCCAAGCCCATCTCTCAGAGCCTCTCTAGCCTGCCTGACGGCAAAAGGGTGGGCTGGAGATGCTGAAGGCCAGACTTAAAGACGCACACACACATAAAAATCTCTGTTCACAGAGAGTAACTTTCCATTCATGAGGCATGTGGCAAAATGTACTTCACAACCCATGCAACAACAAAAAAAGAAAAAAAGCATATACTCACACAAAAATTCCATTTAAATGTTTATGGCTTGTTTGCATGTAGATAGAGTTTTAGATGTGGCTAGAAAAATGAAGTGGATGGTAGGGAGTGTTTGTGGCTCATTGGATAAAAACATCAGATGATTGCAAACAAAGGATGAGAAAGTATTTAAAATAAATAAGACAATATACTAAGGTAAATATAAATTAATTAAAAAGAATTAAGAGGCATTTAAGATCTACTCATAAAGTTTGAGAGTTTTAAACATTTCTTGTTGCTTTGTACTCTAGTCAATAGTGTGAAATGTGAAAATCATAAACTTCACACTTCACATTAACCACAACACAAAACTCTCAAGCAAGACCTTGTTTATTCACTTTCAACTGGTGAATTTTTATATTTGCAAGGCTCAGTTTGTTTATGTTTTTCAGGGCTGGGAGGAAAGCGTGGATGCAGCCATCTCCCACCTCTTAAAAACGTGTCTGTCACGCAGCCCCAAAGATCAGGCCATCAGCTTGAGCACCGGCCCATTAACCATCCCAAAAGACACGTCACGCCTGAAGAAACACATCACGCTGCTCTGTGACCGCTTGGGCAAGGGTGGCCGTCTCTCTCTCACCTCAGAAGCCAATGTCCCTACAACCGTCATGATGCCAGGTCAGAAATATCTTACTTTGGAAGCTTTCATGCAAAGAGGGGTCATTTGAAGGGGCTTCGTTGTAAAACTTAAACCAATATGTTTAAAAGGAGTAGGGCAGGAGCTAATGGCATTATTTGGAGCCCAGTATAAAACCTTGGGGTACTCCATAGGCGATGCACACAGAGATAAAAGAGGAGTTCCCACTATTTAACAGCCATGGTTCTATATTTAAGACCACTTTAAATCTTTGCTACTCATGCCATACCAAGGTATTAATAATACTTTCTTTGTTGGAGCAGTACAGCACGCCCTCTGACTCCCACAATTTTTGGATAACAGCTTTGATAAATAAGATTGTAACAAGGTTACAGCTCCAGAATATGAACATGCTAAGAAGCTTTCATTCATTTTGTAGGATAAATTACATTTGTATTATAAACAGAACTGCCGGAATTATTATTTTTTTTATTTATTTTTTTATGGTGATTAACCAACTTTGATGTGTTTTTGACAGTTTACTCAAAAAAAATCAGCATGTTTAAAATACTTTTTTATGTGACAGCTCACACTTTTATGTGCACACTCACATTCAAAGCTGCTGGATTGTGTGAATGTACTTGTGTAAGTTTGTCTAGCTAAAAGACTCTGCATTCACATTATCTAATAAAAATGTCCAAAACAAAATCTGAAGATTGGATAAAGACAAGTTTAATATTATGGTTTCCTTCTGTTGACATTAGACTCAAGGTTTTTTTTTATTTATTTTTTTAAATAGGATATTTTGGATATCTCTTTTGTTATCACTCCATAAATTATAAAATATTGTGAACAGTCAATTTCACCGTATTTTAGGAATAAAATCGTATATAATTCAGACTAATGATATATGAACAAACCTTCAGAATATATATTGGAATAAAACTGGACATTCTGGTGTACATAAGTACTACTGAAGTGGAGATTTCTGGCTCAGTGCATGAGAAAACTCATTTTGAGGAAGCTGCCTTTAAACATGTAATTTAATTGAAAACTACAGACACAAATAGATAAAGTGTATTTAAATAATCATTTTCTGGACGTTCTCTTTCCACTAGCCTGGTATAAGACATGCTATGTAAGCATGAAAAAAAAAACTTAACCAGTGCAGTGAAAAACAGCCTTTGACCAAAGTGTAAAAATGTAAAAGTCTTGTTTTGTCTTTCATTTTGGTAGTAAACTAAATATGAAGACTTCTCATGTTACACTAATGCTATTGTAGTGATGTGCAGGGGCAATAAGGATAGAAAGAATAGAGCTTTACTTCAGAGGACACATAAACCAGAGATCTCTGAGGAATGTGTGAATGATTAACTCAGTGGGTTCTGTTATCAGACGCCTGTCCTCCCTGAAGTCTCAGACTGTCTCTCTCTCTCTCTCTCTCTCTCTCTCTCTCTCTCTCTCTCTCTCTCTCTCTCTCTCTCTCTGTTGTTTGGACACTGGGTGTGTAGATATTATCCTCCCCTCAGATGGTAGAATGTCTGAGCACACAGCGTTTGGTCAGTTGCCAGTCTTGTGGAGGAGAATGAGTGACTAATCTCAGAGAATCCTGTTTAAATTGCTTTTGTCTGATGGAATATGTCTGCAGGACGTGTTGCTTCATTCCTTCAAGTTTAAAGTCAAGCTCTTGACACTCTCTCATACACACTCTTGTGACCTGGCTGTTTTATCTGTCTGATTTGTGTCTTCCTGTCTGCCTTCCCCTCTGTGAGTCCTGTTCTCCCTCACCTGACCTTGCGTTGAAGTGATGACATCACACGGAAGGATTGCCACACTCCCTGAGCACCTGCCTCTGAACTAATGCATCAGCATTCTTAATTCTCATATCAGAGGGACCTTGTGTTTTTCTTTCATTTTTTTCTGTCTTTCTGTATTTAAGATCTTCTATTGAATGAACCACTGGAGGTCACGGTTTGTTCATGGAGCAGTGTTTGGCTCACTTGTTAAAGTCAAGCCATATTTTATGGAAGTTTTATGGAAGTTTATTTTTTTCTTGACAAAATTAAAATGGTAAATCAAATACTAGTATATATTTTTCAAGGATGCATAAAATTTATTATTATTATAGAAATTTATTTTGTTTTTTTAAATGAAAGTGACCATTGGTGACAATTTATTTTAGGGTGTAGTTTGTACGTTAATTTAATTAATATTACTCAGTACTTAAATGTATCATTACACTGCAACAAGGACACTTTAAAATAAAGTGTAACCCAAATACTCAAATGAAATACAGTTTGTGTTTTTGATATTTCTTTTTGTTATCACTTCATTATAACTACTTCCTTAATTAAAACTGTATTTAAAGGTTCAAATGACAGATTTTTACGCCATGCATCAATCAGTAGCTATGAGCAGAGCTTATGGGCAGACTAGCCAGTGCAATGGAGCAACAAATCATTATAGGTACCACATTAAGGCATTTTTAATAAGCGTTGTAATAAACCTATTCATTGTAATGATTATATATCTTATATTGTATGTGCATCTCATCTAATCAGTTGATTGAAATATTCCAGGCACATCAATCGTTCACTTTCTGTAAATAAAATCTGTGGCTGTAGAAGTAAAAACTCAAATTGACTTATATTTACTGCAGTTCAGTCGAAGATTTCAGCAGATTTCTGTTGCTAAAGCAGTGACCAGCTGTAAATGCTGTTAATGTGAAGTGGAAACATCTAGAAGAAACAACAACGTAGTTGTTGATAGGAGCCTCATACTTATGATGCAGAACTGCTGAGTGTTGTGGAAAGTAGCACATTAACATGGGTTTTACTACAATATCCTGACTATTTCTGGAGGAAATGTCATCACAAGAACTATTCAATGACAAACTAATTTCTAATTGTCCTTTTCCCTAAACAGGACTCCATTCTCAAAAATAAAACCCAGTGGCACAAATGAGGGGAGAGAATAAGGCAGGCCTAGGCTTTTTTAAAGTGAATCTTTTAGCTAAAACAAGTCTGCTTTTTCTGTTTCTTGCTTCTCTCATGAACTAAAACAATAAATGGAGCCACAGTTAGTTACAAGCTGAGACCAGACACTATTGAGTTGCTTGTTAGCAGATATCAGGTTTTGTTTTTGCAACATTTGAAAGCATTCTACTTGTTTAGTTGTAGGGGTAGTTACAGGTAAGTGTCGATCACGGACAAACCTTCCTGCTGTAAGTTTGCAGTACATTCACACAAATACCTGTGTTATGAGACCTCCGTCTCTGATCTGAAATATTACTCCTAAACGAACAGCCTGTTGAGGTCTGTGTAAATATTAGAGGAGGATTATGATAAGCTTTTCTCAGGAAAGTAAGCAGTCTCACTAGATTTGTCTATTTGTTAAAAAAAAGAGAAAGGGATTGTGGGTAAGAGGCTGGACCAAGAGACATAAGAGGCTGATTCATCAGTCTCCTTCAAAACTCCTAATTCTGGCTGATCCTCAGCAGTGAGTGTCAAATCCATCTGATGGAGTCCAGCAGGTGTACTCTGACCTGCCAGCAGTTTGGAGAAATTTTAAATATGTCAACAGTGTCAACTTTACACAAAGCACAAAGTATAATTTTACATAACTGCTCAATGTGTAGAATGTAAAGCCTGACTAGTGAACTTATAGTCCAAAAATCTTTTTTTTCTTTCTTTTTTTGTTAAAATAAAACTTTTTATTGAACCAACAATTTAAAAAAAATGCATGTGTTTTATATTTTGTATCATATTTGATAAATAGGGCGTTTATGGTATAGTGAGAATATGGAGCTCATACTTGAAGAGGAAAAAATTCCCTCAATTTTAAGTCCAAACCAAGCAAAACAAACAATTTGCTGCATATATTGTTATTTATATGGCCAAAAGTAAGATGGATTTCTGATTGTTTGTAATACAGTATAGTAGACTGTTTGCATTAAATGCATATAAATATCAGTTGGTACTGTATATCTCTCAATAAAATGTCTTAATAAGATGATATTTAAATACTTAGTTTTATGATCAGAGCTCTGTAGTTTTCCAGTGTAATATCATGATGATTAAGAGATATACAATAAATGTTCCTCAAAAGCTTGATGTATCATATTTGTTTATTAGATTCTAATTTAAGATTTAACTTTTGTTACTAAAACAGTCTGAACTATCAGTCAGAGGCAATGTAGAAGATTGTGTAAGTTTGTCAGCAAAGTTTTGTTCATGCTTATCATTTAAAATTCATGCATCAATGGAGTACGGAGTTATACTCTAACCGGTAACTTATTATTAATGATGAATATTTGTATGTTGTTTTGCAGCTGGATGTGAGTCCATTCCAGAGCCGATAGTTGAGCAGGAGGAGGAACCACGGCTGCAGCAGGACTCCGCCAAGTACATTAAAAAGAAACAGCCATCCAAGAGAATCAAGAGCAAGTCAGGTAAGACATGCGGCAGTCCCAGCACCTCAGAAAGCCTCACTACTGCACTGATTTAACAAGGTTGATAAGTGAAATGCCGCAAATTGATAAAAAATCTCTAGATAACCAAGTAGCCGTGTAAAGATTGTGAACAAGTCAATTTAGAGTCAGGTTTTGTGATATGTGAGGACACACTGTTTTGTGTATGTTTGTGTTCATACATGTTTAAGCAGGTCTGCAGCACATTCCTTAATTTGAATAATCCAGAACTGCAGACACTGTTAATGAGCTGAAGATTTGTGAAATGTACACAGAGAAGAACGATAAACACTCAAAAAGGGAAAATTGCCATTATACACAAACTCTGATTTATGTAAAAGTGAAAGGAGGAAAAGAAACTATTCAAAACAAGTAGGCTGCATGTCCTCTGGTAAGCTTAAAAAAATCTTATTAGTGTTGGAATGTGTGAAATGGATCGTAATTATCGACTAGTTCTTTGTAATGACTTTGAACTGTTTAAAATGCTGATGAGCTTTACTAAGATGTTTAATCCCATCAGGGTCCCAAAGAAACCTTGTTCTTCATGTCTGACAGCATACAACAACCAACTGAATAAAACGCTGCCAGATTTACATTCAATGATAGTTTTGAATAAAACAATACAATCTTTTAGTGGTACTCAATGGACATTTCATTTAACATTGTCACATGCAAGAAGCAATGTAATATCGTTTTATAGAAATGTCATCACAGGCACATTTTTCTGATGAGCCTGTGTTGTTGATTTTAGTTACTACAGTTACTGTTCCCAGATATTTAATATGTTTAGATTTCCATGGATCCTCAGTAGTGCAACCCAACTATTGGAGAAAGCCTGAATGCTCATTAGTTGGTTGTTGCTTTTGTCTTTGAAGAGGCAGATCTGCTCAGACATGTACCTCAGTCGCCAGCTTCCTTCTGTCTGAGTTATTAAACATGTACCATTTCCCCTAACAACATAGAAATATTTAGACAGAGGAAGCCATTAAACAGGAACAGTGAGGAAGGATATCTGATACAGTTGAAAGGATTCAAACATTGTCTGTGAAGGTAAATCAAACAGAAGCCAGTCTTTCATGTGTCTCTCATCTCTTTTAATACAAATTCAGAGTTCACATGTCCTCTGTGTATCTCACATCAGATCACCAGCTAGACTCTGGAGTAACACTATATATTTATAAACATGGATTGTTGGCTATTAAACACCCTAAATTCAGATCCATGTAATTCTAGCAGTGGCTTAAGGGCCGGCAGTGGGGCCCTCGCACTGGGGCCCTACAATATTTTAGAAGTTTTATAATTGCAATAACAGATAAAACAGCATACCTCACTGTTTTATGCACAAACTTAACAAAATGTATAGTAATAATAGTATTTATTGTAATTCTTATACACTAACTGCATTCAGTTAACTAATTTGTTTATCCTTAATGCAGCTTCATTGAATAAAATGCAATATTTATTCCCTGTCAAAGTGTGCAGTTTTTGTCCATAACAAACTCCAGAGTGAAATGACTTCACGCTAGCAGTTGACATGTCATTCTGTACTCAAATTTCAGGTGGTAGTCCAAAAGAGTGAAAACATCTATGCAATCTATGTTGTTGTTTTTCTCTAAATTACTTTATTCAAACCACATAAAGACAAACATGCTGAAAAATGCATCTTCCAACCTGGGTAAAGTCTTTGCGTACATTAAGATGAGTTTGGGGTAATTTGTAATTTAATGGAATACTATTAGAGAGGCACGGGCAGGATTTTGTACAGTCTCCAAAGTCCAAAGCTTCTCATTCCGTCACAAAATTCATCACAAAGACCATTAATTCTCCATCTGTGAACATGTCACAGTACTCCATCAAAGCCTCACAATGTTGCCCTTTAACAACAGAAATACTTTAGGATTTGACAAATTTGTCATAGATGGCAAAACCTTGGCCAAAATTGTACAGTTTGCCCCAGGCTGTAATAGCAGACACTCAGATTACTCAGTGTATGGAGAGTTTATGATGAGAGCCAGTAATAAATGGCCTTTACATGCTGATGTGTCTCATGATTACAGCTGGATTGGCTCTATATTTAGCAGATTTTCATACGGTTTCCTTTATAATGCTGGTGCTCTATCAGATAGTGCTGAAACCTGTAGATAGCAGAGATGAGAGGGAAGCTGATGCCCATATATGAGTTCCCACTAAACAGGCCTCATTAATCTCTCATTATGTTAATGTTCTCAGGGCAGCAGGGTAAATCTGCACAAGTTACTCAAGACAAAATAGAGCTACTCACATGAAGCACACAGGAGACGAGACTAATGTTAATTCCAGTAGAGTTTAAAAGTAAACTAGCAAAAACATTCTCTAACAAGCATAAAAATACAAGACAAGCAAATCTTAGATGAAAATGGTTTGTTTTTTTAATATTTTAGTCTGTGTCACAAAAAAGTCTAAATCTCTCAACTTGCACCATCTTGGTTGGATTTTTTCAGCTTGCTGCAGTGCATTATGGGATTTGTAAAGAATAAAGTGCCTGTCCACTTTTTCAGTGACCTTCCCGAAGGGATTTAAAAAAAGTCTTTGTTAAAGTGTTGAAGCCATGAACCAAACCAACCAGCAACAATGTAAAACACAACATTAAAAACTGATTTGAAAACTGATTTGAAGCAAAATAAAGTATTAACCAATCTGACAAGACTGTGTACTTGTCAAGAGAATATTTGTATGCAAATATTTATGTTGTTAGAGAGTGTGATATATTACGTCATTCGTAGTTATGTTTGGTGTTTTTTATCATAAACATTAAAAAAAAGTACTGAATGTATTTTTATTTTTATTATTATTGCAGATTTTTTAGATATATTGTTTATTTGTGTTTACTGCCCAACACAGTAACAGTGACTCACCTAATACTATGTATTTTATATAAATTTAAATATCAGCTATTTGTGAAAATGCCATTTTTTAGATCAACCAAGGTGACTGCAGATCACAGGTGCAACATGTTTGAAGAACAACAGAGAGCCTCTGAGGCAACATTTGAGTTCATTTGCAGTTTTGCTTGGTTAATTATATAATCGATATTATATCAGAGTTTGAACCCAGACTCTTTGCATACTACAAAATTACACCACTAGGCTATCATGACTCACAGTCTTAGTGCCAGAATTGTCACTTATGGCGACTAGGTGCATAATGCCTCTGGTCCTGAATTCTTTCTAATTAATTGATTTACCAAATGCTCAAAGTGCAAAGACCTCCACACTCCCACATGCTCATGAATTCTCTACATTACTGGTGGCAGTGTGGTTTTACTGCAGTTAAAAAAAAAAAAAAAAAAAACACATGCTTCTGATGAGGTTGAGAGTTTGGCACTGAACAAAAGTGGCTTTTGTGTCGTTTTTAACAATATACCTTTAAGTTCGTTAAAAGGAAGCGATGAACAGTAAAATATACTTTTCCAGATCCCAGCTGTCCAGTGGGCTGTAAACCACACTGCATGTGCTATCAGAGCATCAATGACTAACGTATGTTCCTCATCACGGTCCCCAACAGCTCATTGAAACACTCTGCTCAGGCTGTGCACAATCTGTGTGTGTTGTTGAAGTTTTTTTTTGCCAGTGGCTAAAATTTTTATTACGTGTGTTTGAGTTGATTTTTTTCTAGGCCATATGGTAATCTCCTAGATTAATCAGGTAGTCAGTAGTTTTCCAGAAAAGAAGGATCCTAAAACAAAAATCTTCTTTCTCTCTTTTCCCAGTGTGCACTGAAACACCCATGCACATGTAGTTAGTTCCCCCCAATTACGCAGTAAAAACTGGGATATGTTCCATCCTAAATATTGAGGGATGGAAATTAGATACATTTCCAGGTAGCGCTTGTTAAAAAAGACAAGAAAATGCAAAGCAAAAATGTGTTGATGGCAAAGCTGTCGACAGATGTGTTTAATTGCATTAATTAATTAGATCTGCTTCATGGCAACAGCACAGCAGGGAAAGTGTAAGGAGATTACACAAGCTGATCTGTTTGGAGTTAGTTGGCAGGACAGTCGGTGTGGTTTTAGTGGCAAGCGGCCAGCCATCACTGCGGACAGAGAACTCAGTAAGAAACCGCCCGCAAACACTCACACATTCCACATCTCCCGCAAGTTCTGAAATGAGAATCTCCTCTAAATCACTGTCCACTCCCTGACTCCTACAAGAGATTCATAACCTCCTAAAAAATGAATCCTGCTCCTATGTATATACAGCATATATTGGAGGCAATAGAGTAATTCAACAAATTATCAAAAGACTTAATTTTATATATATATATATATATATATATATATATATATATATATATATATATATATATATATATATATATAACATTTTAAATATATTTTTTCAAAGGAAACCCATTCTTTCAAAAATATTATTCCATTTATAGCCAGAATTTGGAAATACCTTGACTAAGCTGCTGTGTTTATTTTCTAACGTTAGCAAGGCCACACAAGCAAGCTACATTCAACATTAGTCACATTATGCACTGCAGATGTGAAAATCTGGTCCAACAGACACGTATACAATAAATACAGTATAGCCATTTTAGTAAAGTGTATATTTTTATTGTTTATTAAGTGTCAGTTCACCCAAAAATAAAAATCTTTTACTAACCCTGATATCATTTAAAACCTGTAAGACTTTTATGCATCATCAGCAGTGGTGGACAGTAACGGAGTAGCTTTACTTCGTTACTGTACTTAAGTACATTTTTCAAGTATCTGTACTTTACTGGAGTAGTTTTATTTTAAGTAACTTTTACTTTTACTTCACTACATTCCAAAGCATAAGATCTTACTTTTTACTTCACTACATTTCATAAAACATATCGTTACTCCTTATAATATATCACGTGCTCTGAGACGCAGAAGCGGTGTCTGATTCAAGAACGAAGTGATTCTTTTCAATGAACCTTTAAAATCGGTTCACAAATCGCACCAAACGATTCATTCACGAATTATAATGATCTGATTGCAGCTGTTCTCGAGTCTACAACTCACTGATTCAAATGAACCATTTAGTGCGAGTCTCCAGTGAACTCAATTCACAAATAAGAACCGGGAGATCTTGTGAGTGTGTGCGCGACTGATGCTGCTAAAAGTAAGTTACTAATGTTGAATTTTAGGATTAATTATTGTAACTGAAAATCATATTTAGGTCAAAACTGTCATTTGTTTGTGAACTAAATCTGCTGTAAAGGTTGCTCTATTTAAGCCCACTGAAATGCTTGAATGCAAACACATCAGCATTTGTGCCTCTTAGGTAAAAAAAAAACAAAAAACATTAAAATAACACAGATTAAATAAAATAACTCATGCACGTTCATCTTCCCCGCTGCCGTAACATTAACATGTTTATTAAAATGCTAAAATTAAGCCCTATGTGACGTCTGTTTTTATATTATTCATCAACAGTATAAATGTTTATATTGTTTGGATTAACTAGCCAAGTAGATATGAATGTTTATTCATTACCATACTGAAAATAAGTAAATATTGGGAGCTGATGCTAACTGTCTAACAAGCTTGCTGGTGCTAAGTTGAGGTTATTTTTAAAAATAAAGTCCAAATATTTTTATTCAACCACCTAGATATATTATATCTGGGGGGGAAAGAAAGCATGTGATGTTCAGAACATGGTAACTACAGTAATTATCAAAGTGGGAAGTGATGCCCTCTGGGAGTATTTGACCAGGGGTGTTTTTACACCACAGACAAGGTTTGAGAAAATGTTCTTCCTAACTTCAGGCCTTATTCTCATGTCATATATAACTATATATTTCTTACTGGTGAAAATCTGATGGTTAGATGTGACCCTGGAGCAAACAAAAAAACAAAAAACAGTCTTAAGTCACTGGGGTATATTTGTACCAAAAGCCAAAAATACATTGTATAGGTCAAAATGATAAATTTTTATTTTACATGTTCCATGAAGATATTTTGTACATTTCCTACCGTAAATATATCAAAACTTAATTTTTGATTAGTAATATCCATTGCTAAGAACTTCATTTGAACAACTTTAAAGATGATTTTCTCAGTGTTCTGATTTAGATTTTTTTGCTCCCTAGGTTTTCAGATTTTTGTATATTTGTATAATATTGTCCTCCTAACAGCTTATTTATTCAGCTTTCGGATGATGCAAAAATGGACCCTTATGACTGGTTTTGTGGTCCAGGGTCACAAATCTGTTTTCTCTGTTTTTTTTTACATCACAGTGTAAGCTTCACAGTGAACATTACTACATCACTCTCGTCAGCGTAGTCCATATCAACAACAAATATATATCTTGACTCCCTGTAGTGGTTATTTTGAGAAAATTCCAGGTATTTTGAGCAGTATAGGATTATAAAAAATATGTGCTATTATAAAATTAAATTAAGTAGCCTATATAAAATTGCAAAAATAAATCTATCTATCAGTACTTTTTTACTTAAGTACATAAAAAATAGAGTACTTTTGTACTTTCACTCGAGTAAGATTGAAAAAGGAGTACTTTTACTTTTACTGGAGTGTTATTTTATTATACGTATCTGTACTTTTACTCAAGTACTTGATTTGTGTACTTCTAAGATCTAAGAAGCTAAGATTTTATTGTTTTTATAAAAAAAATTTAATTAAAATTCAGTTTTAATATTTTGTCATATCCATCCATTATCCGTCCAAGTCTTCAAAAATTCCAAAAAGACACTATAAAATGAATCCATATAAACCAAGCTGTTTAATCAAAGTCTGCTGAGGAGACACAGATATTTTATATGATGAATAGATCTTCATTTAGGCTTTTATATAGATGTAAACATAAAAAATCAACATCAGTGTTTGGAAGCTCAAACGTGATGGCTTGACGTGTTTCTAGAAATTTTAATTGTGTTCTGAAGATGATTGAAAGTCTTTTAGTAAACGATGAAAAGTGAAAGGGTTTGCATAATCAATGACAGATTTTTAAAACTGTGAGCCACAGTTGAATATGCACTTGTTTAGATAGTAGGAAGCCCCTGATTTTACCTAAACAGAGCAGTGTTTTGAGAATGTCATAGATCCATACTGTTTAAACTCTTCAGGAAGTCAGCATACCAATGGCTTACTTATAGTTGTCTCTACATATTAACGTGGCATTGAAGTATTTAAGCATCAAAACAAGTACACATTACATCCTTCAATTAAGAATGAGGCTCTGGATTAAACCTGTGAGTCCCTTCTCTTCGGATCTATGGCTGCTTTGTCTGTTAAATCCACTTGCTGCTCTGTCCTGCTGACCGCTGCAGAACCGGCGTGTGAGTCAGCACATCTGATTAACCCCGCTCACCCTCACTGCAGGGGTTTCAGTAGCCTGAACTAATAGTACTGTTGTTAACTTTAGGGCTTTTCCTTCTTTTTTTTCTTTTTTTTTTTTACTTTATTTTATACCTTTGAAACTAATTACAAATGATGAACTAAACATTCCCTGACAACAGCAGTGACTTGAATAAATAAAAAAAATAAAATACAATAAAAAGAGTAGAAATAAAACACATATAGCATTATAATAAAATCAAATAATAGAATAGGGAATCCTAACTAATCAGTTTATTTTCACTGCATAAAGATACGTCATGACAGGTGTCGACCTTTGTATGAAAGTGTCCAGTTTCAGTTGGAGTTGGGCAGTCATATATTCCATTTAGTAAATAGATTCAAGTTTTTCTATCCACTGGGACATTTTTGGTGGGTGTGGCTTCATCCAGTTTATTGTTATGAGATATATTCTGCATGTATTCTTATTAAGTACACAATAAGAGTACATGCAGAATATATCCCTGGTTTTTAACTACACAAATCATGAAAAAAATGTCATGGTTGCTTCTGCAAATGTGTTTTTAACTTTAATGTTTGGTTTTGTTAAAGTCCGCATGAAATCAAAAATGTACTTTATTTACTTTACTAACGCACATTGCTAGTCTTGATGTAAACAATTAATCCATGCAAGTTAATCTGCTGAAAAAAATAGTTTATCTTCGTAATCTTTAATCAAAATCTGAACATTTACTTCCACTCTGAAATGGCATTCCTTTTCTGATGACGTCAGTCTGATGGCTTGGCAGAATGTCCTTAAACACGCCCCTCCAGCCGTTAGTTTGCCCTCTATTCAATATTCCGTTTCAGCTGGAAATACATCACTACACTGAAATAAAGTCGCAACTTCCAGTTCACGCGGAATTTAACACTGGTTAGGTTTAGGGTAGGGTTTAGTGTAGGTAGTATTTTATTTTCATATATAATTAAGCATTAATATTTAGTGCCTCTAATTAAACATTTCATTTCTGAACTTCCAGATACATACAACTAATGTAGATTCATGTTCATCTGTTTTGGATGAAACTGAATACACTTACAGTGGCATTTTCTGTACATTTCACATTGTCACAGAACGTGCAAGAAACAATGTAATATTTTGCAGAAATGTCACCACAGGCTTTTTTTGGGGGGGGTGAATTTTACATGGACATCCATCAGAAAATGCATTTTTTCTACTGTCGCCCTCTTCATAAATATGCTTTGATAAACTGCATTATTTTGATGAAGCGCTTCAAGATCAGATGGTGTGTTGGGTATTTTGGGCTGTTTAAGGTTGTCTGAGGTCAGGTCTCTTGGTGATACTTCCTGAAGCTATGACAGAAACACTGATCCAGGTTGAGCTTCCAGCCTCTATTTTTAGCCTCAGCTGTTGTAATTAACCTCACCTATTAACTCCAAACTATAAAATTGCTCTCTGATCAGCAGAAGGGCATCGTGCTGAAAGAATGACCTCACTGCTTTGCTGCGACATGCATCCGCCTCCAACAGTTGCTCAGGCCCTAATCCTGCTCCGATTGTACCTTCCAAGGATTAGAGAGCATTTTAATTTAGCCAATCAGTTCATCTTAAATCAACAAGGCTCTAAGTCCAGTCTGCCATGTCAAACACAAACAGCCACATGCCCTTGACCTCAAACACAAACATCAACCCTACTTGTGCAGCCACAGAGTGCAGTCATGAAGCTGGTGACACATTTTCTTAAAGTGGCGTGCAGTCTTTTATTTAGAACAATTCTTTGTATTATATTAACTGTTAGTTTTTTATTTTTCTGTTCTGTTTCTACTGTATTTCCTCAGTGGTTTTCTCACTTTCAGCTGTGAGAGAGCATTTTATCCGTGTTAGTGCTTTCTGACAGTTTGGAAGAGAGTGATTTAATCTCAGCTGGTTAATTTCACAGCTGAGGAGAGTGTAAAATCCCAACTATAATTAAGTCTGCAAAATTAACAGCCTGAGTAAGCCCTCATTTCTTTTTTCTTTTTCTTTTCACTTTCATCTGCATATTTCAATTATTTTAGATCACTGCACAGTTTGTATATGAAACCGCTTTTGATGATGCTTTGTCACAGCCACAAGTTTATAACCTCTAAATATAAAACCATGAATTAGAAATTAGAAAAGAATGAAAGAAATGTTTTAAGACTAGTCTGTGTGTACCTACCCTCTTTTCTATGTTCTTATTTATTCTATTATTCTCTTAGTTTTCTTAGCTTGTTTTAAGTTAATTAATCACTTAGAGGAAATAGATTACTCTTTTTATGTTACTGATTTTGTTAACAAAAGTTAACTTTTCCATAGAGTCAACTTTAAATACAAAACCAAATCATTATTATTATTATTATTTATTCAATGTCTTTAAGTCTGGTTGAGTGCTTTAATTTTAATAATCTAATACAATGGCTCAAATATAGCTAAGATCATCCATTTCTAAAGTTTCAGGACATATACCAAACATGGTGGTTTTAGTGTTTTAAATTTAATCTTTGTTATATTGAATTAAAGCTTAAAAAGTTAGATCACCCAAAATGAAATTTGTCATCATTTTTTTTACACTACACATGAGTTTTGTGTAGCCCAAAAATGAGATGTTTAGCAGAATGTGCACACTTCTCTTTTTCATACAATGAAAATGAATGGGAACAGACACTGTTGAGTTCCAAATGTACAAAAACATACAATAAAATAGCATACACACAACATAAGGCAGTCTAGATTAATGTTATGTGACAAAAGACAACAATTTAAGCCATTATTCAATCAAAAAAATCATCCTCTACTGTATTTTAGTTTAATTATAATTTGTTATAAATTGTACAAAACCTTAGAGATTAATAATCTGAAAAGGACTACTGTAAGTATATTCAGTTTGTTCTGCATACATACATTAAACTCAGATAATTACACAATTTAATATATAGCAAAACATGCTGCGTCAAGACCAGGGGTGTCCAGTTTTTTCTCCTAGAGGCCCACTATCAAGCAGAGTTCAGCTTCAGTACTAATTAAACATCTGAACAAGCCAGTCAAGGTCTTCAAGATTACTAACTTTCGAGCAGCTGTGTTGTGGCAGGTTAAAGCATTGGCCCTCCAGGAGCAGGACTGGACACCCCTAGTCAAGAATACCAAGATTTGATATCATTGTTTGCAAGAAAGACAAGGACCAATGACAGTCCACGTCACTGATGTCAAACTTTACATGCCATCTTTGAATCTAAGTTTTCCTTTTGACGAAATTCTGACTTGAGGTTAAAAAATAATGGCACAATTTAAATGTTTTGGTGAACAGTTCCTTTAATCATTTTTATTCTTTAGTCTGGACCTTGTAACACAGATGGTGAGAAGTGCCAGGCCATGGACGTGTCTTGTCTCATGTTCAGAGCTTGTAAGGATGATGAGAGGCTCTTCCAGTGGACTTTCCCAGGATTCAGCGCTGGAATGTTTCATTAGTGTGCTGTTAGCTGCTCCATGGGCTCTCGGGACACTACAACAATGTTTAGAATAAATTATTTCCCCATGTATACCTGCAGGAAGACAGTGATTTATTCATATCCTGCTTTTGGTTGCTACCAGTAACATGGGCTCAAAGTAAAACATCAAGATCTCCTGTGAGATCTCATACCTGTGGCCTCCCTCCCTCAGAGCACATTAAAATCCTGTAGTCACAATGACTGCAGGCTCATTGTTGCATGTGGGGGAAAAAAGAGCTCATGTGTCTGGGTGGATGTACACATCATGACTTGCACAATGTAGACAGAGGTTGTGGTTTTCGGCACTCACCCCAGATTTACAAAAAACTAAGGCCTTAAAATAGAGCTCTGTCAAACACACTCAAAACCAATTCCATTCACCAAAGCCATACACCCTTAAATGCCTGTTAAAATAGTGATCTTCACCGTATAATGATAATGATGATAACAAAATTGGAGCAAAATTGTTGGAATTTGAATTGAATTGAGGTTGACAAATAGGATGAACGATTATAATTAATATACTAATTTAATGCAAATGAGACATATAATTAACACCCACACATCCATGTTGCTGTGTTGTAAATATGAAGGCACAACATAATCAATAACTCAAGTAGAGTTCTATAGAATTCTGCTCCTTGAATGTAGAGTCAATGTTCATGTTAAATTCACAGGAAGATAATCTCACACTCTCTTTCTCCCTGTCTCGAGTTTTCTTTTTCTACGCTACACTGAGCTGAGTTGTTTGCCTTCCCAGCGTTAATGTAGCTCATCTCCATCTGTTTGTGCGACAGGAAGTCCATTTTCACAAACACAGATTCAGACTGCTGTGAGGCTCGATAGGTGGCCACTACTATGATTTAGTTCGGTTCCAATATAAACAGCCTCGCTGTTAAAAAATACAGCCTTCTAGTCTGTTACAGCTTCTCAAAAACAGGATTAGTAGTGATAATAATAATAATAAGAAGAAGAAGAATAGAAAACAAAGTTGTGTGATCTCTGTCCTTCACTTGTCCAGACAGCATTTTAAGGCATCTTAGGTGAACTATGTATGCAGATGCTGTTCCAAAAAGAATTTAGTTTCTCTCTCTAAGATGATTTTAAAGCTTTGCATGTGTCCTTCAAAGACAATTCCAGAATACTATGACAAAAAATGTCCTCCAAGTCAGTTTTTTATTTAATACTGAAAAAAGTAACAATAAATATTGTTGAATCTAATGAAAGTTGAAACCAACTTTGGCTTGACCCTTCCAAACGCTCAACATGAGCAGTCACTTATAAGTTTCCATTTTGATGCTATTTTCTTTTCACATCTGTGTTATGCTTACTTTGTAAAGTAATGTTTATGAGCGTGACACTGTGTTGTTTACAGGGGTAACCACTGATTTTCAAGAAGTGGCACCTACCACCAGAGAGTGAATTTGCATTTTTATTCAGCCCTTATATCTGCCATTTTTTATATAGAACATACATAATCATTTATTAGGCTGCAATATAAGGTTTATCATTTAAGAAAACTTTTTTGGTCAAAATTATTCAACCTGTAAAGTTCTTTCAAATTTAGGATGTTTCCTGGTTTCAAATCTTGGTTGCTACCTAAACAACACGTAGCTGTATTCTAATATCAGAATTTACAAAACTATTTCAACTGCTGATTCCAAGACGTTTTAGAAGAAAAATACTCCTGTTTTGCCAGTCCAGAGTTTGCAGGTATGATGAAGGCAGCTGCCTATATTGACAGTGGACAGCGAGGGACCTCAGTATGATTTGGAACAGAACTTTGTTCTGACAGTGTTTAACAAAGGAAATCTGTAAGGTATTTTTTTTTTTTTTTACTTCCCTAAACAGTGCTTGCTTAACAACAGCTGTGTGCTCTATCTGGCAATCTTTCTGAATATAAATGGCCCTTTTCAGACTTCTCATATCCCTAACACAGAACAAAGTCTAGTATTGCCTTTTTAATGCACAGTCAGAGCCTCTGCATATGATTGCAGAAACCAAATCCCCGATCGAGCCTCATTTTCACTCATGTTTAACCTGTCTCCCATATTCTCCTGCATTCTCCCTACCTCTCTGCACTTAGTGTGGTCATTCATCTATTTCTTGGCAGTGGAGATGTGTTTTCCACTGTACTCGGCTCTACTGAAGTGAGTTTGTATATGTACATATGTTTTTTGTGTTGTGAAGATAATACTCTTTGAATACAAGCATTGTTCTGGATCAGGCATAGTGCTGCTTACTCAAATGCTCCAGCCTTTTTACAGAAGCCAAAGCATTAACCCGCTCTAAATCCACATGTTTTCATCCCTTCATCCTCTCATTTATACTGTAATTAGTGCTGGCTATCCCCTGGACAATGCACTCTTCTCTCTGAAAAATGTCTGTCACCATCCTGTCTTCATTCACTCCAGTGTGTACACTTGTTTGATCTGCGCCTTAATACAGAGACTAAACAGGAATATTTCTCTCTGATAAATTACTGTCTTCAAATCCTCAAAAATTCCACTCAAGTAGGTCTATAATAGCTGTAGAGAGTTATTTATTAGCATACCTATTCATCTCAACACCAGTTGCTCCTCTACAACATTTACATGGTACTGTTTTTGCACACACTTTACATTTATGCATTTGGCAGTTTTATCCAGAGAAACTTTTGGTGTGAACCTAAGTCTGTTTGTCAGTTAGTTAGTTGCAGTTCATTTAGTTGGTATGACAACATTCTTCTTACCTCATGGGCACACCAGCCAGTCGCTTGAAGGATCTTGTGAACTCGGTTGCTGTCAATATGAACATGTCCTGTCCTAAATTGTGAACCACTGTTGGCATATACTTTGCATGTTTGCATGCTCCTGGTCACAATTTTGAGAGCTGTTTCTAAAGGCTGGAATACACTACACATTTTTTACACAGATTTTTGAGCCTATATACTGTACATAGCTGCCAAAGTCACAGCCTGTCTGCAGATTTGAGTTGACAGATTTCATAGAAAATCATATAGTGTATGATGGGAACAGACTCAACATTTTTTAGCTTCAAACTATGGGCCAGATTTGCTTACAGACTGTACCAGAGCAAATACTCTTTTGGTGTAACTTGCGCCAGCGCAAACCCTCTTTCTTTCAGGAGAGACATGCAGTGACAAAGTAGTGATGAAAAGGTGTGGACACCGTTAATTTCTCAGCTGACGTACTGCTTATGCATTTGTAGGAGATTCCCTGTCAGACGCAGTGTTTATGGGAGAAGAGAATTTAAATTAATCACACAAGGTGATTTATTAAGGTTTGCAGTAGTCAGTTTATTGGTGCTAATATTTAAAAAATATAAATAAATAAAATAAAAAAATAAAAAAAACACAGGTCTTAACCTATTTTGCACCTGTTTTTTAAACAGATTACCCACACCTGATTATCAATTTTTTTTTTTTTATTTGCGCTACTTTTGGTAGATTGCATTGGTCATTATGGAAATGATCTGTAATTTAATTTGCCCACATTAAGTAAATGTGGCCCTACGATTCCATATAGTTGGAGAATATCAAACATGTTTAATATTTTGAGGCGATTTTAGATTTTTTGTTTTCATTTGTCATGCATCTTGTGGCAACAAGGTGCACATTTCTTTTGTGAGATTGTTATGTTCAGAGCAACCACAACAAAAATATGCATTCTTAGCATCTGTTGTATAAAAGGCAAGTGCCTTTCTTGGTGTGTATACAGATTTGGTGGTGAATCAAACATGTCAAAAATGTGAATAAAATGTTTGTCCTGAGTCGTTACCTAGTTACAGTAATAAAAACAGTGAAGCTGCATGAATGTGATGTTCTGGCAACACTGCCTTTCTTTTCAAGCCCAAAGTATAGGATATGCAAATAACATTAATTTCATTATCTGTATAGTATTCATGTTATTGAATGTGTACAGCCCAATTTTTCTAAACACACCAGGCCATTATTTTGCAGTCGAAAAATACAAAAATTACAGTCAACTTCTGGACACTGCAACAACAACAAATGCCTGCCACGATTACTACTTGTTTGAGAGGGTTAAGAGATAGCCACACCTAATTTTTATTAGTCTTAACTTCTGGAGAGATATAGCATAGACACTGGACAAAGATGAAACTTTCATGTGTTTGACGGCCTTTGATCATGCAATTAAATGGAATATTGAAAGGCTGCGTCGTTGGATGTACACACACCAGAAGCATTCTCATCAACACTGAAGTAATACTTTAGGCGTCACTAGTGACAATAAGCAGTGGCACCAAAAGCACCAGCCTGGGAATACTGTTCATGCTTTATAGTTACAATCAATCAATCAATAAATAAATTGGATAAACATAGCAATATGGAAGAAAGATCTGTCACTATCTTGACTTTAACCCCACCAATGCTGCATTCGATCATCCACTGATTCTGCATTCAAATTCTTAGCTTATAATTAGTAGATAATTTTGTGGACTGCTGGGGAAGAAAACCATTGTAAAATTTAGTTAAAAGGAGCTGAGAATATTATGATTCCATGTGGTCCCACTCATAGCTCACTAAATTTATCGGCAAAAAAATGTCAGCGTTCTCTTTCTTTCTAAGGTTCTACACTGAAGTTATAAAAAATGTCCTTAAATACACACACACACACGTCCTAACAATCCGCAGGCCCGCCGGCCACTGAAGCGCTCAAGCATTCCATCCCAGACATAGAGCATCCTTTGTTTCCATGTTAGTGAATAAATGCATGTTAAATATTTACTTTACTCCAATGAGCACTGCAATCTGATCGAGGTTTATGTCCCACACATAACCTCAAATAGGCCTCGCTCAAATCAGCACATGCCAGTTGAGGCAAACTTTCGCATACTCATATTTCTTTTTCTTTTTTCCCCCTTTCTACGATAGAGGAAGTCGAACATTCCTGTGTAATCCCAACAATCCTTCTGTTTTTGATCTTTTCCAGAGTTTGTTTTGTACAACTTTCGCTTGCAGGTCATTTATTATTGTTATTATTATTGGTGTTTAATGTAAAAAATCTTGCTTCTATAGCTAGGTAAATCTTCCCACACACCTCACTCCGTCTTCCTTTGTTTAATCAAGAGTCTTTCCATCATAGTTGTCTTTTTCATGAAATGGTGTGGTGCTCTTCAGAGTGCATTTATTGTATATGTCGAAGTTAAAATAGAGTGTGAGAGATACTGACCCTCTCACGCACACAGTGTGTAAAGCTTTGTCACCACTGACCTCTCGCATGTTATGTATAAACACAATGTCTCTCCCACAGATGCTAAGAAGAGTGTGTGTGTGTGTGTGTTCCTGTCTGCTCTCAGCAGGATTAACTCATATTTGCTACGTGTGGTTTTTGGAGGGCTTCTGAAAAGGCTAAGTAAACAGTCTATGATGAATGGTTTGGCTGTTTCCCCCTGTGCTGATGCACACAATCACCTCACTATCCCTCACTGGGTGTGGCACACACAACTGACCACAATGAGCTCTGTACGCCAGACAACGGTCCCCGTGAAACCCAATCTGGCTAAGGAAGCATCTCTTCAACCCCCCAATCCCCCCTCAACCCCGACTCTAGAAATAACCAGAGAACTTTTCCTGAAATCAAATATATTTCCTAGTTTTTTTACCGAGCTGGAGAGAGGAATATTTAGTTGTGTGATGTATCTTTTAAGTCTGCACACTCAACTCAGAACACACGTACATTCTATTTCTTTGCAGAAGCTGCATCAAAGCAGCTTACGATACAGTGCAACAAAAGCAAAAAAAAAAACTTGTTAGTTGAGGGTTCGCCATTAAATAGACG
Organism: Cyprinus carpio; assembly: GCF_018340385.1. Classification (NCBI taxonomy): domain Eukaryota; kingdom Metazoa; phylum Chordata; class Actinopteri; order Cypriniformes; family Cyprinidae; genus Cyprinus; species Cyprinus carpio. The sequence continues at coordinate 2,034,912 of NC_056612.1, forward strand.
TTGGCAGCCCAAAACAGTTTCGTAATGAACTAGATTTTTTTTTTTTTTTTTTTTACACTTTTCATCATAACATTAAAGATATATAACAGTGCATGGCATTTTGTAACTATTTTATATTTTGGCGAATTGGTGGCTAATTCATATATCAATATACCTGATCTCATTTGTACATCAGAAAGTATTTTATTTCAACCACGGAACACCATTTTTCAAGTCCACCAAACTTAATTTGCTCTCCTGTCTGATTTGTGGTTAAGGCTAGAAGGGATACAGCTGTGGCTACTGGGCATGTGCATTTACATATTATCCGAGCCAACAATATAACGTGAAACCTATGAATATGGTTTAAAAAAGCACATGGCACCATAGTTTCATCACTTTAGAGTGTCGTAGTGACCGTCTTTTTGCAGTAAAGGATCTGTCATAGTTTAATGAGTTGAAAGATGATATGAAGCGACGTGAGGTTAGCTGCTTTGAAAACAGATGAGCGCACATGTGTATACAGCTCCCGATACAGCTCACTTAGTATTTTAACGTAAGCGCTGCAAGCCATGCATGACATTTTCTGATACGCAAAACAAGTACCTTAAAGGAATTCCTTAGCTTATTACCCTTACTGTGGCAGCAAACAACAGCACAGCTTAACCCTCTGCACATTTTTATATTTAGTTGTATTGAAAAAGTTTCTATTCAGTCAATCTTTTTTACCCCGTTTTAAAATGGAGACCGGACGTAGATGTTGGGCAAGATGGCAGATTGCAGCAGCGGCACATAATATTGGCCTTCTGATTGGTCAGATAGCTCTTTGTGAATTGTCAATGCCATAGAAGCGATGGTGGCAGGGGAAAGTTCTGCATGTGATTTACTGACAATGTGCACATTAAAGAACACAGACGCAGCCAGAGGATTTCCATAATGCCCAGCGCAGTCTCCCAAGAACAGCGTAAATTACCGCCTGCTTTAAGACGTGCTTTTTTTTTGGACGTTAAATAATGGTGCAAATACTGGTAATTCGATAAGCGCATTTTAATACTCTTTTCCTCCCATAAATTTTGCTACTGAAAGGGAAACTCCTATAAATGCATATTCAATAAGGTTAGACGCAAAAAATAACCATCCACGTCTTTTTCCGTGCTAATTTTTCACTGCGCGTCTTTAGTAAATCTGACAGTAATATTTTAACACCAAAAGACAGTTTGCGCCGGCGCAAGCTGTTGGTAAATCTGGCCTGTAGTCTGTTGCACTGCATATTTGAGAGTGAAGCGCAACACTGTTCATTTACACGCGAGTAGCTTATGCTGTGTTTTCAGCATCTTGGGTTACAATAAAGGCAGTGAACTCCATCTTTGCTTGAGCTGCAATTTTAACATATATTTGGGAATTTGGGAACTCTTGCAAGTGAATGAAATGAGACACAATATTGTAATTTTAATCAATATAATATACAATTAATATTAAAAAATAATTAATATTATTTTCAGTTAATTTGTTAACAATGTTAAAAACCTAGGTTGAATTTTTCTGTACATATACCAAATCTTAGTATACTGCATACACACCTAGAATAAGACGAGGGTGGTGTGTTAGTTGTGAGTGTGTGTGTGAGTGTCAAGAAAAACTGAATCTCAAAGTTTTGTTTGAATGTGTCAAAGAGTTGAAACCCTTTATGTATAGTTAAGAAGGAACTAATTAATCAGAAGTGACTTGTTGTGGTTGCCGGTTGGGTTGTACTGTTTGATAGATGATGAGTTTAAGCCATTGGCAGCAGTGTAAAACAGGAACAACAGGTCTTCAGTTGAATTTTTGCAGGGACTGGTATCAGGGTTGCTACTCGTCCTTATTGTCTGTATTTTTCATACACATTGTTTAGTAAATGCACTAGGTTTTTTACGGTGGTAGAATAGCATAATAGTGAACAAAACAAATCAGTTTCACAAGAAGTAGCAGCAAATCTCAAACGTGCTGGCATGGGGCAGAAAAATTCCCAGAGAATGTTATGATTTAATTGGCTATGTAAATGTGTGTTGTGAATGCTTATGTGAAATGTTAAATAGTGTTATTTTCAGGTAAAAGGCATATTGTTATGTTTGTCTGTTATAGTTTTTGATTTAGTGTTGCCTTTGTGTTTTTACTAAAAATACAGGTAGTTACTAACAGATAGTTCAAAGAAACACCATTAGGCAACACTAAAAACTTTTTGTGTTGCCTAATGGCATTTCTTTGAACTACCTGTGTGAGTGCTAGAATTTAAAGTTGTGCTATGTTCATGAGTGGCAAATCCTGTTGTTAATATTTTTCCAGTTTGATTTCTGAATATAATGTACATGGAAAAGTGTGTTATGTTTCGTAAGCATTAGAGGATTTGTTTGTCTTCTGGTTTCCTCTCTCTGCTTCCTGTTACTTGTCCTTGTCCTGTTCAAGAGAGTGTTCAGACGGAAACTACAGGGCAGAGGCTATCGAGTGTTGAGTAGAGGGATTCAGAGTGAATGCAACAGGATCTGCAGAAGGCAAGTCAGGCAAGCATTAAAGAGGTGATGGGTGGGTGTGAAGGGGTCTGAACGTTCCTCTTGAACTGATGGTTGCGAGTAAGTAGAGGTACCAGTGAAAGCAGGAACAGATTGAAGAAGTTGTACACTTAAAGGGAATCTTGTTCGTAATGCATCTAATACATCTAATGTTGTGTTTTGTACAGAAGTTGCGGTAGAGGTTAGTGCGTATATTATATTGTGGAACTATTTTGATTTACACACATAAATCTCATGATCTGGTGCTTTCAGTGTTTCAAAGTGGCTCAATTCACAGTAACAACCTCAGTCTCTGCATGTTTAGCATGCAATTGAATAGGCAACTTGCACCAGTTGTGCTTTATTTTCACATTCACTTAATTTCCAACATTCTTTTAGATTTGCCCTCAGAGGGTACCAGATTGATGCATTTAACTTTATAATATTGAAAATTGTGGAACATTCACCTGGACCCTCACCCTAGTCTTTCTAAATGCTGTGAGAAACTCTTGTGATATTATTATTACTGAAGCTTGTTGGGTCTTGGCTGTATTTGGAGTGGACAACATTATAATGGACTCGCCATCAGCCTCAATTTATCTTTCCTCAGTGGATCTCCACACACAGACTACTTTGTCTTTGTTAGACATGAATGAGACTCTAATGCTGCTAATGGTCCCATTTTGCAGAGATGTACAGGTAATAGAACCAGCTATGTTGGACATGCAAACAAATGAGTTCAAAAGTGTTCACTGAATTAATTGGATGTGAAGATTAAAGTTTAATTAGACAATTCAATTCAGTTAGTCATAATTCAACTTCTAAAGCAGCTATACAAAGAACAGTGCCTTACGACTCCCAGTGAGCAGTCCAATGGCAACAGTGGGATGAGAAAACTCCTTAAAATGTAAAAAAAAAAAAAACACTGTATGGACTGCATCTGTGGCCTGTTGTTTAAAGATGGATGGCAGGTCTTTTCTTTCCATATTCTCTCTCTACATGTTTTGAACCTGTAGTGTATTATTTATGAGTTTGTCTTCCATAAACTTCCGAATCAGCCTCACAATCCTTGCCTTATGTCCTTGGGTAACTTGCACACACACACACACACACACACATTATCCACTCAGAGCCTGTGGAGAAGAGAGGAAGGATAAGTTACATCCAAATATATGCTTTGCATATCTCCCATGACCAGTATGTATGTGTATATTTGAGGAAGTATGAGCTCGAGGGATCCATCAATACATCACAACTGTAGTGGCTCTGAGTGTGAGTGGAGAAACACTTCCAGATGTGATCCAGATAAGCACTTTTTTTAAGGCTGGAAGGGAGTCTGACCATTCGTCCAGAGCTCTGCTTATCAAAGTGATTTAAAAGTCAAGAAATCTGTTTCATACAGATTTCATCCTCTATTGTCTGCTCCATACTCAATGGCCCTCACATAATCAGAGACAGAGAAATATCCTGCAGCAGATATAGAAAAGCCATCCTACTCTACGTCAATGCCACAGTTGTTTCGAAATGTGTCTGTAATGCTTGTAGTAGTAATGAGAGTTTTGTAACAGTTTTGAATACTAAACAGGTTTTCTGAGCACTATGGCTGGATATACAGTTGTAAGTCCACATACACCTTCTTAATCCCATGTGTCATTACCAGGATGATCCACAACTATTTTTAATAACACTGATCGCACATGTAGCCTCTTGTGGATTATTGGTTAGGTTTACTTTATTGTTTAAATATGAATGTCGTTTTTTTGACTGTACATAATTGGTATTTTCACTCGTCTCTGTCTTTTTGGTGTTCTTGATAAACTGCAGATGTCTTATTCAGATGCATACATGACTTTTTCAACCACACACTCCATGTGACTTGTCTAAACTTTTCCAGCAACATCTATAGTCTGTTCTGTTGATGTATTGTGGTGTGTGGATGTCTTTGTGTTACACACCAGATACCATATGATAAAAATAACTTTGAGAAAATGTTTTGTTTTGTTTTTCCCCACTGATGTCTGGAAGCACTACTGTGAAGGGTGTGATTTCAAAACACACTCAGTCAAATAACTAATGGATTAGGTGTGTGTGGTGGAAAACAGAAGACTTTATCTCACAACAATGTGGTCGACAGCTTGTGTTCAATGGAACACAGGAGTGTGTGTTTTTTGAGTATATCTCACCTTGTTGCTGTAAAGTATAAAAGTAACATATGAGGTTGTGTTTTGTTTGTATTTGAGTGTGTAACTGATGACAATTTTCATTTTGTTCTTTTTTTTTCTTTAAATGCTAAAACCTATGCAAGTTGACTTTACAATGAATTCTTAAACACTGTTTATATTATACATGGTCTTGCAAATTACTGTTTAAAATTAGTTGGGCAATGCAGGGTCAACACTAAAATGAACAGGATCCAGGACAAAATTCATTGTGACTTCACAACGAGGATGTGTCAGCATTGAACCACCACCACAGTAACACATCATCACCTACTTTTACAGAATGTAATTTTTAATTAAGTTTTTAACTGTTTTTAGGTTTTTAATTTCAGTGTGTGTTGCCGTGTTAAGTTAAAATAGTTTGGTTCAAGGCGCGCATGAAGAACGTGCAAGAACGCGTCCTTAGTGGGTGATGTGGTTTTTCATGCATCTTTGGTATCTCTGAAAAGAGAAGACACATGTAGATTTTTGACAGCACGCTCGGCATAGGTCGAAATAATGCTCCGCAGACCCTGAGGATCAGACAGCCAGAGAATAGACCAGAGCGGTGTGCTAAAATAGTGCCCAGACTTCAGTCTCAGCAGAAAACACATTGGAATATAAAATAGTTTTTGCAAAGACAAGTGTTTTTTTTTTTTGTTTTTGTTTTGTTTTTGGTGGGTTGGTTGTTGATGGAGAGCTTATGTAGTTTGCTGATAGCAAAGCAGAGTCTAGAGTCTAGATTTCAGGCATTCCTATTTTCTCCCCTCCATTGCACTGCCAGTCATAAACTGACAAATTTTGGATATACCTAATGTAAGGCCCTATGAAACCCTTTTTTTCTTTCCCAAATTGATTTTTCTTTTTATTAAACTGTGTTTCCATGTTTTAATTGGTCACATAAAGTTTCAATGATGGTAATCAAATGAATGCATAAAACTTTAATCATCCAGTTCATCTTTTAAGATGGAATTAGTTTGACTTTCTACACCCTTTTTTGGCAAACACAGAAGAGGTTGCACAAAAGAGGTTTACTTTTAAATTTAAAGGTTAGGGTGATATTTACCGCTACTAATGTTGGCAACTTTTTTTTTTTTTTTTTTTGTGCAGCACTTGCAGCAAATGCTGCAAATTTTTTATCATGCAAGTAAAGCACATTAAAACTGATAGACCAACCCAGCCTACAGAATTACTATATACAGTGTCTGCATGTGTGTGTGTGTGTGTGTGCTGTGTATATAAAACATCTTTACAGCGCTCCGATTTTTGGGATCTTATTTATTTGTGCAAGTGCTCAGCTGTAGGGGGAAGGATTGTGTGTATGTGTGTGTGGTGCACATTATGGAGAGACCGAGGCCGACCACTCTAATTGCGTCTCTCAGATGTGGTCCGGCTGTACGTGGGCAGAGTGCAGACTTTGCAAGCAGTTCCAGACAGTAGACATACCAGTGTGTGTAAGAAGGATGTTTTGCGCTAGGGCGTGGACAAGTAGAGAGAAAATATCCCAACTGACCACGGGAATCCCACCCATACCACACCCTCTGAAGCCAAGAGCTGTCTCTTTTTCTGCCTCTTTCTTTCTGAAGATGTCTTACACTGCTGATAACAACTGTTGTAGTTCTGTCAATAGTTTTACATCATTAGATTGGAATATTAATAAAATTCAAATTCTGCAATAATCAATAGCCAAAAAGGTGTCCAGATTCTTACACAAGGGATACCTTTTAGATTTTAATGTAGTGTGAGAATTGTGATATGCTAATTGTGACATAATGTTGTTAGTAGTGTTGGCAAATTCACTGTAAATAGTGAAATTAGCTATAAATAATTAATGTTGACATCAACTTTAAATAAAATGTCAAATGCAGCTGCTAAGGGAATGACAGCTGCCATCCATCAATCCAATGAAAAAAAATGAGGAGACAAACAGTGCAGATGCATACTGAAGGAGAGTGTGTCTCATTCACTAACTGTGCATAGACAACAAATTTATGTGTGAACGCTGCATACAAACTAAAATATATTAAATCATGCTAAAATATATAAGTATAAATGTAAGAGTAAGAAAAGAGAGCTATAACTTCAGCTGTGAGATTCCTCTGGATAAAAATGCAGATGCACATATGTACAGCTGGCTAATTAAAAGGACCCTGTATTCTGGGTCTGTATTAAATGTGTTTATTGTGTTTGAACTGGTTTTGAGAGTGGCACATTTGGCATTGCTTGGGGATCTTTCTATGCATCTCTCAGGCAAGAGCACATTATAAGAGAGCGTCATATGTTTGATGAGAGGTTGTGCACAAAGGCCTTATATGGTTTGGCTGTATTTTTTGCAAATGACTAATCTCAGTCATGCAGTCAGTTATTTAGGATACTCCAGATTCATTATTAACAAGAGGTTAAGAACGAATTCATTCACTTGTGAATTAGGCAGTTTTTTATTTAGTTATTTTTTATTTTTTGTTCTATTTAGGCTGCCCTCAACTAAAGATTTTTCTAGTCAACAAGTAGTCGACTAATCACGTTTTTAATTTTTTTTTAATAGACCACTTAAATCATAATAATGGTCCTTTAATCGCCCACATAGCCTAATAAATGCTCAAGCACATACATAAAGCTTCCACGGTGCACCGGCAGAAGTAATGATTATGAATGTGTCTGGAAAAACAGTAAGGAAGCTACATTAATATTTTAACAATTTATTGAGAAACTAGTAGGGGTGGGCGATATAGCCTCAAAATTATGTCACGATATTTCAAGAATATTTGCGATAACGATATTTATGACGATATAGAAAAAAAAAACATGGAACAATGTTTTATTGGTGACTGCAGGTGGCAGGCAGCAGCATTTATTAGTGCAAACAAAATGAAGGGCATTTTCCATCCTTTTCCAATGAGCTACTGTCATCGATGACAGACTACCTAATTCAAAGTGTAAATCTATTGTCATAAGGTGGCAGCAGCAGCTGTGTGTTCAACTTAAAGCCGACTGATCGGTGTATGACAACAAAATACTGCGAGAGTGACTTTTACCCCTTATTTACCCCTAATTTACATTGCATGCGTCTGCAGCACGTTATGGGTCCAACGCGGCCACTCTAGTCAATGCTTGTGTTTACACCAGCAGCACGTTTCAGAAGCATCCCAGAATGATAACACCAAAGATTGCTAAAGATATGCGCCTCGCCTATTTTTGACAGTAAGAGTGTGCACTCGAATATGCTCAAGAACTGCTCTCGCGATACTTTGATGTCATACACCAATCAGTCTGCGCAGCGCTGCTTCAATTCGAACACACCTATTGGGTTTGTGGTGTTGTTATTGTGCGCGCTAGGGAACGTATATCCTCCATACGTCATTGCGTCGCTATATCATTAATATCGCGATATGACACTTTTTTATCATGTTAAAATTTATAACATTTATACCAGTATTATCATTGATGGTATTTTATGGCACACCCCTATAAACTAGTGCTTTCTTTGTTTTCGACTTAAGAGATGAAATTGGCGACACTGACTGGTCATCTCTGCAGTAGTGGATGCACCTGTATACAAGTTTCATATAGATTACATAATCTGAGAATATTTGTTTTCAATATTAATTGGTTCATTTAAATGTAGACATTTCACTCACTATAGATATAGCTATTTTTCATGTCTGTAAGGCAAGTATACATGGAGTTTCAGAGTTTCACGCTCAAGTTGACAGAGACCGAGACGGCAGAAAGCACATCCTGTTTGCTTTAATTATTTTACCAAAACATATTTCAGATGATAATCAATATTTGAGGTCAATGAATGATAGGCGAGTGTTTGGATGTCCTGCCCAGTGTACTGTATTACCACATAAACCAGCTGTTAACGATCTGTCCTTCATGGACTACGTGACCTCACCACTTCCTGTGGATTTTTTTATATATTTTTTTTTCCTGCAGCTAAGCGACCAATACAATTTTGGTCTACCAAGCCTCTTCTCGTCGACTAAAGGTTAGTCGAATATGAGGGGGCAGCCCTAATAGGAATACCACACAAATAGGTTTGGCACCTTCCTACTGTAAGACCAGGCACAATGTACACAATGTGATTTTTGCTGTCAGATGAACTTGTACATATTTTTTTTCAGTTGGGAGAACTCGTGTTAAAATCGTTGATGCTTGTATGGTCGTGCTTTGCATCATGTGAGAGGAATTATGAGCCAAGCACCTGCCCGGCGCCTCCAGAGCAGCAACATTGAAATGCTACATATCTCTGTGTTTAGTGCACAAGTTCATTTGATTGCCCCCGGCACGCAGTTCAGTCCACTTGTGCCATGTACCAACTACTTTGACACGTTTGTAAGGTTAACCGACTCGTAACGTGTGCAATGGCTCAGGGACTCCCAAGTGTCCAAACTTACACTGTGTACACCCGGCCTAATGCTTTTGTTATGGATTTTATATTGTCTTTTGCTGTTCAAGCAAATCATAGTACTCTTAATAAGATTTATTATGGTCTCCCATTTTACCTCTATGGCTTACAAATCTTGTTTAAGTGTACAGAGACACATCGGTCATGGAGATCTGTGGAAATCTGCACCATGGAGGCGATCAATAACCAGTCATGCTGATTGATTAATACAATGTGGGATATTTGTCTTAGAAAATTGCATCAATATCGTCATAGCCACATTCATATATGTTGTTTTGTGAAATGTTTAGAGGAGATCATCTAAACATTTAGATTACAATGACTGGTTGACGGCATAGACAAATTGCCTGCCTTTAACAGCATACAGTTCACTCAAAGATATATTCATCTCTTAGCAGTCTAATATTTATGCTTATTCCATTCCTGTTCCAATTTCCAGCTCAATTCTCTAAAGAGTTTTGATTGAAGGAAATCTTGGAATTAATCACACATTTCTGTATATTGTATTTCTTTTGTCACCTCTAGTCCTCTTTTAAATAAATTCCTTTTACTCTGAAGAATTGGATGCTCTTATTTTATTGACCACCATCTGAAAAAGTGCTTTTATAAACATGAGGAAAAATCTTTTGCTGACAGCAAGACTTGTTCTTTTGTACTGGATTTCATGATTAGCATCCAAAAATTAGGTATATACAGATGTTAATTATAAACAATGTTTGTGTAATTTCCTTTCTGTTCTTTACAGACTTTAATTTCCCTTCATTAATTTTAAAGGGGTCATATGACGTTGCTAAAAAGATCATTATTTTGTGTATTTGGTGTAATGCAATGTGTTTATGTGGTTTAAGTTTCGAAAAACACGTTATTTTCCATATAATGTACATTATTGTTTCTGCTCTGTGCCCCGCCTTTCTGAAACGCGTGGATTTTTACAAAGCTCATCGTTCTGAAAAAGCGAGGTATGCTCTGATTGTCCAGCTATCGAGTGTGTTGTGATTGGCCGAATGCCTCAACATACTGTGATGCCGTCTCCCAGCAGGACGAGACTCAGTCCAGCTGCTCTGCTCGTGCACATCCCATCGTCGGTTCTCTTTTAGCAGTTCAGTCAATCTACTGTTAGGAGTAACTGAATAACTCGGGATATTGGTTTATTTCGTGTCAGAGGGAGTGTCAGGCACGTTTATAAACCGAAATACTTAAGTAACTTGTGGATTAGTGCGTACTGGAGATGCGAACTGTTTTAAATGATTCAGTTCGATTTGTGAACTTGTTTCGACCGGTTCACTAAGAAGATCCGGTTAAATAGAACGATTTGTTCGTGATCCGGACATAACTAGACGAGACAAAGCCAATAAAACCCATTACAAACAAGACATTTGTTGCATCCAGTGGGGACATAATTACTGATTATAATGACTTATACTGTCTTTTACGCTTTGCGTTGCGTATCGCGCTGCGTAAACATAAAACCATGTCTGCATTTGTGATCGAGAAACAACAAGCCTACTCTACTGCTCAAAACTCGCGTTTGAATCTTCAGTGGCTAATGATTTAAATATAAAAAAAACATACTTACAGGCTGTGTGTCAGAAGCGCCAGACTGTCCTTGCAAAGTTGGAACTGCCCAACTTTATAGAAACAGCCGTTGTGCCACAGACGCATTGCAGGCTACTGGTTCAGAAAACAGTCCTCATCCTCCATAATATGCGCAGTGTTGTAAATACAGCTTAACCACTGATTTCTAGTGGTGTCCTCTTTTGGAAGGCCAAACAAAGTAGTTTCGCTTTCACAATGAAACACACAGCGACTCCACAGCATGGCAGCAGCAGCAACAGCGAGAATAAAAGTTACGCCTTCTTTCTTTGCGTTAACATTTGGGCGGCGTTATGCAAATCTTCCCACATCGTGACGTAGAGATGTGGGGGCGTGTTAGTACAAGCCGTTTTAGTGGGGTGTGGTTGACTCTTAACTTTTATAAAGAATATCTATATTGAGACTTTAGTCTTTGCGACTTTACAGATCTTCTTTATGTACCAAGAGCTTGTAACCCTCCAAAGAGAAAGGAAAAATTGAAATTGCATCATATGACCCCTCTAAGCACACCAGGGCCCTTTTCTTCAGATGTGGATTACTGAGTTATCTCTAGATTTAGCTGGTGATGATTTGACTTGATCCTAGGTTGTTCTCTTCTTTGAAACTCATCTCAAAGTGTCATAGCAACAGGCTTGTAAATTCAACTCTGCTTGATAATAGGTTTATTTCAAATAAAAAGGATTAATTTCAGCTTTTTAAGAGTAGGAGATACTGTAAGTCTGTTCCAGCCCCCATGTAGTCTGTATATTTTACTGGCTTTTGTAAAAGAACAAATAAACCATAAAACACACACACACACACACACCTACATACATAATTATAATACCTTTTCATGTTTTTGATTGCCAGAGGACAGTAAATGCTAATAACTTTATCCATCTGAATTAGAGCAATACTGCAATCATTATAATTGGGCACTTTATCTTAGTCACTGTTATTTCTTTTGGGGCTTTCTCTGACTCAAGTCAGGGCGTCAACATGAACATTGTACATAGCGTCATTGAACTGCGTTGCCAGGTAACAAGTGAGAAGTGCACATTAAAGTGAATAGAATGATAAGGATTGGCTGCTGCTTTAAGAGGTCACCGGCAAAAAAGTCAAAGTTATTATTTGAACTCAGAAACTTCTTGTTACAACATTCATCTGACATGCAACACGAAGATAGCACTACAGCTGTCACTTTACTCCATAGAGATTAATCCTGCTGATAATGCTAACGACATGCTAGTCACTTGCTAATCATGCTAGCAACATGCTAGTCACTTGTTAATCATGCTAGCAACTTGCTAATCACTTGCTAATCATGCTAACAAGCTTATAACTTGCTAATCATGCTAGCAGCATGACAGTCACTTGCTAATTATGCTAACAGCATGGTAGTTACTTGCTAATCATGCTAGCAATATGCTAGTAACAGGCTAATCATGCTAAAAACATGCCAAACATGCTAGAAACATGTTATCTAATCTATCTAAATGTTCAAACTTCAGGCTTTTACAACTGCTTTAAACGTGTTTATGAAGTAAACTAAATAAAAAAGGGCCTTGCACAGCCTCATACACAACTCAAACACACTCACATTCATACACTGATTAAAATATCCTGCAGACATAATATTCTCACATCACCATCCATCCATTCTATCTTTCTGTGAGATCTTATACATTTCACACCCACTTTATCTTTACACTTGCGTGACAAACACTTCACATGACTGCCCATACACTCTTGAAAAAAAATGCAAAAATTTTACCTTTAGGGGTACAACAGCTTGTCATTTGGACAGTACCCTCAAAGAGACATCTTTGTACCTTAAGGGTGCATATTAGTACATCAGCGTATTAGTGACAGTGTATGGAGCACTGTGTACTTCTGTGCACATTCTTAATTTTTTATTTTAAATACATATATAAATTGTTCTATAATGGGGGTTTTTCAAACTATAATTTGTAATTTTTTTTGTAAATAGATTTAAGCAGATGGTTAGGGAAAATGGGCCAGCAAGACTGTCCAGCTTACATGGGAACTTCTTTATTACTGTTCAAAAAGCATCCTAGGATGCAGCCCATGAAGTTGGCTGAGAGAATGTCCTGCATGAGCAGAGCTGTAATCTAGACAGAAATGGGCTACCTCAAATATAACATATTTTAATTTGATTTTGGTCATTTCATAATGCTCATATATCCATTTGTGCTAATTCAAAGTTTCAGTGCCTTGAAATATGGTAATAAAGAGTAAGTCAGTGTGTTCAAATTTTTGACGGATAGTAAGTGTTCATATAGATAAAATGCATTTTTGACATTATTACCAATTCATATATAAACATGTAGACTGTGCAGTACAACAACATAACATGGATTGTTGTGTGTGTGTGTGTGTGTGTGTGTGTGTGTGTGTGTGTGTGTGTGTGTGTGTGTGTGTGTGAGTGTGTACCTGGCATTCCCTATATTATTATACATATACACAAAGAGAGTAGAACCAGTAAATTTGGTCCCTTTGAGGAAAACAGCTTATAAATCATATAGAATTAAGTTTTTTTAAAACTTAAAATTGCAGGAACTTTTGTGTGATGGGTAGGGTTAAGGTATTTGGACAGAAAATACTGTTTGTACAGTTGAAAAAAATCATTATGTCTATGGAGAGTCCCCATAAAACATGGAAACCAGTATGTGTGTGAGTATTTTTAGCTGAGTTTATAGGAGAGGTTTTCAGTCTTTGTGTGTTGGAAATGGAAACCAGCAGCTGCCCATTGATGCTCATCTTGTGTTTCTTGTACTTCACTCTTTCTGCTCATTCACATTTGTTGTGAATTTCTCTGCAGGGGGCGGCATAATGTCTTCCCCAAGGACTTTTTTCAAAAAAAAGAAAAACTCCTATTACGATCAACAAAAATGTCTACATGAAGTTTCAGACAGAAAAAAAAAACAAAAAAAACCTTGTGAATAACATCTTTCTGAAACTATTTATTTGTGATTCCCAAATAGCACAGTACCAGCAATGATTGCAAATGACATGATCAGAAATGCTAGTACATTAAAACTATAAATCTATAAATCACTGAAAATTAATTAACATATATTAGTGCTGTAAAATGATTAAACCAAAATAAAAAAAATTGTTTACATAATATGTGTGCTGTGCATATTTATGTATATATAAAGACACACACACATACAGCTATTTTTTTGATTTTTTTTGTTTTTTTTTGTTTTTTTTTTTTTTATTATTATTTATTTTTTATTTTATAATATTTTTTATTTTATTGTAACATTTTCTTAAATATGTACATGCATGTGTGTGTATTTATATATACATAAATACACAGTACACATTCATATATTATGTAAACAAAAACTTTTATTTTGGATGACAGCACTAAATATACATAATTAATATACACAGTACACACACATATATTGTGTAGACAAAAACTTTTATTTTGGATGGGATTAATACACATAAATATTTTGTGTGGACTTATATTTTTATTTTTGTTTGTATTTATATATATACATATATATATATATATACACACATATATATATATATATTATACACACACTGTGAAAAATTCTAAACTATGAGAGTTTAGAGAGACTCATTTATGATATTTCCACTGATTTATGGGAGTGGGCAAGCACTGTTTTTTTTTTTTTTTTTTTTTGCTATTGCCATTCCCATAGTAACAGAAAGTCTTTAAATCTAAAAAAAAGTGAAGGAAAAAAAAAGGATGTTTTCAGGGCTGTTCAAAGTTACCATGTGAAGTTAACACATTAATGAAATATGTGTAATATATAAAATAGTCCAGATTTGCAGTTAACCTTACAAAAGATATGTTCCATATAATAATTTAACATTTTGCTTTGGTATAAATTACTATAGTTTTTAATTTAATTTGACTTCTGGAACAACTGTTTTCACACTTTTTTTCTCAAAATAGTTGAAACGTTTTAATTGAAATGTTTTATTATACATAAATATATACACCTGCAGGGTGGGTATCATATTTGGGGGTCCTTGGCAAAAAAGTGTGAAAACCCCAAGAGTGGGGCACTGCTGTACTCAGTCTGTGTAGTAAAATGTGTCAGGAAAGATATCTGCTGGCGATTCCTCGGGTGATGTGGGCTGTCAGTGGTTAAACATCAGATAACGGTCATGTGTAGGGGTGCAGCTCACATACACATACTGTTGAGTCTTTGACTGTAGTTTCACACTACACAGCCACATGCACACAATCACAGTCTCATCTGAGAGATGTAGAGTGTTGTGAGATTGTCTGTCTGTGAAGGGACGTCTGCAGTCTTGTCAGTGTCATTAATCCTGCGGCTGCTGCGATGCACCTCAAGAAACGCTTTATTAAGCTGCTCCCTGCGGATACAGCCCTACAGGAGCTGTCTGTCCACCCAGCAGCCCCAGTGTGACTGCGGCTCACAGGCGTCTAGCACACAGGTGGAGGATTGAGACCAGCCCCCAGAGGATGCAAACGGCTGTGACTGTTTAAAAACTGTTTAGAGACGCACATATATCACTCCTTTAGTAGACATGTTATCTGTGTGTGTGCTGAGTTGACTGCCTGCTGTGACTGACACTGAGTGACAATGGCACCTGGTACACAACAAAAAGATCTGCTCCCTACCCCCAAACACACACACACACACACAAAGAATCTCCCTAAGGGCTGTCTGACTCTCATGCCCCTTTTCCACCAATATTCTGATGTTGGTGCATCAGTTGTATTCCTGTTGTGCGTTTGGATAAAGTGATCTGCTAAATGAGTAAATGCACATTTGTGATCCTCTCTCAGAACCGACATGTTTCCAAAGACTTTTAAACCCCAAAAAATGACTTAACGGAACCATATAACAACATAACCTATTTACAGGAAAACTTTGATGTGACTGGGAAGTTATTTAAATAAATTGCTGTCTAGGTGAAACTCACTAGGTTTTGCAACAAAGTGTACTGTAGCTATATCATAATATCTTGTTATATTCTATATATTTTTATGAACTATGTCTGTTTCTTTTTTTATTTTTTTTTTACAGATTCATCTAAAGAGTCATCCAGAGAGAAGAAGGAGAAAGACTCTGGTAAAGAGAAGGACTCTAAGGTGTCATCAAAAGAGTCTAAAAAAGAGTCGTCAAAGGAATCCTCCAAAAGAGAGTCTACAAAAGAGTCAAAGGAACCCTCAAAGGACAAGGAGTCAACCAGAGAGAAAGAGTCATCAAAGGAGTCTGGGAAGGAGAAAACAAAGGTGTCCAGGAAGTCCTCAGTGAAGGTCAAAGAGAAGAAGTCAGATGCAGGAGACGGTTGAATACATTGGCAAAATTCTTTGGCTTTTTATTAGTCGGTGTGTCTGTGAAAGGTTAATACCTCATCCTGATGTTTTTGCTGTAATTCTAGAGTTGATAGGAAAGTGGCAGAAAAAAACAAATCAAAAAGTGCATGTTTTGACTCTCTTTGAAGGCAAGTGGACATGTAGGAGGGGTTTATATTTAAACTCAGCTGTCTGCCACTGCAGCATGTAGTCTGTGTGTCCATCGTCTCCTGTTGCTCAGAAAGCCACCTGCGCAGCCCGGCGTGACGTCTGATCACGGCCTAAGAATAACCACACCACCTTATCTCTGCTGTCCGTTTGTGTGACATTCAGAATTCAGAGAGCTTTTTTTAAATTCCAATCCAATTTCTGAATTTGAGTTGAAATAGCAAACAGGACGCATAATTGGAATTCAAACTAAAATAGTATGAAATTCATATGGAAGTGTAGTTTTTAATTGTTCATTTTAGGCATGTTATCAAATCAGCTCTTGAATGAATACATTTCTTTTTCTATTCTTAAATTCTGAATTTTGCACAACACTTTTGTGGGTCTACATTTGTCTCCCTGAGTGAGACATGCAGTTTCTTATAATCACACACACAAACTTTATATAGAGAGTCCGGTGCCATAGCAGGGAATAATCATGTACAGACTATTTTTATAGTTTTCAGATATATGTGGTCTTAGAAAAAGCTGTATTTGTAGATCACTTTGTCTCGTTTATGTTCCTTATTTGTAGAAATTTGTTTGCATATGTCAGTAATCTACCTTTACATTGTTATAGGCATCAGAAACATTCATAATACAAAAATATCACATCGTGTTATATTTTATATTAAGATTTTTATTCGTAATACCTATATTATTATTATGTTCTTTGTTCCAGTTATTGAATCAATATTACATTCATACTAATAGATTTTAATGTGATCTTTTGGTATCAGCTGTGTATTCTGAGGAAACATTTCCCTTTAAAGCTGAAACATTAGAGAGATCCATCTCTCTCTTTAAATCAATTACACTGACAAATGAGGCAATAAAAATGTCACTCAATAATACAACTTACAAATATTAAAATGTACAAATGCTCCAGTGAGATGGTAAACTCTTTTGTGGGTGTGGGTCTGTGTGGACCAAGGTTAGATGTTTAATGGAGTTTTTTGTGGTTTTACATGCATTGTTTCTGTATTATGTTGCCTCATTTTGGCAACTTGATAGGGCCATTTGTCTAGATAATAATATCTCCCCTCCGTACAAAATCATCAACTCCTTACAGTGCTGATCTGTGCGGCTATTAGTGGGAAGAAATGAGTCATATATCCCACATCTATACATAGTCAATGTAAATCATACTACAGACTAGAGCAGTGAGTTCCAACTGGAGGTACTTTGAACGGTCTTAGTTTAGCTATTTTTAATATGTAAAACCAAAATTATAACTTTAAAAAACAGAATATTTTTTAGTTGTTGTCTTCATAGTAATGATGAATGATAACCGGTTAAGGGGCTTCCCATTGACTGCAAATTGACTACATTCCTTTTCAGTGAGAGTGGCGACATTCTGGCGACACAAGCAGCAGCGACTGTTAGCGATGCAACAAAGTTAAGCAGAACTCAACATAGCACTTCTCTGTTGAGTTCTGCTGAAGTTTGTTGCATCACTAACAGTCGCTGCTTGTTTCACCAGAATGTATGGCAATTAACCAATAGGAGTGCAGAAAGTGATCTGCTTTCTGATACAGTGGCTGCATCAAAATGTGACCCTGGACCACAAAACCAGTCGCTGGGGTATATTTTTAGCAATAGCCCAAAAAACATTGTATGGGTCAAAATTATCGATTTTTCTTTTATGCCAAAAATCATTAAGATATTAAGTAAAGATCATGTTCCATGAAGATATTTTGTAAATTTCCTACCGTAAATATATTGAAACTTATTTTTGGATTAGTTATATGCATTGCTAAGAATTCATTTGGACAACTTTTCAGTATTTTGATTTTTTTGCGTATTTAGATTACTTTTTTTCAATTAGTTTTATGTTTTCCAAATATTGTCAGATCCTAATAAACCATACATCAGTGGAAAGCATATTTATTCAGCTTTCAGATGATGTATACATCTCAAATTCGAAAAATTGACTCTTAAGACTGGTTTTGTGGTCCAGGGTCACAAATATGCCTACTTCACTACTGTATAGTGGTACATAAAAAGTACATATACAGGAGATGCAGTAAATGAATAATATGTCCAGTAATATGTCCAGAATTCACACTATTCTTAAAACGGTAGGCGAAAAGTACCTAGATGACCTACTACTTCCGGCGAGATTCTGAAGTACATCATGTCCTATGAGTCCCATGAGATCTGCAAATGTCAGTGAAGCAACGCAACTGATACTGTAAGTCACATGACAATGACAACAATACTACATTCATGCAACACATAATCATCATACTATAAAAAAAATACTTTTTTAAATGTTCACATAGTAAACAATTTTGAGAGAGTATACAATTTTGAATATGGACACTGATGGGGAAACGTCCACACAGTAAGGACTGTATGCGTGAAATATGCGCATGCTGATGGCAAATTTTCATCGCGCACTGTGCGCATAAAAACTAAACTATATATTGGTACTAGTAACTTGTCCTCTAATGCCATTAAGTATCCATTTTAAGACGTGCCATTTGAGACAGGCAAATAACTATTCAAACTTGAATACGAGAGACTGTGGAGTGTTAAGACAAATTTAAATAAAGTTGATTAGTTAGTGGGTTTTTCAGATGATCGGCTTATTAAATAGAATTATGGCTCTTTCACACCAAAGCAAATGTTCAATGCAAAAATTCTGTGTAATTTTCATATTCAATTTGTCTCTTTAGTCATACCAATGCATAAACAGCAGATGGGCTGAATGAAAAGGCTGGTTTACTCTCTGACAGTAGGTGGCGCTTATAGAAAATAAAATCAGAAAACCCCTGGTTTTGTCATTTCAATAGATATACATACATAGTTTAAAGATAATAGCACCAAAAACAATTGACTGCAGCTAAAAACTGTATCAAGATAATTTCTTCTCTACAAATAGCTTTAATGGAAGTAGCGGTAGATGTTTTCTGAAACTGGTTATCAAAAACGAAGAAAAACAAAAGATGTTGGGTGGGGACTTGATTCTATTCATTGTTTGTTGATTGGATGGAGTGGGGCAGGATTTAAGTGAACTGAATGATGGGGGAAATCCGACATATAGTAAGTCACCAGAGAAGTAATTCCACTAGAAAATAGTACAGTAATGACATTGAATCTTTCACAATAATGAAGATCAACAATTGTATAGCAGAGGTACAGCAAGACATGACAGATGGATTGTCTTATAACACACTGCAGATCAGATGTCTCACCATTCACATATCTTTACAAACTTAGTACCATCAGCGTCTTACACCATATGCTAGCATCATCTTTGTCCTATCAAGTGACTGTGGATGGTTTATCGCTCACTGTTGATAATTAAACCAATTAAAAGTAATTATTATAATTGGATCTAAATAAGAAGATTTGTCAAACTCACTGTAATTGCTTAGGCTTGGCAAAAGGGATTGTCACCAAGGTGAGTTGAATTTCCAAGACACTAGACACCAGGCTGCAAGAGCTCCAGTTAAAGTGCTCTTTGGCGCTATCTAGTGACTAATATTAAAGGAATAAATAGATTCTCTGAGACCCCTGTCTACCTTCCGAAGCAATTAGTCTCAGGACATATCATTCTTCAGATGTCTGCTTCAGCTTCAAATCTTTAGGTATTAATCTGACCTTTGAAATGCAGATGGAACAATCCTTTGTGCACGCAGATACTTTGGAATTCTGAAGACAGTTAGCACCTACTTTGGATAATGGTCACTGAATGAAGTCATTGTTATTCTAAGATTGAGAATTACATGCACAAGGCATGTTCCTATCCCGTGCCTTTGTAATAGGCTGAAATTCTTGTTTGGTGAGAAAGTTACACGAGTGTGCCCATGCTGAATGCTGATATGTTGAGGTACAGATAGGGGCGGATCTCACTACACCTCAACATACAGCAGCTCTGCGGGATTATAAACCCACACATGCGTTTAAATAGAGAGGGGCAGATATCTGCGTGGACTGGAGGACGGACCTGCACCGCGGGAATGTTTAACTGCAGCTCTGGAGCTGGAGGAGAATCGGCGTCGCCAGAAATGCCCAGCAGTGCGCATCCGTGCGTCTGTCAGAGAGGAAGCGGAGACCAGACGAGAGCGCTCTGACCAAAGACTGGACATCTCGGTTTGGATCATGGCAGTGTCATCTCTCCACGCGCTTGTCTCCACAAGACCTCTGGACCTTACCTGTGTTTTAAACTATCTGTGGAGTTTGTGACCTGCGAACCTGGATCTTCGGAGAGTTGCCTCGCTGTTGACCTGTTTTTGGACCAATTTTGTCATAATGTTGTGCTGATTGGGCATCGCGCGCGTTTGCCGAAGGTTGCGGGATCGACTCCCTCATGACACCCACGTCCCCCTCTCTCTGGATCTTAACGAAAATCATTTCTGCAAGCTTTGGATACTCTATATATTCATTTTTTCTCTTCCCCCCCATGCGTCTGGAGTGAATTTAGGATGCTGTGTCTGTCTCCTCCAGTAACCTACAACCTGTTATTCTGGTTTTTAATTCTCCAAACACCACATTTAACTG